>NC_090652.1:79303527-79623527 GCF_040937935.1 Hyperolius riggenbachi | reverse complement strand
GAGTCACTTCAGCGGAAAAGGAGGGGACAGAGTGAAGACACAGGGACATGAAGATTCTTGCCTTTGCCAATGACCAGAGATAAGCAAGCTTCTACTGCTCTCTGCAGTGAAAATAAGATTACTTTACACACAGGGAATACCTGGGAATGCTTTCAAATTATTTTATGCAACTAAGAGTAGGTACTGAAATTTTAGTTTTTGGAGTATAACCCCACTTTAACAACTTCCTTCTCACCTCCTCCCCTTTGATGAGTCATGCTGACTGTTCTCTAGTCCTATGCGCCTTCCTCTGTTCTTCTCAGGCTGTCTCCTGAACGGCACTGAATACATAGAGCAGCTTTCTTGTCTCTGCACGCAGAGAGCAGATAGCATCACTCCTCAGAAGGGTGCAGGGGAGGAAAGAGTTCTCAGATGACCATGCTATGATTGAATTTAAACACAGATTTCAGCTGGCTGGATTTGGAAGCACAATGCAGCTGCTGCTGAGACCACATTTATTTCAACTTGAGCTTTACATATTGTATATGTTACGGCCAGAACCCGCAGTGTGGCCACTTCGCGTTCTGGCCAGCCACTTCGGGTTCTGGCCAGCCAATGTGCGAAGTGGCCGCAGCGGAGCGGCCAATGTCAGAAATGTAATTACTACACTAAGCTACAATGTATTTTACGGCCGTCTCGCTGCGGCCAAATGTATAACAACTTGCTTAACCCATTCAGGTTCCGTGGTTTTCACGAGAGAAATGTTCACCTCCCATTCATTAGCCTATAACTTTATCACTACTTATCACAATGAACTGATCTATATCTTGTTTTTTCCGCCACCAATTAGGCTTTCTTTGGGGGGTACATTTTGCTAAGAGCCACTTTACTGTAAACGCATTTTAACAGGAAGAATTAGAAAAAAATGGAAAAATTCATTATTTCTCAGTTTTCAGCCATTATAGTTTTAAAATAATACATGCCTCCATAATTAAAACTCACGTATTGTATATGCCCATATGTCCTGGTTATTACACCGTTAAAATTATGTCCCTATCACAATGTATGGCGACAATATTTTATTTGGAAATAAAGGTGCATTTTTTTCCATTTTGCATCCATCACTATTAACAAGTTTAAAATAAAAAAAATATAGAAATATTTCATCTTTACATTGATATTTAAAAAGTTTAGACCCTTAGGTAAATATTTACATGTTTTTTTTTTTTATTGTAATGGTTTTTTTTATTTATAGTAAACATTTTATTTGGGTAGTTTTGGGAGGGTGGGGGGTAAACAATAGATTTATAATGTAAATGTGTGTTGATTTTAATTCATTTTTATTTTCAGGTGTAGTATTACTTTTTGGCCACAAGATGGCGGCCATGAGTTTGTTTACATGACGTCACTCTAAGCGTAACACACGCTTAGAGTGGCGCATCAGGAAGGAGACGGCCAGAAAAAGCCCAGCTTCCGAGAGAAGCTGTCGCTTTTTCAGCGGGGGAGAGGAATCAGTGATCGGACTTCATAGTCCGATACATTAATTCCCTGGCTACCGAATCCGCGGCCGGGAGTGCGCGTGCACGCGCGCGATCGGCCGCGGGGGCGCGCGGTAGCGCACATGGTTTCTGGACGTAGTTTCTACGTCCAGAAACCAAAATAGGTTAATATCATTAAATATAGCCGGCGGTTATTTAATAGATGAAGCCGCCGGCTTTCGCACTGTCTCCTCTCCTCCTCCCCTGCCTCCTATACGATACGGAGCAGCCGGCGGGGACACGTGTGTCCCCGAGAGTCGTTCGTCGCGGCAGGGGAAGCAGAGCACCCGCTCTGCAGGAACGGCAGGATTCCCCTGCCGCGACGAACGACTTCCGGCTGCTCCGTATCGGGGGGGAGAGGAGGCAGTGCGAAAGCCGGCGGCTTTATCTATTACATTGCCGCCGGCTATATTTAATGAAATTAAGCAAGTTGTTATACATTTGGCTGCAGCGAGACGGACGTAAAATACATTGTAGCTTAGTGTAGTAATTACATTTCTGACATTGGCCGCTCCGCTGCGGCCACTTCGCACATTAGCCGGCCAGAACCCGAAGTGGCTGACCAGAACGCGAAGTGGCCACACTTCGGGTTCTGGCCGTAACATATACACCTAACACTCTTACTGTACGTGCCTTTTTTATGCATTTTTGAGGCTTTTTTGGCATATTTGGGTCTGAAAGCTTCATACACAGGCTGATTACTTTCCTGGTCCCTGCTTTCTACTCGATGCTGTCTGCTTACATGCGTGATCCTCAGATCTTCAGTATCCAATAGCATTCTTATTTCTGCAATAATATACATCTTTCCAGTTTGTAGGGGTGCCAGTTTCCTTATATCATTAATGGGATCAGAATTCTTCTAAAATGTTGTGCCTCGTCATCATTTAGTGTCGAAGTTATTGCCCATTGCATGCTTCTTAAAGTATTTATAGCTCTATGGTGCTGGGTCAAGGCAATAGATCTGAGAACCATATGGTTCGGACATAAGCATTATATCATCTCGCCGGGATGTCTAACCTCGGTCACCTCATGGGCCGAGGTCCTTACACATTTTTGGCACAGCTCAAATTAATTGATGGGACAGAATCAGGAAAGTTGTGGTCCATCAGGCAAAACACATTTCTTAATTTCTCTGTAAAGGCCACAAAGGCCCAGGCCTTGGCCGGCTGCAGACCAAGGGAACACCTGAATATGAAAGAGGTGCTGCTACATATGAAAGAGGAGGATGAAAATGGGGAGGAACACATGGTAAAGGGAAACTGATGCCCAAGGGAGCTGTTCATAGAACAGAGGGGCTGCTGTACATGGATGATACACGTGGAAGAGGGGGCTGCACATGGAATGGGAGGGGCGCTGCTGTACATGAAAGGCAAGCCACAATTTACTTGGCCTAGGAGGACAAAATGCATAAATTTGCCCTTGTCAGTCCATCCTAGACACTGGCATGGATATGGCCCTGAAGGACTCACGCATTTTCCTTACACTATGGAAAAACCCGCTCCACCGCACGTTATTGAAGTCAATGGTCTGCTCGCTCTGGACTTTCTCTGTGTTTGCTCCGTTTCACTATAGCATTTTGCTTCAGGGTAGAAAATTGGACAACTTTCTACATGCCAAGTGTGTTTCTAATTCTATTGTATTTTGACAAAAAGCAAAAATTTGCAACTGATGTAAACAAAAACACAATCGCAACATGATAGGAAAAAGAAAACAAAAAACAAAAAACAAAAATGGGACCAATATTGCAATGGCAATGTGTGTTCCCTGGCCCCTGCCTTACAAATTACAACTTGCATTGTGCAACAATGTATCAATGTTTCTAATTGGGTTCTGTTTTATAAAACTTGAGGACATTTATGACATCAAGACATCGTACTGTTGCCAGTTTCAGAGACCTCACTGTGGTGTGATTATTGCTTTTGGCTGCATAATCATACAAGTCCATCATAGGACTAAATGCAGAATGTCTATCTTCTGCACCAATGTCAATGTGAAACTCTAGTTGTTTGGCTTTGTATGACGTACAGTATGTGCAACTTTTGCAGTGCAGTTTTTGCTATTTTTAATTAGTCTATGTTGTTTGTATTTTGACTCTTTTTATAGTTTTTTTCTGAATGAAACCTTTTGTTTAAATCCTCATGTGGTGTTCCAGTATGCTGAAAACATGTACAGTATATATTGTGATTGCCTACAACACCACGTTAAAGTCCCCATATTCGACATCTTTAAAACCTTTCTGATCTAAAGTTTTAGGCAGGTTTTACACTTTTACACTTTTATTATATGTTCCTGCCGCATCGCAAGGCAAAAAATATATACGACCTTGCGGCAGATTGTACCGACAAGGTCATGTGCATAGCCCCCCCCTCCCCCTCCCGGGTGGGCAGGGACTATGTCACTGCGATTCCCGATGTTTACACTCAAGGCGTCGCCTTAGACTTGCATTACCCCAAGCTCCGTGTGTTAAGCGGTGTGCTTGCGGTAACATGCTGTTGCGCTTGCGTCGGATCGGACACTTCCGGCAAACCACAACAGACCGCAATAAGTGTGAAAGTCTCCATAGACGTCCATTGCTTTTGCAGCCCATTGCAGTAAAATAGGGTAACGCAATGCAGGTTTTACCTGCAAGTGTAAAAGGGTCCTTAGGCTATGGCATTGGTCACAGTGGGGAGCTGTGTTGCATTGCTCATAAAAACAAGAACGCAATTCACTGGAGAGTAAAAGTCACATCACACGTTATGCATGCGTTGCAACACACAGTGCATACAGAGGGCCTGATTCACTAAACCGTGATAACTCATATCATGGCAGTTTTTGCATGCATTTTCTCGTTTTTGAGCGATCGAGAATTTGCATTTGGGTTCGAGTTTGCGATCGCGCGAAAATGCGCACAAAAACGCTTGTGATATGAGTTATCACAGTTTAGTGAATCAAGCCCAAAGTATGCTTCACTGCCTCTGTTAATGTTTACATTAAGCAGTAATGCCCTGCATGCATCACAATATACCCAACGGATCTGTCACACCAGACTCCTAACATGTCAATGTTACCTTACTATTACAACTGCATTGTGTTAGCAATGCAATGATATTGTCCACAATGCACCACTGTAAATGTAGCCTTAGGAGCAGAGGTCAGACCCACTACAGTGAGCCTAAGGAGAGGGATATGGAGGCTGCCAAATGTATTCCCTTTTTAATTTAAAGGGGCACTACAGCGAAAAACTGTAAAATTTAAAATATGTGCAAACATATGCAAATAAGAAGTACATTTTTTTCCAGAGTAAAATGAGCCATAAATTACTTTTCTCTTATGTTGCTGTCACTTACAGTAGGTAGTAGAAATCTGACAGACGTGACAGGCTTTGGACTAGTCCATCTCTTTATAGGGGATTCTCAGGGATATATTTATTTTCAAAAGCACTTAGTGAATGGCAGTTGCTCTGTCCAACTGCCAAAATACTGTGTAGCGAGCAGGGAAGCTGGCCAGCATCATTGTTTAAATCCTTTTTCGGGAATATCTTTATAAAGAATAAAAGCCTTGCTGAGAATCCCCCATGAAGAGATGGACTAGTCCAAAACCTGTCACTTCTGTCAGATTTCTACTACTTACTGTAAGTGACAGCATTATAGGAGAAAAGTAATTTATGGCTCATTTTACTCTGGAAAAAATTTACTTTTTATTTGTCTATGTTTGCACATATTTTAAATTTTAGTTGCCTGCAGTCCAATTGATTTTCAGGCAATAGTAGTGTCTGAGTCACACAACTAATGCTGGGAATATACGGCTCGATTTTGCCGCTCGATTCTGCAGCTGATTCTCTTGTCTTCCGCTCGTTTTTCTTATCTTTTCTTTCCCCTTGTCCTCCATGCAGAATCGAGCGCGGAATTGATCGGGCGGGAGTAGTGTTGGGCGAACAGTGTTCGCCACTGTTCGGGTTCTGCAGAACATCACCCTGTTCGGGTGATGTTCGAGTTCGGCCGAACACCTGACGGTGCTCGGCCAAACCGTTCGGCCATATGGCCGAACTAAGAGCGCATGGCCGAACGTTCCCCGAACGTTCGGCTAGCGCTGTGATTGGCCGAACGGGTCACGTGGTTCGGACCCGAACGCGCTCTGATTGGCCGAACTGTCACGTGGTTCGGGTAAATAAATACCCGAACCACGTCATATCTCCGCCATTTGTCTGTGGGTTTAGCTTTGGGTAGGCAGGCAGGGTAGTTCGCGCTCCAGCCACGCTAGCCAGGGTCCCCCCCAGTCATTGTGTGTCGCTGCTGGGAATAGTAGTACACCGCTCGCTCAGCATTCTGTTTACTGCCACTCTGTGTACCTCGCTCAGCCACACTATATAGCATTCTGTTTACTGCCACTCTGTGTCTGCTGGGAATAGTAGTACACCGCTTGCACAGCCACACTATATAGCATTCTGTTTACTGCCACTCTGTGTACCTCGCTCAGCCACACTATATAGCATTCTGTTTACTGCCACTCTGTGTCTGCTGGGAATAGTGGTACACCGCTCGCTCAGCCACACTATATAGCATTCTGTTCACTGTTCTGTGTCTGCTTGGAATAGTGGTACACCGCTCGTTCAGCCACACTATATAGCATTCTGTGTACTGTTCTGTGTCTGCTGGGAACAGTAGTACACCGCTCGTTCAGCCACACTATATAGCATTCTGTGTACTGTTCTGTGTCTGCTGGGAACAGTAGTACACCGCTCGCTCAGCCACACTATATAGCATTCTGTTCACTGTTCTGTGTCTGCTGGGAATAGTGGTACACCGCTCGCTCAGCCACACTATATAGCATTCTGTTCACTGTTCTGTGTCTGCTGGGAATAGTGGTACACCGCTCGCTCAGCCACACTATATAGCATTCTGTTCACTGTTCTGTGTCTGCTGGGAATAGTGGTACACCGCTCGCTCAGCCACACTATATAGCATTCTGTTCACTGTTCTGTGTCTGCTGGGAATAGTGGTACACCGCTCGCTCAGCCACACTATATAGCATTCTGTTTACTGTTCTGTGTCTGCTGGGAATAGTGGTACACCGCTCGCTCAGCCACACTATATAGCATTCTGTTCACTGTTCTGTGTCTGCTGGGAATAGTGGTACACCGCTCGCTCAGCCACACTATATAGCATTCTGTTCACTGTTCTGTGTCTGCTGGGAACAGTAGTACACCGCTCGTTCAGCCACACTATATAGCATTCTGTGTACTGTTCTGTGTCTGCTGGGAACAGTAGTACACCGCTCGTTCAGCCACACTATATAGCATTCTGTGTACTGTTCTGTGTCTGCTGGGAACAGTAGTACACCGCTCGTTCAGCCACACTATATAGCATTCTGTTCACTGTTCTGTGTCTGCTGGGAATAGTGGTACACCGCTCGCTCAGCCACACTATATAGCATTCTGTTCACTGTTCTGTGTCTGCTGGGAATAGTGGTACACCGCTCACCCGTCACTGTATAGCATTGTGCTCTGTGTCGCTGCTGGGAATAGTGGTACTGTATAGCATTTCTGTACTGCCACTGTACTGCTGCCAGTCAGCGTGTACTGTAAGGATAAGTGAAATGAGGAAGAAATCCGGTGAAAGAGGGAGGGGCAAGGGAAGAGGTGTTTCCCCTGACGGTTCACGTACAGGCCACAGGGGAGCACCCAAGAAAACCCACTCAATACCACCCATGTTGTCCAGGACAACAACCCTCACAAATCCAAAAGAACAGGACCAGATAATTACTTGGATGACCTCTCAAGCGTCCAGCAGTGGGTTAAGCAGCACCAGCACATCACGCACGAGGTCCGAGTCCTCAGCCAGTTACAAGGAGCCAGTGGGCACAAAGCTGACACAACCGGCAGCGACACCACGCACACAACTGCCAGATAACCAGTCCGATGAATTACCTCAGGACACAATGGGGTATTCGCAGGAGCTATTCCCAGCCCAACAAACTTCCACCTTTCAAAGGTCAATGGAGGAACAGCCAGAAATGTTGTGCCTGGATTCACAACCGTTAACTGTGGGAAATGTACCGCGCACTGAAATACGAGGCGAGTCCGAAGAGGACTCGGAAACCCAAATCCCAGAGCAATTTGGGCAGGAGGGGTTGCAATTGCAGGAGGTCGGCCGACAAGATCTGGAAGACGACGTTGGAGTGTGCTGCGCAGAGGTTGTTGTGGGGAGCTCTACTCCACGGCGGTGGCCCACAATGACATATGACGAGTTTGAGGAGATGGAAGAGGAGGGTATGGACAATGTGGACAGAGACCCAGATTTTGTTTGTGAACGAGAACATCGCCGTCGTAGCAGCAGCACAGATGAGTCTGTTGAAGAACACACTGCTGCACGAGTTCGCCTTGTGCCACAAGGTAGGCGGCGCGCAATTTCAGGCACCACAAGCGTGGAAGTTCAAGTGAGAGGCAAAAGAGGAGCAAACAGAAATCGCCAGCAAGGAGGCAGGTGCTCCAAAGTCTGGGCTTTCTTTGAAGACTGCACTGAGGATGTTACCATGGCGATTTGCAAGGTGTGCAAGACCCGCCTGAGCAGGGGGAAAAATATTAACAACCTCTCCACCACCAGCATGAGCCGTCACATGCTATCCAAACATCCCACTCTTTGGGCAAACGCGTCAGGACAGGGTACCAGAAACAACACTGCCTCCCTTGGGTTCACCAGACCCGCCTCAGCAGCAGCAGTAGCCCAGCCATTGCGTGGTTCACAACATTCACAAACATCAGACGACGCTGACACTGTCACTTTCCGGAGTAGTGCTCTTGAGGTCTCCCAGTGTTCATCAAACACAACAACCAACAGCCCTTCCGTGTGCAGCGCTACGGTTCAGTTGTCTGTGTCGGAGATGTTTGAGCGCAAGAGGAAATTGCCAGCAAATGACCCCCGGGCCGTGGCAGTAACAGCCAGCATAGCCAAGCTTCTGGCCTGCGAAATGCTGCCATATCGATTGGTGGAGACAAACAGCTTCAAGGGCATGATGTCAGTGGCCATCCCACGTTACGTGGTTCCCAGCCGCTACCACTTTGCACGCTCTGCAGTGCCTGAGTTGCATGAGCACGTGGTCAGCAAAATAACCCGAAGCTTGAAGAATGCCGTTGCCTGCAAGGTTCACCTCACCACTGACACCTGGACGAGTGCGTTCGGCCAGGGTCGATACATCTCCCTTACCGCGCACTGGGTGAACCTTGTGGAGCCTGGCAGCGATTCCTCACCTGCTACGGCACGGGTGTTGCCCACGCCACAAACAGCTGCACCGCCGTCCCTCCCACTGGATAACAGCAGCACCTACCTCTCTGACTCCTTCTCCTCCAACGCATCTCAAAGCTGTACCTCATCCGGAAACGCTAACCCAGCAGCAGTAGGATCGTGGAAGCAGTGCAGCACAGCTGTTGGCATGCGTCAGCAAGCGTTGCTGAAGCTAATCTGCCTTGGGGATAAGCAGCACACAGGGGAGGAAATTTGGAGGGGAATAAAGGAACAGACGGATTTGTGGCTGGCACCGCTGGACCTGAAACCGGGCATGGTTGTGTGTGATAATGGGAGTAATCTCATTCGCGCTTTAAGGTTGGCTAAGCTGACACACATCCCTTGCCTGGCGCACGTGATGAACCTAGTAGTTCAGCGGTTCCTGAGGACATACCCAGGCGTGCCCGATCTGCTGTTGAAGGTGCGTCGAGTGTCCAAACATTGTAGAAATTCCAGTACTGCTTCGGGGGCACTCGCCAAGATGCAGGAGCGCTTCAATCTCCCCCACCATCGCTTGCTGTGTGATGTCCCTACGCGCTGGAATTCTACGCTGCACATGCTAGCCCGCTTTTGCGAGCAGAAGAGTGCAGTGGTCCAGTACATGACGGCGCAGTACCGAGGCGCATCCGGCCAGCTGCCAAGCTTCTGTGGATCCGATTGGGCCAACATGTTGGACCTCTGCCAAGTCCTCCAAAATTTTGAGCAATCCACGTTGCTTGTGAGCAGTGACAACTCTTCAGTCAGCATTACCATACCACTGCTGTGTTTACTGAAGAGGTCGATGTTAAAAATCAAGGAAACAGCTGTCATGATGCAACTGGGGGAATCTGAAGGAGAAAACGATCAGCGTGATGGTACCAACATCAGGCCATCCGCCTCAGGGAACGCTGGCCCCAGCAGCTATGACGAAGAAGAGGAGGAGGAACAGCTGGAGTTGGAGCAGGAATTTCATGCCACCACTGACGAGGGCCAGAGCGGTGCACGTTGGACTTCCACAATTCAACGCGAATGGTCAGCAGAAGCAGACCAGGAGGAAGGTGACGACTATGATGCATCACAACAACTATCACAACGCTCACAAGAGGATGATGAGGATTCTGGTAGGACTCTGGCACACATGGCTCAATTCATGCTAGACTGCATTGAACGTGACCCACGCATTGTGCGCATTCTGGACAACACCAATTACTGGGTTTATACCCTTCTGGATCCACGGTACAAACACAATGTTCCAAAACTGCTTGAAGAAAGAGTCAGACAGGTCAAAATGGAAGAATACCAGCAGGCCCTTGTGGAGACTTTAGAGAGGAGATTGACATCCTCCCCCTCCTCTAGCCAGTTGTACGCAGACAGACTGACTTCCGCAAACCCAGGACGACCAGGAGGGCAGCAAACAACGCAAGCCGCAGCTAGTACCCAAAAGGGAATGGTATCGGCAGTGTCCTTGGAGTGGGAAAATTTTCTGACACCCATGCAGCCGCAGCCCACTGAACAGCAAGCGTGCAGATCCACCTCCAACACCGATCGCCTGGAGAAGATGGTCAAGGACTACATGTCAGATGGCGTAGCTGTGTCGAACCATCCATCTGCACCCTTCAACTATTGGGTATCGAAGCTAGACACCTGGCACGAACTGGCAATGTACGCAATAGAGGTGCTGGCTTGCCCGGCAGCCAGCGTTATGTCGGAACGCTGTTTCAGTGCTGCCGGAGGCATCGTCACAGATCGGCGTATCCGCCTCTCTACAGACAATGCAGACCGTCTGACTCAAATTAAAATGAATCAATCCTGGATTGGAAATGACTACGCAACACTCCAGGACCCCAACCAAGTAACATGACCAATGAACATCTGGGATGGTGTTGCGTTTCCGGGCCCTGTTTATTGAACCTCTCATCTGTATTACATTTATGACTGCATGGCGGCAAAAAGCATTGCTGCTATATCCGCACGCTTTTTGTCCACATGCAAGGCCTGGGTTGTTGTGTCTCACAAAGCGTGGCCTTCTCCTCCTGCGCCTGCTCCTGTTCCATCACGTCTGCTGCTGCTGGGTTAGCGTTGCCGCGTGGTCCCTGTTTATTGAACCACTTATCTTTATTACATTTATGACTGCATGGCGGTACAAAGCATGCTATCCGCACGCTTCTTGCCCTCATGCAAGGCCTGGGTTGTTGTGTCTCACAAAGCGTGGCCTTCTCCTCCTGCGCCTCCTCCTGTTCCATCACGTCTGCTGCTGCTGGGTTAGCGTTGCCGCGTGGTCCCTGTTTATTGAACCACTTATCTTTATTACATTTATGACTGCATGGCCGTACAAAGCCTGCTATCCGCACGCTTCTTGCCCTCATGCAAGGCCTGGGTTGTTGTGTCTCACAAAGCGTGGCCTTCTCCTCCTGCGCCTGCTCCTGTTCCATCACGTCTGCTGCTGCTGGGTTAGCGTTGCCGCGTGGTCCCTGTTTATTGAACCACTTATCTTTATTACATTTATGACTGCATGGCGGTACAAAGCCTGCTATCCGCACGCTTCTTGCCCTCATGCAAGGCCTGGGTTGTTGTGTCTCACAAAGCGTGGCCTTCTCCTCCTGCGCCTGCTCCTGTTCCATCACGTCTGCTGCTGCTGGGTTAGCGTTGCCGCGTGGTCCCTGTTTATTGAACCACTTATCTTTATTACATTTATGACTGCATGGCGGTACAAAGCCTGCTATCCGCACGCTTCTTGCCCTCATGCAAGGCCGGGGTTGTTGTGTCTCACAAAGCGTGGCCTTCTTCTCCTCCTGCGCCACCCTCCTCCTGTTCCATCACGTGTGCTGCTGCTGGGTTAGCGTTACCGGTCCCTTTTCCTGGAACCTCTTATATGTATTACATTTATGACTGCATGCCGACAAAAAACATGTTACCTGTGCAAAGAAAACAGACATTTCCCGCATTTAAAAGACAGTTTTCCCTTTGAAACTTTAAAATCGATTTTCTCAAAAACTATAAGCTCTTTTTGCTAATTTTTTTTTCCTCTTGTACCCACTCCCAAGGTGCACATACCCTGCAAATTTGGGGTATGTAGCATGTAAGGAGGCTTTACAAACCACAAAAGTTCGGGTCCCCATTGACTTCCATTATGTTCGGAGTTCGGGTCGAACACCCGAACATCGCGGCCATGTTCGGCCTGTTCGGCCCGAACCCGAACATCTAGATGTTCGCCCAACACTAGGCGGGAGATCGGACATGTCGGAAATTATCTATCGAGCCATCTAAATGGCTCAAAATCGAGCCGTGTATTGGCAGCATAACACAAGCATGTGACTAAGCTAGTCAGATTTGAGTCAGAGTACCTGATCTGCATGATTATTCACATTCTGTGGCTAAAAGAATTAGAGCATAATCACATTGAATGCTGAAATACTGATGCGTTTTAACTGATAAGTTGTTCTGAAGCAGTGCATTGTGAAAAGCTTTCAGTTAAAATGCATACAATGTGAACTGACCCATAGGGAAACATGGACACTGGGCTGCACGTCAGTTGTCTGTTCAGCTATAAATGACTACAACTGATTCAGTGCGAATGGACCCTAAGGGCTTTTTTCCACTAGCGCGTTTGCGCTAGCGGAATCGCAAAATTGCAAACCGCTAGCGATTTTACAATTGCTAGGGTTTGCTAAATAACATAGGAATCGTGGTAGGGTATTTCCACTACAGCGATTCATTTTTGCCTGAAACGCGATCGTGGCGCGGAGCGATATTTGCCGCGATTTTGATATGCAGTGCATAGCATAGCAAAATCGCGGCCGCAAACGTCGGGAAATCGCCAGTAATTTCTTACCTTTTGCGATTCAGCAGTCGCTAGAGTTCAGCGTGAACGCTAGCGACTGCTAGTGGAAAAGGGCCCTTAAAGAGACACAGGATCAGGTGGACAGCCAGGCAACTTTCAAGGACCAGTCCAGCGAGAAAAGTAAGCAGTTAAAATCGGACAGAAACGATTTTGCACTGGTCAATCTCCTCATGGGGGATTCCCAGGGTTTTCTTTGTTTTCAAAAGCATTTCCTGAACGGCAGTCTAACTGCCAAAATAGTAAGATACCAGCCGGCCTCCCAACTCACTTGCACACTATATTGTCAGTAAGGGTGCATACACACATCAGACCATAGTCTTTGGAAAATGAAAGATCACAGACCAATTTTACCCCCTTCCATGTAGTATGAGAGCCATACTCTACACAGTCTATTCTATGGAGCTGAATGTCTGTTAAACAAGGTGTGTATGATGATCTGCAGATCTCATAGACTATGAATGCATTTTGCAAGAACTGATCTTTTGCAGGAACAGATCTTTTTCAGATAATGATCTTTTGAATGTGTACAGCATCTTTGTGTTCAGCATCTTGCAAATATTTCTATCTGATGGGGAGTTCAGCTCAATAGAATAGACTGTGTAGAATATGGCTCTCATACTACATGGAAGGGGGTAAAATTGGTCTGTGATCTTTCATTTTCCAAAGACTATAGTCTGATGTGTGTATGAGCCTTAAGACTTAGCAACTGCCATTCAGGAAATGCTTTTGAAAACAAAGAAAATCCATGAGGAGATGGACTAGTCCAAAACCTGTCAGTTCTAACAGATTTTAACTGCTTATTTATTTATTTTTTGCTGGAGTGGTCTTTTAAAGGGAAATAAATATGGCAGCTTCCATATCACTTTCATCTCAGGTTGCCGTTAAAAAAAATGTTATGCAATCTTATTGTAATGGTACATTTACATCTACAGTACGTGGCAGATTTAGTCACAATAAAGCCTGGTACACACATCCAATTATGATTGGCCAATCACTGACCAATTTTACCACCCCCATGTAGTATAAGGGTCAACAGATATTGAACATTATGAGCAGAATATGTAGGCAAACTCAAATTCTACAAAGAGGTGTGGTAATATCGGTTAGTGATTGGCCAATCATAATTGAAAGTGTGTACCAGGCTTAACACACATCATGGGTAAAAAGCAGCTTAATTCAGGAATGACAGCAGTGTTCCAGTATTATTCGACTTTCTAGATTGCTGAAGAGCGGATCGTCAGCTCTGGGGAACACCTGCACTCATGACAGCCAGTTATAGGCAGTTACAAAGGATCAGAAGCTGTGACATGTGTGCGTAGCTTTAAACATGTAAAATGAGAGCCCCTCTTGTTCAGAGGTTAAGTGGTACATCTCCCTAATGGTGGTGGCTGCTATTATTAGTGTGTTGTTGTTGTCTAGTACATGACAGGCTAGTAAAGTGCTGATTTACTGGGCAGCACCTGTCCTTACAGAAGGCTGTGCGGTGCTCATCACTGCACAGGTCAGCGGTAAGATAAACACACTGGTCATATCACTGTGCCTTTCATAAACAGATCATCCCATACAGAGGCCTTTTGTCAGTCTGTGCTGAACTACATGCCCCTACATGTTCTAAATAAGGGAGCCCATACATAAGTCAATATTGTGGCCTGATCGATCCTGCTATTTGATACTTTTATTGAATCAAAAGAGAATCCGTCCTACAACATGGCTGACCAATCAAAATTGGTAAAATTCAGTCACAAGGGCTCGATCAGGTGCACGGCGATAAAGGTGTTCGATATCGTGACAACTGATGGACCCCTGGCCGGTGTATGGCCTTGTGCACACCAAAAACCGCTAGCAGATCCGCAAAACGCTAGCGGTTTTTGAAGCGTTTTTTCTTATTATTATGAAGCTTTTTGCGATTTTGTGTAGCGTTTTTTACTTAACGTGAAGCGTTTTTGGTAGCGTTTTTGTGTAGCAGATTACAGATATTGTTACAGTAAAGCTGTTACTAAACAGCTACTGTAACAAAAACGCCTGGAAAACCGCTCTGATCTGGCATTTTATCAAGCGTTTTGCATTTTTCCTATACTTAACATTGGAGGCAGAAACGCCTCCGAAATCCAAAAAAAATGCTGCAGCCCGGGAGTTTGTATTTCAGCTAAAACCGACCCGCTCTGGTGTGCACCAGCCCATTGAAATACATTACCCAAGCGTTTCCTCAGCCGCAAGGGTTCCTAAAAACGCAACCGAACCGCTCTGGTGTGCACTAGGCCTATAAGTGTCCCCTTGTGCCCATGTGAAGTCTCACATCTCTACACGTGCCCGTGTGAAGTCTGACAACTCCTGGCTTCCACCAATGCCCGCTGTCACCGTGAGCGCTTCTTCCATGTGAGACTGGCGCATGCGTGCAGCGGTGTATCTAGGGAAATCCCTGCCTATGGCTAACATGACTGAAATCCACCCCAGGCCACCATCCTAAAAAAATGTAAGGTGTAGGTTCAGTTGAATTGGTTGTACTCAAGTTAAAGTGCAGCATTGGGTGTAAGACTGAAGTATGGCAATAGGTCAGCCTGTACATATCCCCAAATAAAAATTAGGCAGCTTGTCTCCCCAAATAAGGTAACCAGGCAGCAGAATCCCCAAGATAAAAAGTAGAATCTATATGGAAAATACCAAGGATGCTATGGAACGGAGCCCCAGTACAAGGCGTCCATGGCACATGCCACGCCTGCACACCCTTATAGATACGCCTCTGCCTGTGTGCCTGTGTGACACCATTACATGCGCCAAGTTATGTGGCACCGGCGCTTGTGGTGAAGCCAGACACCGGAGGAGGCCAGAAGTCATGCTGGTGGAGAGGTGAGACAATAAAAAAAATTCTGAAAGATTGACTGCTGAAATCTATCATAAATAGTGTGTGGCTAGGCAATAGATCCCACTCTAATCATATTCGATCAGAGAGGGTTCTATCTAATGGTCGATCTGGCCATGTATGGCCACCTTAGGGATGTGCCACAACTCTGAGTTGTTGCAAATTTTATGCAGCTTGGAAATGGACTTAACTAAATACAGCTGCTGCATTTAAATAATACAATTTCACACTGCATACATTTGCACCAACTCTGGTCATCTCTAGCATGTTCACTTGTCCATCGATGGTCTGGATTGGGAGATGATCTCATGCTCTTCCTATTGAGTAAGCCAGCACCTATTTAGTAAGGAGTCCTTGGGCAAGACTCCCTACAGCCTCTTGCACACATCATGCGATTCTGATTTTGTATACGATCCAATTTTTGATCCCAATAAAAAAAAGTACTGCATACTGCTACGTTTTTTAATCGGAATTAATAATTGGATCGTATAAAAAATTGGAGTCTCATGTAGTGTGCAAGAGGCCTAACACTGCTTCTGCCTCCTGAGCGCACCCTAGTGGCTGCAGCTCAAGCGCTTTGAGTCCGCCAGGATAAAGCGCAATATAAATGTTATTTGTGGGCAGCATCCATTCTCAATCAAATTTCACCTCAGATCTGATCAACTTCATGGTTGCATATCAATCACTACCATCTGATTACTTGCTGGATTGGACCATTATTAACCTGTGTATGGCTAGCAAACAACTCCATTCTAAGGAGGCCATTAACAATACAATCCCCTGAACTATCATTCGTCCAATTTGATTGTTATGATCAACCAGAAACAATAGTTTGAGTGTCAGTAATGGAGGGAAAACTGTTAACCCAACCAATCAGATTAGTGGTATCGATCTGTTTTTTGGATCAGTTCTATCAGTCTGATTGGACTGGTTAACCAGCCGAATGATCATAGCTATATAGAATTGGATGACTGATTGCCCAGGGGATTGTATCGTTAATGGGCACCTTAAGACAGATGTGACATTTTTCTCTGCTGTTTTAAGTAGCCTATTAATTATACAATTGTGATTGTACAATCTTACCAAAGCTACAGTATATAATATGAGGGGCTGCCTAAAGTGTGCATTCAAGGGGCTCGATTCAAAAAGCGGTGCTAACCCAGTTAGAGACTTTAGGCGTGATAACCATTGCACCACGCTGGTGAAAAGCCAGTTTAGCCGTGATAAGTTTAGGCGTGATAAGTTTAGGCATGATAAGTTTAGGCGTGATAAGTTTAGATAAGTTTAGATCATGCGCAAAGTCCCGCACTCAAAGCAGTGCCATTAAACTCTATGCGAAGTGCACCAGACTTTGCTAGCGCAAAACTTTTAATCAGCTGTGCACTGCGGTGCTAACCCAGTTGGTGTTATAGTTATCACGCCTAAACTTATCACGCCTAAACTTATCACGCCTAAACTTATCATGCCTAAACTGAGTTTAGGCGTGATAAGGGGCTTTTCACCAGAGTGCTAACTGTTAGCACCGCTTTGTGAATCAAGCGTAAAGTATATTTACTCAGTGTACACTTGTATTGCTAAAGGTGGTCATACACAATTCAGTTTCTATTGTTTTTTTCAACCAGAGAAATCTGCTAGAATTGTCCGCTTGGTTAAGTAATCAAGCCAATATGCCATACAATTGTTCTGCAAACGTAATAAATAAATACATAAATAAAACATTCCGTTTTTATATTATTCTAGGTTTGTAATGTCCTTAGATTTTTGCATTACAGTTCAGGCACTCAGGCCAATAAAGTAGATCTGAACTCTTGCACAGGACAGAAAGAAAACATAGAGAAATGCACCCTGTATGTATTTAGAGAGTTTAGCCTGTCTAATCCCCCCTGTGACTGATCAGCACTTGTAATTTGATCTCTCAGCTGTGTCAGCTGGCTGCCTCAGCAGAGCAGCTAATTTGTAAACACAGGATGTTGACAATATGTCTGCTTCCATGAAAGCAGGAAGTAGACACACTACAGATGTATTGCAGGATTTGTATCAGCTGTAACAAAGAAACATTTTTCTTTAAAGGGAACCTAAGCTGAGAGAGATATGGATGTTTTCTTTTAAACAATACTAGTTGCCTGGCAGTCCTGCTGATCTCTGGCTGCAGTAGTGGCTGAATCACAGACCTGAAACAAGCCTGCAGCTAATCCAGTCTGGCTTCAGTCAGAGCACCTGATCTGCATGCTTGTTGAGGGGCTGTGGCTAAAAGTATTAGAGACACAGGATCAGCAGGAGAGTCGGGCAACTGGTATTATTTTGAAAAATCCATATCCTTCTCCGTTTATGTTCCCTTTAACCACTTCACCACTGAGGGGTTTTACCCCCTGACCACCAGAGCAATTTTCACCTTTCAGCGCTCCTTCCATTCATTCGTCTATAAATTTATCATTACTTATCACAATTAAACGAACTATATCTTGTTTTTTCTACCACCAATTAGGCTTTCTTTAGGTGGGACATTATGCCAAGAATTATTTTATTCTAAATGTGTTTTAATGGGAAAATAGGAAAAATGTGGGAAAAAATTCATTATTTTTCAGTTTTTGGCCATTATAGTTTTTAAATAATGCATGCTACTGTAATTAAAACCCATGAAATGTATTTGCCCTTTTGTCCCGGTTATAAAACCGTTTAAATTATGTCCCTATCACAATGTTAGGCGCCAATATTTTATTTGGAAATAAAGGTGCATTTTTTTCAGTTTTGAGTCCATCCCTAATTACAAGCCCATAGTTTATAAAGTAACAGTGTTATACCCTCCTAACATAAATATTTAAAAAGTTCAGTCCCTAAGGTAACTATTTATGTATTTTTTTTTTATTGTACATTTTTTAATTTTTTTTTAATTACAAAAAAAAAAAAATTGGGAGTGTGGGAGGTAATGAGTAAATTTTTTGTGTAAAAGTAATTTATTTGTATGTGAAAAATGTTTAGGGTGTAGTTTTACTATTTGGCCACAAGATGGCCACAGTAACTTTTTGTTTTAATGCGACCTTCAAGCGTCCGGAAGGACGCTTGGAGGAAGTACTTGGAGGCTGGGTAAGTGTTTTTTTTTCACAATGATCGCGCTGCTCATCGGAGAGCAGCGGATCATTGTGGGGGCTTAGTTAAACGAACGGGAATAGATTTTCCCGTTCATTGATCTCCGGGCGAGCGGCGGGCGGCGTGTTTACGAGCGGCCGGCGGCGTGTTTATGAGCGGGAGCGCGGGCAGCGGCGGGAGCGCGGAAAGTACGGATTTCTCCGTCCCTGGGGGTTAAAGGATGGAAAAAGGGACGGAGAGATTCGTACGGGCGGGGGTAAAGTGGTTGAAGGTTATTATGCTGTTGCTTATTTTTTAGAGCAGAGAGGGAGTTCTGAGTTCAGGTCCGCTTGAAGGTGCCCACAATTGATACAATCTTGATTGTACAATATCACTTCTATGTAATATGAGGAACTACCTAAAGTATTCTTCCAAAGTGTATTCGCTCTGTTTAACCTTCTACTACACAAATTTGGTAAAATTGTACAATTAAGATTTTTTGTTTTGTCTTTTGTGACAATGAAGTGCCTGGTATCTAACATTGACCTTTTTACAACCATTCCTCTAAGGAGAGTCTGGAGACAGTAATTACACGTCATTGTTGACAGTACCTTTTGGCAGTGCTACACTAAAATAACTGATCCAGGAACTGTGTGTGCAAAACTGCCCTAATCCCTCACTTCAAAGCTGAGAATGATGAGAGCCCAGGGAAGGGATGGGGCTGCCTCATACACACTGGCTGCTGGAGGTGATGAAAATGCCACCATGTGTATTTATGTTTATACAGAACTGTGAAGAACACCCATCTATCCTCCACTGATGTCACACTGCCTGGAAACTTCAGCTCCCCATAAGTCCTCTTTCAGGTGGGAAGCTGAACTTTGCGCTTGTTAGTGGTGGACATGGGGTGGTGTTACTACACGGCGGAGATCCCTGTCATGTCACTTCCAAGCATAGCTGCACTTGTGCTCTAATGTGACCAACTCACAGCCCTTCTGCAGCGCTCGGTGGTGATCGGCAAAGCGCTACAACAGTGAAACCCTATGTGCGTTCACTCGCAGCATTGTGATCGCAGCATTGTGGGTGCGATCCCGGAGCAATAGCATCAGTGGCAGCAATAGCATCAGTGGCAGCAATAGCAAAACGCAATTTCTCCATGAATCGCGGTGAAATCGCAGGACGTCTGCAATTTGGCAAACCATGGGCACTTTGAAATTTATCTCAAACCAAGAGTGCTGAAAAAAAGTCTACAAAAATGAAAAAGGGTGTATAAGTGGATAGTGTACTGGTTAAGGGCTCTGGCTCTAAGGCTGGATCCCCACTATAAGTGCTTTTCTGAGCGCTTGCTGAGCGCTTTTAAAAAATCACTTTCATTAAAATCGCGGTAAAAATCCCCACAATCATGCAATTGCATAAGTGGCGATTTTTACCACAATTTTAATAAAAGTGAATGGGAATGATTTTTAAAAAGCGCTCAGAAAGTGCTCAGCAATCACAAGCGCTCAGAAAAAGCGCTTATAGTGTGGATCCAGCCTTACGCAGAAGACCAGGGTTCAAATCTCAGAACCCTGTTCAGTAAGCCAGCACCTATTAGTAAGGAATCTTGGGCTAGACTCCCTAACACTGCTACTGCCTATAGAGTGTACCCTTGTGGCTGTAGCTCTGGCAGTTTGAGTCCACTAGGAGAAGAATGTGATATGCCTTTTCTGTCTTGTCTAGCTACCCCATTTCCCTGAAATTAAGACATCCCCTGAAAGTAAGCCCTAGCAGCAATTTTGAGCATACTCGAAATACAACCCCTACCCCAAAAGTAAGCCCTAGCTGCAGAAAGGGGAAAAGTATGGCAATCTGTGTTTGTACTGGAGTCTATGGTCTCACAGGCTACTCAGTGAGTGCAGTGATCAGCCCAATAACTGAGCCATGGTCCCACCTACGAGATCATCGCCTCCAGTAAAAACACAAGTTGTCGTTCTTCTTCCTCATAGGCTGAAGCAGAGCCGGGACAAGGTCCTCCAGCACCCAAGGCTGAGACACCAAAGTACGCCCCTCCATCCCTGCCACCCGAGCCATCGCACACTGATTGCTATTAGACTAAGAGGCGCCACAGGGCCCCCAACCTCCCCAACACCTTAATCTCTAGTTATCTGGCTTGCAGTCACTGCCATGTATCCCCTTTTCTTATTTCTTTCTGCTTCAAACACAATTAGGAATGACAGCTGAATGAATTCTGCGCCCCCTCCTACACTGCGCCCTGAGGCTGGAGCCTCTCCAGCCTTTGCCTCGGCCCGGCCCTGGGCTGAAGATCGGGGACACAGCAGCATGGAGCTGGGGGGAAGAAGAGGATTAGGGGGACATTGCGGGACACGGGGGACAGCGCGACATGGAGCCAGGGATAAGAGGAGTATGCAGGTGGACATCAGAGAACACGGGATACCAGGAGGACATAGAGTTACATGGGACACAGAAGTTAAGGGGATAGAGGAGGACACTGGTACAGAGGGGGACACCAGGAGGACATTAAAGGTACAAGAGGGACACAGGGGCACACAAGAGGTGGATCCAGCAGAGGAAGAGGCGGCACAGTGGGGAAGGCGGGAGGACACACAGCACAGAAACTTGTGTGTTCATAGAAATATAAGCCATCCACTGAAGATAAGCCCTAGCACAACATTTGGAGCAAACATTAATATAAGACACTGTCTTATTTTCGGGGAAACAAGGAAATGCAACCACTTTGAATATGTCATGGATGAAAGAGAACCTTTCCAGAAATGGTATATATAGGTCCCTGCTTGGCTCAGGATACATTAGAGGTACAATCAGTGAGGCCGAGTTCACATTATAGGCGTTTTTGTAAAATTTTAAGCGCAGTCGATTTTCAAAATCGCCCTGAAAGTGCTTGTGCAATGATTCTCTACGAGAGAGTTCATATCAGAGCGGTTAGTTTGCGATCCAATTTGAAAAGCGGTGCTTGGACCATTTTTGCCTCAATGGAAGGTATAGGAAAAACGCAAAACGCTCACAAAATCGCTTTGGCAAGCGATTGCGTGAGCATTTAAAAAAAAACAAACATTGTATTTATTTTTTCCGGATTTTTTCTGGATCAAAAGATGGAAGCGCCCTACAAAAGCGCTTAGAAAAACACCCACAAAAACGAGCGAATGCGAAGAAAATCGCGGAAAAAAAGCCCACTGCGGACGGACACGAGAGCTCAACGCAATGTGAACAAGGCCTCAGAACTTATTTTGTTTGGCATTTGTAATTTTGTACAAGACTGTTTTGCAGTAACTATCTATGCTCTGACATGAGGCTATAAGGCCCCGTTCACACTTGCAGTTCGAGTCCACCAAGTGTCCGGGGGCCGCAAAGAGACCGTACGGGTCTCTGCGGTGGCCACAAGTTGCGGATCCGGAATGTATCAGTTCCGGCTACAATAAAGTAGCCGGAACTAGATACATTGCAGTGCCAGAAAGGCACCGCAAGCATGAGGGATACCGGCGTGTAGTCCGGGCCCCCCAAGTGGCCTAGGACCGGTGCTGGAAGCATCCAGTCCTATTGCCAGTGTGATGAGAAACATCAGTTTCTCATTGCACAGCATGGCCGCATGTTCGGGTCAGGATCCGGCCCGGGTCCGCAGCCGCACGGGGACGGACGGCAAAAATGGAGCAAGTTGGAATAAAGCTGGATCGTCCCGGAGCTGCGTTCCCAGATCGGATCCAGACGGTCGCACGAGTGTGAATGGATACATTGATTAACAATGTATCCATTCACCATCCGCTGTGTACGGAGCGTTCCGGGTCCGGGGAAGCCGGACCTGGAACGCTAATGTGAACTGGGCCTAACTATCTATGCTCTGACATGAGGCTATAATATTCCTGCATGGGAAGCCAGCTTCAAGGAAATATATTTACATTTAGCATTACAGGCAAATGATTGTAAACATAATGTAGTAGCCTGTAAACATACAGTATAGTAATCATTGCAAACCTCCCCCTTTCCATGCAAAAACAAACAAGCAACAACAAAAAAGCACTGCTGAAGGATTTCAGAAAGTATTAATTGATCCAGCAATGCCTAACTAATGCCTTCTAATGCCTAACACTAATCTCCCCCCTTCTAGTGCCTAACACTAACCTTCCCCTCCAAATGCCTAACACTAACCTAACCTCTTTTGCCTGTGCTTGTAGGCTGTTTTGATGCGTAGGATACTGCGTTGGGGAACCTGCTACAGAGGGGCGCACACTGAGAGGAGGGAGCCAAGAACAGAGGGGGGCACACGGGTGGAGAGAGGCAGAAATAGAAGGTAGCACATAGAGGGAGATAGAGCTAGAAGCAGAGGAGAGAACACTGAGGGAGATGGGTAGGGGGAGCAAAAATGAAGGGGCCCACATCTTGTTTATTACTAGACTCTCTGCAATATTCAGTATATCCCAGGTGAGATCTGAAGTTTTTAAACAATAGACAATTTAAAAAATCCAGCCCGGCTTGCTGGAACCCTGACAATATCCTCTCTGAGGACCAACAGTCTTCTCTGGAGATTTGAGTCGAGCAGCAGATTTGCCGAATCTGCAAATTTCTGCACAACAGGAAGTAAAAATGGCCACAGGCAAATCAGAACTTAGAACTGCCGACCATTTAGCTGGCAACTGCGTACATTTTTCCGCTGGTAGTTAATTAATTAAGCAGCTTGTACTTTTTTTTTGCTGTAGGCCATTTCCATGTCATGCTGGGTAGAATTTTTTCATGCTGGTGACAATCTTCTTGCAGCTCAGTTTACTTACCTGGGGCTTCCACCAGCCCCCTGCAGTCGCCCTGTGCCCGCGCTGGTTCTCAATGATCCTCTGGTCCCCCGTCGCAGCTCAGCTTCACTTTCAGCAACTAAGCCTGATGTGGCAACTGCGCCTGCGTGGCTCTGGCTCAACACCTGCTCGTTAGTGCTCCCGTCACCGGGAGCGTCCTGCACAAGTTGCAGTTAGAGAAAAGCTGTACTGCACTTGGCAGGACACTCCCAGCAATGGGAGTGCAAACGAGGACGTGCACGGCCAGGACCGTGCAGGCGCAGTGGCCGGAGACAGGCTCAGTCACCAAAAGCGAAATTGAGCTGCGGCAGGGGGACCGGAGAATTGTTGAGTACCGTTGCGTGCACAGGGCAACTGCAGGGGGCTGGTAGAGGCCCCAGGTAATGAAAACTGCCTTTTTATAGTTCACTTAAGTATCCCTTTAAGTGAGAATCTGCTGTCACCCCAGGATCTTAAAGTAACCCAGAGCTGTGGAAAAAAAGATTTGATACTCACCCGTGGCTTCCTCCAGCACCCTAAAAACACGTATGAATCCCACGCCGTCCTCCCACGGTCCGCTGTTCAGCCGTGATCAGCCCCGGGTAATTGGCTCAGTCCCGTCAAGTTGGGTCTACTGCGCATGCGTGGGAGCATGCCCTATTGACAATGCAACCAATTTCAGGTTAAAATTGGTCGCATGCATCGATCAGACATGCTGCAAGATGTAGGACCGACTTACTCCATCAGTTGCACGGCACTAACAGCGTGAGATATCGGGATGAGCGACAAACGCGATGGAAACCCCGGTGCTGTTCCCCCATAATGTAAAATGTTGACACACACATGCCAACGATCGGGAATTGGCCTGTGGTGTATGGGCAGACAACAGATCTCTTACTAATCAGATTTGATTACAGAGAGATGTGTCTCTTGGTCGATCTGCCCATACATCAGAAGATGTATGAGCACGTTTGCTGTATGGCCAGCCTGAGTGAAATGACAGTCTGCTGTCACCTGGGCGCTGGATGAGGATCTGCTTTCACCCCCGGTACGGCACTGCCCCCTCTTCTGCAGCTGATGACAACAAAACAGCTCCCAGCACACGTGGGAAAACACTGTATAACCCAAGTACAGAGCAAGTGTCGCTTTAAGTGCACAGCCCGCCCCTTTCCCCGGGCCAGCCAGTCAGGAGGAGGGGGTGGGGCTGGCATAAGATACTTATTGCTGGACTGGCAGAGAGGCAGGGAAAGAGGAGAGTGCGGTGGAGAGGAGCTCTTATTTGCTATTGCTGGGCTGGTGCTGCCATTAGCGAGCTGCCCAGCTTCTGCCCACCGACCGAGCTCCATCAGGACTTCTTGCTGCCGCCATCGGGACTTGGAGTTGCCTCCCAGCTACGGGGAATACCTCTGCCAGGAGTGGCAGTGAATCCGGAGACAGTGCAGAAGGCAGTGATTGCTCCCTGGTTGGCACAGCTGGCACACTGACCTGCCTGTGCAGAGACCTCTGTGCGGCTCCCAGATGCTGAACATGAGCACAGGGCAGGAGCAGTCTCCCGAGGCTCCCTGCAGCCCAGCGGGCACTGCCAGCTCCATGTCCCACGTTTCGGACTCAGACTCGGACGCTCCTCTGTCTCCAGCAGGCTCAGAGGGGAGAGGGTCCCTCACAGCCGCAGGCATGTCCCCCCTCTCCAAGAAGGACCCAGATGGACCTCTGGATGAAAGGTTCCCAGCCTGCATCAGGGAGGCAGTGTCCCAGGTGCTGAAAGGCTACGACTGGAGTCTGGTGCCTATGCCAGTCCGGGGATCTGGCTCCCTCAAGGCAAAGCCCCACGTGAAGAGACCTATGAATGCCTTCATGGTGTGGGCACAGGCTGCACGCAGGAAACTGGCAGACCAATACCCCCATCTGCACAATGCAGAGCTCAGCAAGACCCTGGGCAAACTCTGGCGGTGAGTAGGCAATATCCACGATTCCCTTCTTAGGACCTATACTATTAATATTTATTTATTTATATTTCTCTTCTGCAGTGCTGTACAGAGTACAGTCTTGTCACTAACTGTCCCTCAGAGGGGACCATAATCACGTGTCCATCATAGTCTAGGACAATTTTTTAGGGGGAATCCACTTAACTTATCTGTATGTTTTTGGGATGTGCCCGGAGGAAACCAACGCAGGCGTGGGGAGCACATACAAACTCCATGCAGATAGTGCCCTGGCTGGGATTCAAACCAGGGACCCAGCATCTATATGCCATTATTTATATCCCCTGCCTCTTATTCCAAGTTCTGGAGATCTATCCCTGGAAGTTATTGTGATTACTGTTTAGATTAAAGTGAAAAAAATAAAAGACAGAATCCTCTTGGGTTTCCTCTAGCTCCAGTTTCCTCTAGCATCCCAAAAACATTTTCCACCAGATAATCTCATGATTGGCAGAGCAATTCGATAATAACATTGAACCAAAGGAACATTTCTTAAAAATGAGGACACAGTGATTGGATGCAGTCTACACTTGGATAACTTAAGTATCCCTCTAAGTGAGAAAGTTACATACACTTTTACACTGCATCAAGTAACACAAGTCTAGAAGTGGCAGTACCTCCAATGAAAGTTGATAGGCGCAAGTCAAAAACTTTTAACCCCCCCCCCCTTCCCGAACGAGTTGCGATCAGGGAAATTACAATCAGTTACCTGACAGGGTACACATTGCATAGTGTGTGCTTAGCCTTATCTTACCCTGTAAAGTGCTGTATAAATGTGTTAGGCCTGGTGCACACCAAAACCCGCTAGCAGATCCGCAAAATGCTAGCAGATTTTGAAACGCTTTTTCTTCTTTTTCTGTAGCGTTTCAGCTAGCGTTTTGCGGTTTTCTGTAGCGGTTTTGGTGTAGTAGATTTCCTGTATTGTTACAGTAAAGCTGTTACTGAACAGCTACTGTAACAAAAAACACCTGAGCGGTTCCGCTCTGAAGTGCCGTTTTTCAGAGCGGTTTGCGTTTTTCCTATACTTAACATTGAGGCAGAAACGCATCCGCAATCCAAAATCTGCAGCAGCCTGGGAGTATGCGTTTCTGCAAAACGCCTCCCGCTCTGGTGTGCACCAGCCCATTGAGATACATTACCCTAACGGATCCGCACCCGCAAGCGGATCGCAAACCGCAGCAGAACCGCTCTGGTGTGCACTAGGCCTCTGTGCCATATAAATGTATAATAAGACAAAGGGATTATACATGCATTATTTTATTATCTGGAGTGATGTGGTTAACTTAGTTCTAGCATTTAGTATCAGTATGACCAGGGAAATTATGTAAAAATGTGTAACGCTTTAAATACAAAGTATGGGCGAGACTTTTGTTATTTCCTTGCACCCTAAATTTTTGTTATCCATAGACAAAAAAATCGTATAACCCCATAACAAGAAATTTACCAGGTCCGGCAGGAGTTATTTTAAGTGAAGGACCGATGGGCTTGACTAACTATATTCAAGTGCAGCTGCAGTTTGGGCACTGATCTTGATTATAGCTCTTGATGTTTTTAATTGGCATTATTATTATTATTATTATTATTTTGGCACTCGTATAGTACCTGCTGTGCTGTACATAAAGACAATTTAGAATGTTTCCTTCGAAAATGTTCTACTTTTCTACATCCCACTTCCTAATTAAGCTGGCCATTGGTTCAACCTGTGACTGATCAAACAATCGTCCTTAAACAGTTGTTTGATTGATCTTTTTGGGGACCTAATCCTCCCACCTAGAACAGTAACATTCCACCAGGAACAGTAACATTAATTTAAAAAAAAAGTTTGCATGCTAATCCATTCAAACCTTGATCAGTATGATTGCTCATGGTGTTGCAATTCCTTCATGCAATACAGACTATCAATTTGCAACCAATTCAATAAAAATTTCCTTTTTTTTATCACACTCTCAAATACATTGAGCATTAACAATTGATTTTGAATCGAGCAAAAAAAAACAAACCTGCAGGCGGATTTATTCATGAAGATTAAATCTGCCTAAAATTGATTGCTTCTTGCTATTTTATTGATATAAGTCTGGTACAAGCCTAGCTAGATGGACAGTTTCTTCCTGAACTGCTGTGTGGTTGTGTGTCACCTAGGACAACTGCCTGTTTCTACTCACCAATCCATCAGGTCCTGTAATGTGGCATGTCAAGGTGAGCACACATAATTGGTCAGATCGGTTGCCAGTAATGACGATGGCTCTGACAATGCTACCTTCTCCAAGTGATCCTCAAGCTACAAGCAATAGATGAACTCCTCCCTAAACTCAGTGTCCTTAAAGGTATTTCCCCCCCCCACTGAAGCTTCCTTCTTCCAGGTCTGCTATGTCTCATAGCTTTCTTGAGTAACCAGTAACATTGTTGCTGGAGCAACAGGTTATGGACAACCTTTTGAGAAGTTTTTGTTTTGAAGGGGCCAAAAGGAACCAAAATGTCCATGATGATTCCTTTTTTTTTTTTTTAAAGAATGCTTTTACTTTTTTTAGTTCCTTTATACTAATGATATTTGCTTAGTCTTTAATACCTGCAAAGTAGTATTACATTAACCATATCGTTGATTAAGGGCATGAGAGATCTCAGGCATTCGGTTGTGAACGTGCCAAAGAAGTCAAGATGTGGCATCTATCTATGGAGCCTCTACTTGTTCCATTTACAGAAACCATAGTCCCTGCACTACACCCTTCTTCTTAGTCCTGTGGCTGTAGCAGGAGTAATGTCTCTCTGACTGCAGTAGAAGCATCTCTGAAAAGCATGTCCGTTTCATGAGGCTATTAGTTTGGACTTACTGTCTTCTAAGTTCTAAAAGAGCATCACTCCTCCGGGTGGTACCTTAAACCTTAAAATAGATGCACATTCATGCAGTTTTCCTGTCTCTGATAAAACAATTGATGCTCTTTCTCATAGTACCAATCGAGGAGCATCCATCAATAAATAATGTTTATTTTTTATTTTGTTCAGCAGGATTTATTTTATTTGTTGTATTAAAAGCCGATTATCATTGATTGAAATTTTGTTATCAAAATTGGTTGCAACTTATTGATCGGTTTCAATGGACATAATTTATATGTGAGTGACCCAACAAAAAGATTGATCCGTATGATCTGTACCATGCCAGGGTGGTAATCTATCTCTACTTTGGCCATATTTTGACATCTGTGACTTCACACTGATGGTGGACTGTCTGATTGAGTAGTGCTGCATAATTAATGTCCTGAGGTCAGGTTTACGCAGTAATTAACAGATGTTGAACACAGCTCTCTGCACAGTAGGGATCTTCCTCTCACTCCATCTTGCTTCAATCTGCAACAACTGGAACAAAGTACAAACCTCAACCAATGACAGGTGTCAGAAATCAGGACTCCACAGACCCTCACATAGGCTGTAACTTGAGCATTAGATGACAAGATGGCACTTGGTGGGCACCAGCTGTCCATGTAATAGTACTAGTGTCATCTTGTCGAAGATTTCTCAAATCAGTGCTGGATTTTTTTTCTTTTTTTTTTGTAATTAGTATGAGGCACAGCGTATCCACTTTGCAACAGATGTTAGATACTTACGGGCTTAAGCAGCTGTCAGTAGAAGTGTTCACCCTTAAAGTGCTGGAAGGGCCTACCAACTGCCACCAGTACAGAAACAAATGTTCCCAAACCAACTTTCTCTGGCAAATTCATTGCCTACGTTCGGGAAAAATTCTTAGCAGGATTTGAGTGTGCACACATACTACAAGTTACAGGATTTTATGTAACTAGTAAACTGGAACGTTTAGTTCCACAAGATTTCCTGCTTCCTTAAATTTCCTCCAAAGCTTGTTTGGTTGAAGACAACAGATGTGAACATGCAGAAAAAAATTAAAGTAAGTTTGCTCAAGGCATTACTCTAGTCTGCTGGTTAACAACAAGTGCCAGTTTGCAGGTATGCCTTATACAGCATTTAAAAAATAAAAAACAGAAAGTTTCAATGTATAACTCTGAAAAAAGATTATCCTTCAAAAGTTATAAACTGTTCAAGTTTTACAGCCTCTCTTCCCTCAACTGGTTAACTTACCTTCTTAAATGAGACAATTGATAGCTAGAGGAAGAGGTTAGCTTCAGCTTCAAAAACAAGAAAGGTGTCTTTTATCTCCAAAGACTGTCTGGGGTCTTGCCAGAATAGTTATTGTTTACACAGGAGGGGGAGTGAAACGCTTCTGAATGCTCACTGTAAACTTGTACCATAATATTCAGAGTTTTAACAGTGGTAATGCAAGCAATATTTGAAGACATAGGGCCCAATCCAATTCAATTTTTCTCCTAAGTTTTCTCATTATAAATTAAATGCCTTTCAAGCCACCAGCAAGCAAAAAATAATTTTGACTGCTCTTTTCTGCCTAAATTTTGGTTCTTCTTCATTTGCAGAGTACAAAAGTTATTTTAAACAGTAAATGAAAAATTATCTCCTTGAAGAAAGCTTAGAAGAAAAAAAGTGAACTGGATCAAGCCCATAGTATGAGTAAAGAGAGGGTGTGGAAAGATGAAGCTAAAAATAAAAAGGGCCTGACTAGGGGGACACATTTATTTAGTACATCTTTGGATTCTTCAATGTGGCATTGTTGGTGATTCACATCTGTTGGGGTCTAACATTTTGCTAATTTTTTAAGGGTTTATTTGCTGATCCATAGCTCCTGTCTTTGCTGTAAACATCCACTTAGGCACAATGCATTTTTTTTAATCCGTACATTTGAAGTTGTCACGTTTTTGTGGGCCAGTAAAATGATAGCCCCCTGGCAGATAATCTCCTAGAAGTTAATTTTACTGTGACAATAAGTTTCTCCAAAAGATGAGTCACATTAGAACGTTGTCAGTGGCAAGGAATGTGTACCACAAAACCTGATCGTCATGACTAATCTCCTTGGTAGTGTTCCTGATTTCACCGATTTGTGAAGTGTTGTTTCACAAAACAAAAAAACTAAAAAAAAAAAACGAAATTGCCTAAAAAAAATTCAAGCAATTCCCTTTGTTGCTAAATAAAAAAATTAATTTTCTGCATTATAAATTATTATTTTAACATGCTGCATGTCACCTAGTCATCAGTGCATTCCTAAATGTTCTTTTCAAATGAAGGTATTTATTCCAACTCAATCAATCAATCAATCATCAATCAATCACTATTTCAAGAATCTAATTTGTTTTAGATGACTCAGAGGTAGTTTATTAGGAGTGAGTCAGGCTATATTATTTAATTTTTAATCCTGTGAATTAATTTGACTATAATCGTTTATTGTGTACTACCTACTATGAAAGTATCTTAATACATTTTATTATGCATCTGACATATTTCAGAAGAAATGTAATTCACTTTTAAGTAAACTGTTGCAAACAATGAGAAAGATAGTTTTGTTAATACATTCTGACCACAAGTTCAAGTGGCGTATTAGGATCAGTTACAGCTCGGTCAATGTATGCTAACAACGATACAATATTTTAATACACAAGTGTCCACAGGCAGTCGAGGTTTAAATGCTGCCATTCACTGGGGACTGTCACTTACCTGATAATTGATTTCACTCAATGTGTTCATCTCTTTCACAGCAAGCATACAATCTTGCCTCTGCCACACCTCTTTTACATTCTGCGTGTTGAGGGTTAATTCATCAAATCAACTTTTTCATTGCTTCTTTCAGAGGTTCCAAAATAAATATTTGGCGAACCCTCGCTGCTCAATCATCACTTGACATTATAGAAACACTTTTTTTTTTTTAAAGTAATAGATGATTTGTAAATGCAAAAAATCGACTAACAATATGATGTAAGGAATAAGTGTTTTAGTTATAGAGAAGTTCTGAAGTTGCTGAACATTACAAATAATTAAAAAAACAGCTAGTTAAGTTAGTGTTTTTGAGCATTAACATTTTATGGATGATGGATTTCATCTCTTACTGGAGCTATGGTGAACATGAAACTATTCCCTTGAATAGAAAAAAAAATGAAACACAAAAATAATAAAAGTAAAAATTACGTACGGTACTGGAATTAAGAAGTTTAATATTTCTATTCAAAACAGTTGTAAGCCAAAATCATTTAAAATCTTTCATTTTTGCCCTTCTGTCTACTTTTCTATAAATGTATTCTGTAACTTTTGTTTAATTGCTCTTGTAAGTGCTACTTGTAAGACATATACTATATATACACACATGTGCACACACTCTCTGAATTATTCCTTATAGCCAACCCCCCCCCCCCCCCCTCCAGTTTTTGGACTTGGTTTATTATTACAAATCTGGTCCTGAAGCAATAGCATTTTAGCAGACAGAAAAATTACAATTTCAGATGAAAAGCGTCTCAATAAGATTTACAAATTACATAAATTCCACCTTTCCATTCTTATTGAACTCTGTACAGCACAACAGGAGGTGATGGTGCTATATGAATCAATAATGATTGGTTTTGGTTTTTTTTTTCTATTTGTACAGTTTAAGTTATATCCACAATTTAGATTACGATTTATTTACTTATTTTAGAGCGAGATTGAAGCAATGGCATCACTCACTGTTCAGCAAAGGGGCTGAAATTATATATTGTTGTATCAGATCATTATAGTCTTTTTTTTTTTTTTCTTTTCATTTTGTTTCTACATAATACATTTGTAGCAAATAGTGAAGTGGATTGAGTCTAGGAGAAAGAGGAGTGAGATCAAATATAGTAATCTATAAGTAAGCTTTGTATTAAGAGAAAATCCACGTTGGTAATACGTTGTGGTCATTTCATAAAAACGTTACTTTTGCTCTTCCCACAGTTTGCTGAGTGAAAATGAGAAACGCCCTTTTGTTGAGGAGGCCGAGAGGCTGCGTATCCAGCACAAGAAGGATCACCCAGATTACAAATACCAACCTCGGCGGAGGAAGAGCGTGAAAGCTGGTCAGAGTGACTCCGATTCTGGGGCTGAACTGGGCCACCATCCTGGACCTCAGATGTACAAGTCTGACTCTGGACTAGCAGGGATGGGAGATGGACACATGCATGGAGAGCATGCAGGTAATGGGCTGTACTACATTAGGGAATTCTCAGTTTACAGTTTTCAACATTAATTTGATGGTAGGACATACCGTTTTTTGCCAACAGTGCCTATGGCTGAGTTTAAAAGAATTTTAATAGTCATTAAAAAGGTTGTATGATTCCACAGAAATGTATTTGAAGGTTGGTTCATGCTTCCTCCTTCTCACTTCCACTTCCCATTTGAGGTAGGGTGCAAGTACAGCAGATGAAAACCATAAAATACGTATTGTCACAGTACCATAAGTGGCAAAGTTTAGTCCTTTCATTTTTACCAGTGCCAAATCCCTAGCAAGCTTGCAAGAGAGATACAAAGGCGGACCACCCAGTTGCACCCACGTTGCAAAGTAACTAGGAAGATGAGAGAGACCTACCAGATTTTAGAGGGAGTCATGGAATAGCAATGGAATGGAAGTACCAATCTCAGGGAGACTAGGCATCCCACTAAAGAAAAGAGAAGGGTGGGCCTACACTCTGGTTATCATTGACTTCTGATGATCTTCATGTGTTAAAAGCGCAAAGCCACATATATGTGGAGAATAAAATTTGCCTGAAACCATTTTTTCTGATCATGTCGGTTGACAGTTTGTGTTGTCTGTCATTAGTGTACAGATTTCTGCTTGGCTGTGTTCCAAGTGGCATACTCTAGCTTCTTTCCTAGCTGTATATAGGTCTAGCTGAAATTCACTTGCAGCGTATTTAATAAAAAGTCAAAGTCAGAAAGTGTAGGTAAGTACCGGTAATTTAGGCATCATCTGTATGAGTAATGTGTAAATTACCTGTAAATGTTTTACATAATGTTTGGGCTTTTCTACCCCTGGTAAAGTGGGGTGCTCAGTTTTCTCAAGATGGTTTGACCAAGAAGAGTCCACTAGTAATTGGTAACGGCCAATCAGATTGTTCCTTTGCACGGTTATTCTTATTTAGTATTTATATAGGGCCAACATCTTCCACAAGGCTCTACACGGTATATAAGCTTGTTGCTAACTGTCATATGTTCATTGTAGTCTAGGGGCAATTTTTTTAAGCCATTTAACTTATCTGTATGTTTTTGGGATATGGGAGGAAACTGGAGTGCCCGGGGAAACCCACACAGACACGGGGAGTACATACAAACTAGTGCAGCTAGTGCCCTGGCCGGTATTTGAATCGGGTATCCAGTGCTGCAAGGCAAAAGTGCTAACCGCTACGCCACCCTGTTGCCCCATTTCAGCAGCTAACTCAATAAATGTTTTTCAAATATCCTTGAACAGCATAACAATATAACCAAAAGCTTCACTTTCTTATTCTAGTGGACATTTTAAAAAGTACGGTAATCAGCCTATTTCCAGTAAGCTAAGATAGCCAGTGCCAGCAGCTATTAGCTGTGTAACATATTTGTTCTCCACCACAAACCCAGGGGGCAAAGTTTTCCAGGAACAAATCAGGATGCATCTATTATTTATTTTTTTAAATTTTTTTTAATTTAATCGTATAAACTAGATTTACGCAAACACTAGTTGTAAAAATTAGTGCCAGACCTGAAGGTGCTACATAAATGGTGAATGTTTTTTTATTTTACAATCAAGAGATACATTTCTCTGCTGTTTACGGTTTTATGGCTCTTTTTCTTAATATTAAAAAGGGGAAAAAAAGAAAAGCTAAAATAAAAATATAATATCATATTTTTTTTTTTTACTAGTTGGTCTTTCATAGATACTCATATCGGCACCCTACACATAATTAATGAAAAACAAAAACATACTGCCACTAGGTGCACTATTGCATTGTAGTATATGGATCTTTTTTTTAGATCATCTGAATCCATTTTTCTTTTTGTTTTGAATTAGGTATTTATATATGTATATTAATTATGATCACAAAATATGGTATTTGGTTGGAGCTCCCCCTGCTGGTCTCAGCTTTTAAAGGTCTAGTTGAGATAGCTTGATGTGGAACAATTGGGCAATAGCTATCAGTCCCTACATGTGGGCATTTTTTTCCTGCAAAGTTAGGAACTTCTTTTGCTGTAACAGTAATATCTCTCTTTTACTGACAAAACACTACCAGGCAGTTTTGCAGATGAGTCACAACTATGTACTGTTTCATATGTATAATTTATGATTATTTAACGTTAAACACAAAGACTAAGCAAAATAAGCATAATATAAAAGACTATATTCTCTTTAGGCTTGTTAACAATTCTAAATAAGAAAATAAAAAACTGTAGAAGGTGGACAGTATGGTATGTTATACTTAAGGTTTTCATTATTTAACTTTTAGGTCAAAATCATGGACCTCCAACTCCACCAACCACCCCCAAGACTGACCTTCACCACAGTGGGAAGCAGGAGCTGAAGCATGAAGGACGCAGGATGTTGGATAATGGGAGACAAAACATTGACTTCAGCAATGTTGACATTAATGAGTTAAGTAGTGAGGTCATCAACAACATTGAGACTTTCGATGTGCATGAGTTTGACCAGTACTTGCCACTCAATGGTCATGGAGGTATTCCACCCGATCATGGGCAAAACTCTGCAGCGCCACCATATGCAGCAACCTATACGCATGCTGCTGGGAGCACGCAAGCACCTGTGTGGTCACACAAAAGTTCTTCGACTTCATCCTCATCTCCAGAGTCCGGTCAACAAAGGCCTCACATCAAGACAGAACAGCTGAGTCCAAGTCATTACAGTGACCAATCCCATGGATCACCTACTCATTCTGACTACAACTCATATAGTGCCCAAGCTTGTACTACAACTGTACCTAACTCTACTGTACCAAACACTTTCCCCAGCTCTCAGTGTGACTATACAGACCTTCCAAGCTCCAACTACTATAATCCATACTCTGGCTATCCGTCTAGTTTGTATCAGTATCCTTATTTCCATTCCTCTCGGCGCCCATATGCTACACCTATTCTCAACAGTCTGTCTATTCCACCCTCACACAGCCCCAATTCCAACTGGGACCAGCCAGTCTACACAACCTTGACAAGGCCTTAAACGTGTTGTTTCTTGAACTGAGAACTTTTATGTCATGATTAAGTCTGATTGTTGAAGTCTTTCAAGACGTGCACTATAGACAGACTGTACAGATGGGAGGCGCCGTGCCAGTTCTTTATAAGTGCCTGCTGAAAATCCGAGAACAGTTCCTTCAGATGTTGCTGAAAATAATTGCATTGTGAAACGCAAAAGTGCAGAAAGGCCTGTTTTTTAATTTTTGGGTTTTTTTTCTTGAACTGTGATATGATCTATGATGAAGGACAGACCTCCAACTTCCAAATGAGGACACTCTTGGCACAATTAGGAGGCGCCAAAGTTTTTGAAGTTTACTACAAAACCCAAAATCCTAACCGACCAACCATTAAGAATGTGCTATGACCAATTAACTAGGTTCTAACATTTCCATTTCATATTGTACTGTATCTGCTAAAGGAGAAGGCCAGTTTTAAGGTCGACATGCCATGTCAAGTAATTTTCTTTTGTTACTATGAGTTCATTTTACAGATATGAAGACTTTAGTGGATGTTTACTCCAGAATCTTTCCAGAATTCAACATTTTTTTGTTTGATTAATATTACTGCCGTAATTTTTCTTTTAGTACAAGTGAACTGGATTTCGGGGAGGGGGGAGTCCAATGTAACCATTATGTTTGTGTCTCAGGCTTGGATTACAAAGTGTCTTTTTCATTTTTTGTTTCTCTGCAATGTTTGGTTGTAATTAACTTTTCACAAATGTTCTTATAGTTCTGTTAAATATATTATATATAAATATATTTATGTGCCATATATTATAATTGATTAATTAGTTTACTGACTGAAAAGGAGGTTGGGGAACAGAATAAAATGGTAAGGAATATTGAAATTTGACCATGACCTGATAATTTGTTTTGATCATTTGGATGGTACCCGTAAGCCCAAATCCAGGGTGCTTATAATATCTGGTTACCCAGTTGCTCAAGTAGTATATTAATAACATTTTGTCTCAATGAGAATTCCTCACAAAACTAAAGAGGTAAAACAGTTTTAAAAAAATATTTCACCCAACCATCCAGGGACCACGTTCTTGCCGTTAATCTAAGACACTAAAATGCTGTCCATAGTTTTATTTCATTTTTTTGTAACTTAGTTTTTGACTAATATCCGTTTTTTATGCTATTGTTCCCTTTCATTGTATGCTGAGCATATAATAAATTCTATTTTATTGTTACTTGTGCTTTTTATTAAATATTGAGGTAAAAAAAACTTTGTAAATTTCCAAAAAGAAATTATTTTTTGTTTCTACATTTCTTACTATTTTCTAAAGAAAAAAAAGTGTCTTTGGATCAAATTTTCCTGTTTACACATTTAAACAAAATACTTTTTGTTTTCTGAAAATTCTATTTTTCTTTTCAAGGTGTGAGCAATTCATTTGTATGATAGATGCCGCTGACTATTGTTTTAATTAAGCAAAGCTAACTTTTGTATATACTATATCGAGAAAATTAAAAATGGCTTTTTTTGGAAAATTGACATGGCTTTGTTGTTCTTCCTCCAGACATTATATTGCTGGAACGTTTATTTAAATAATAATTCAGACTTATAAGCTTGTAGTTGTACTAATTTATTTTAAATAACCATTAAAATGTTTTATTTAAGCAACTTTAAAAGTAAGTTCTTATAAATTTACGAGTATGAACTAAGCATTTTTTTGAAAGTAAAACATTTGCTCACTAAAACTTTGTATAATTACATTATATTTGTATCATAAATGGTATAAAGAACTCCTTGAAGTTTCTTCAGATTGATCATTGGGTAGGAAAACAATCTGTTAATTATTTATTTTTTATCTTTATTTAGCAAAATTGATTAGCTGAAGATGTTTATACCCCTAAACTATCCACCTACTGTTAGTTCACTGTGAATTAGATTGACCTCTTCAAATTATTGATTGACCACATTGCAGACTATAGGACCTCTTTAAAGCAGGGCTGTGGTGTGGAGTCAGTACAAAAATCATCCTACTCCTCCGTTTATGAAACTGCCAACTCCGACTCCAGGTACCCAAAATGACTCTGACTCCTTAGTCTAATACTTACCAGGGCTGTGGATTTGGTACAAAAATCATCCAGCTCCCACTCAGTTTATGAAACCTCCGACTCCAGGTACCCAAAATTGCTCCAACTCTGACTCCACAGCCCCTGCTTTAAAGTGTATCCAAGGCAACATGCGACATGAGATAAAAGATTGACAACCAGGCTGTTTTTAATTGCTTTATTTTGGTGCCTGAAAGAGATCATACATGGAAGTGACAGTTTCTGTCTTGTCGGGAATTTAGTAGACATCACTGATAAGCAGATTACAGCCATAAAAGATTTTTCTGGCAGAATACAACTTCTGAGGGCAGGGAGAGATAAAATACATGAGCTATTGGCCTTTTTCTAACTCTGGGACACTTATTAGGCTGCCACTGAGCAGAGACAACAAAACATTCAATCTAGTTTGAATATAAAATAAAACCATGGGATATCTAAAAAAGTAATTTTTAGGAGTAGGAGGATAAATATGATTTTTTTGATCTCATCAATTTATTTTCACCTTGTGTTTACTTTAAGTGACAGAAAATAATGACCATTTATGACACAGCTGGGGTAGAATATGTACTCTAAATGTGCGTTTCTTTGCTACATTTGATCACATTAACTACAGTGTTGCTGGATAACAATTGACCATGCTATGACATGCTATGTAGTAATGCATGTCTTTCTAGAATGTAGAGTATGCACTACATTATGCCTGCGTTGCATTATTATTTTAGTACTCGAATAGCGCCAAGTACTAAAATAATACTCAGGGAGCAGCCAACATCTTTACAGGGACCTTGAGCAGCACTCCTCCGCAGCGCTGTACAGAGTGTATTGTCTTGTCACTTAACTGTCCCTCAGAGGGGCTCACAATCTAATTCCTACCATAGTCCTATGTCTATATATGTGTAGTGTAGTGTTTCATAGCCTAGGACCAATCTAGGGGGAAGCCAATTAGCCTATCTGTATGTTTTTGGGATGTGGGAGGAAACTGGTGTGCCTGGAGGAAACCCACACAGACATGGGGAGAACATACAAACTCCAAGCAGATAGTGCCCTGGGTAGTATTCGAACTGGGCACCAAATGCTGCAAGGGGAGGGTGCTAACCACTACGCTACTATGCTGACCCATTGTAGCATTGGACATTATTCAAAGCTCTTAGTATGAACCTACCCCAAGGGAATAAACTTACCAATGTATAGAGCCATTACAGGAGCAGGACAGGCAATTTGTAGCAAGCTTTGAAAGCAGACTATAAAAAACTTTCATAGTAGCAACATTTCTGTACTGTGAGAGCCAATAAAATTATGTAGGTAGAAAAATAAGCTCATGAAATTTATAGAACTGAGACAGCCATGTCTAAAACAACAGCTACCTTGTTTACTGAAGATGTGGCAGACATTACAGTCTGAGATCTATTTAGGTACTCTTGTCTCTGGCGTGTTTGCTCTGGGATTGAGATGTTTGTATTGCAAACTTAAAGCAGAACTCTATGTAAATAGACGAAACACCTCGGAACAGGTTATTTTTAAACCTGGACTTCAGGCTAAATACACAGTGACAATATAGTACTGCTGAAATATCTTCTTACCTGCCAGAAAGATTCGCAATTCTGTCCAGCTATTCCTGTAAATAGATAGCCTAGCAGAACACAGCCACAGTTACCTGAGGTGAGCTTTTTTTCCCACTGCCCTACTGGGACAAACATCACACCAAAGGCTGTGGATTTGGAGTCAGAGTTGAGGAGTAAATTTTGGTACCTGCGGTTGCGGTCGGAGTCGGTGGTTTCATAAACTGAGGAGACGGATGACTTTTGTACAAATTCCACAGCCCTGGTAAGTATTAAGCCCAATCTACATGTTACGATTCTTTATACGATTCGATTACGATTCTATTTACGGTCTGATTAAATCCAACATGTCTGATCAGGATTCGATTCGACTCAATTCGATTTGCCATTGCAAAACAATGGCAAATCGAATTGAATCGAATCCCGATCGGACATGACGGATTTAATCGGATCGTAAATAGAATCGTAATCGAATCGTATAAAGAATCGTATCGTGTAGATTGGGCTTTAGACTAAGGAGTCTGAGCAATGTTTGGGTATAGTTTGAGTCAGTGGTTTTATAAACTGAGGAGTCGGATTAATTTTGTACTAATTCCACAGCCCTGGTAAGTATTGGACTAAGGAGTCGGAGCAATGTTTGGGTACCTGGAGTTGGATTCGGTAGTTTCAAAAACTCAGGAGACGGATGACTTTTGTACAAACTCCACAGCCCTGGTAAGTATTAGACAAAGGAGTCGGAGCAATGTTTGGGTACCTGGAATTGGAGTCGGTGGTTTCATAACGTGAGGAGTCTGATTTTTGTTCACACTCCACGGCTCTGCATCACACACTGGCCAGGAACACAATCGACTCCTGACTAGACTGTGCCAGGTTAGCCATGTTTCCCAGCATTTCATTGCTATTTACCCGTTTTGAAAGCCTGTGCTTGCAAAGTACCCCCAGGCATGATAAAAATTATCTCAAATTCCCCTTGACACAGATATATTTGTGAGTAGTACAGGGCAACTGTTTACAGTTTCCAAGCATACACTTGGAATCTATAAGCATACACTTATAGATTGCCACCCCATTTGGTAAAACGATTGATTCTTCTCTGAAAGGAGTCGATTCAGGAAGGAATCGAATGCTACCACATGCTGGAGACCAACTTTCAATAGATTGCAGCAGGAAACCTATTAAAAATCGATTAAACTGCAGTGTTGCACTGTTCGATGCAGTGCAACGCTATAGGCGAGTACATCTTATTTGGGTGTCGGGCAGTTCGGAGCAGGGTGAGCCGAATCACGGCCCTCCCTGCTGCCGATACACTTTCCGGCGGCATTAAATACTATTCCTCCTCCGAGTTGTCGTAGTTCTGGGTGTGGCAACTACCGGAGCCCCGAATTACCACCACGTAGGGTGCGCAGCATAGCATTGCTGCTATGACAGCTACCACTGTTCCTGCCCATGCTGTCTGAACTGCACACTGGTCCACAGGCAAACCCCAGCAGCAAATCTACTGCTGTTTCTGGGGAAATATGTAATTTTTTTTACTAACATTTGGTGCATACATTTATCATTTTATTCAACCGCATTTAAAAACCCATTTTTCCTATCGTAACTTTCAAATTCATTTTCTTCTTGAAATATTTTCCCCCTTGTCCCCACTGTTCTCCTGAACATACCTAGCAAGTTTGGTGAGTCTAGCTCATATGGGGGCTTTGCTATTAACCTCTAAAGTCATGGTATTCTTCAATGCAATTACAGTGGGTTGCAAAAGTATTCGGCCCCCTTGAAGTTTTCCACATTTTGTCACATTACTGCCACAAACATGCATCAATTTTATTGGAATTCCACGTGAAAGACCAACACAATGTGGTGTACATGTGAGAAGTGGATCGAAAATCATACATCATTCCAAACATTTTTTACAAATAACTAACTGCAAAGTGGGGTGTGTGTAATTATTCAGCCCCCTGAGTCAATACTTTGTAGAACCACCTTTCACTGCAATTACAGCTGCCAGTCTTTTAGAGTATGTCTCTACCAGCTTTGCACATCTGAAATCCTTGCCCATTCTTCTTTGCAAAACAGCTTCAGCTCAGTCAGATTAGATGGACAGCGTTTGTGAACAGCAGTTTTCAGATCTTGCCACAGATTCTCGATTGGATTTAGATCTGGACTTTGACTGGGCCTTTTTAACACATAGATATGTTTTGTTTTAAACCATTCAATTGTTGCCCTGGCTTTATGTTTAGGGTCATTGTCCTGCTGGATGGTGAATCTCAAGTCTTTTGCAGTCTCCAAGAGGTTTTCTTCCAAGTTTGCCCTGTATTTGGCTCCATCCATCTTCCAATCAACTCTGACCAGCTTCCCTGTCCCTGCTGAAGAGATGCATCCCCCGAGCATGATGCTGCTACCACCATATTTGACAGTGGGGATGGTGTGTTCAGAGTGATGTGCAGTTTTAGTTTTCAGCCACACATAGCGTTTTGCATTTTGGCCAAAAAGTTCAATTTTGGTCTCATCTGACCAGAACACCTTCTTCCACATGGTTGCTGTGTCCCCCACATGGCTTGTGGCAAACTGCAAACGGGACTTCTTATGCTTTCTGTTAACAATGGCTTTCTTCTTGCCACTCTTCCATAAAGGCCAACTTTGTACAGTGCATGACTAACAGTTGTCCTATGGACAGAGTCTCCCACCTGAGCTGTAGATCTCTGCAGCTCGTCCAGAGTCACCATGGGCCTCTTGACTGCATTTCTGATCAGCACTCTCCTTGTTCGGCCTGTGAGTTTAGGTGGATGGCCTTGTCTTGGTAGGTTTACAGTTGTGTCATACTCCTTCCATTTCTGAATGATCGCTTGAACAATGCTCTGTGGGATGTTCAAGGCTTTGGAAATCTTTTTGTAGCTTTAGCCTGCTTTAAATTTCTCAATAACTTTATCCCTGACCTGTCTTGTGTGTTCTTTGGACTTCACGGTGTTGTTGCTCCCAATATTCTCTTAGACAACCTCTGAGGCCTTTACAGAGCAGCTGTATTTGTACTGACATTAGATTACACACAGGTGCACTCTATTTAGTCATTAGCACTCATCAGGCAATGTCTATAGGCAACTGACTGACCTCAAATTAAAGGGGGCCGAATAATTATGCACTCACCACTTTGCAGTTATTTATTTGTAAAAAATGTTTGGAATCATGTATGATTTTCATTCCACTTCTCATGTGTACACCACTTTGTGTTGGTCTGTCATGTGGAATTCCAATAAAATTGATTCATGTTTGTGGCAGTAATATGACAAAATGTGGAAAACTTCAAGGAGGCCGAATACTTTTGCAACCCACTGTAAACCCCGAAATCTGCTGGTGAATTTGCAGAAATGTGTAAAGGCAAATTTTAACACAGAAAATCATAATTTTTGCCAAAATTTTGTAGAGTGAAAATAGGTCAATTTGTCATGAAAAAAATGTGCCTGCTCATTCCTAAGAATATGAAATTAGTTGCAGTAACGGATAAGATTAGGAAATTTAATTTTTTGCATTGTGATGTTCTCCTTAAAGAGAAACTCCGACCAAGAATTGAACTTTATCCCAATCAGTAGCTGATACCCACTTTTACATGAAAAATATAATGATTTTCACAAACAGACCATCAGGGGGCGCTGTATGACTGATTTTGTGCTGAAACCCCTCCCACAAGAGGCTCTGGTACCGTACGGTACTCTGGGCAAACTGCCACAATGTAACAATGACACACACAGGAAATGGCTGTTTATAGCTGTCTGTTAAAGCCAGAACAGCTACATAATCTGCCCACAGTAACAATGTCACCATGTAATACATGTCAGAATGTGAATCTGGGAGAGGAAAGATTTTACAATGAGCAAACTCTGACTAAATCATGTATACATAATTATTGTAAAAATTAAGCACCTTTTTATATTAAATTATTTTCACTGGAGTTCCTCTTTAAAGGAGTTGTCAGGCAATTTTAAATAAAATAAACGCTACTTACCGGGGGCTTCCTCCAGCCCCAAGCTCCCAGGATCTCCCTCGCCGCATCTCTGCAAGTAGCCGTTTGCCGGAGCTCCGACCCGGTCCCCGGCGATGACGTCAGAGCGACCTGGAGGTTGCTCTGTACTGCGCCTGCGCGATTGGCGCTGTCAATCACCGCCACGTGGGCCGGAGCGGACTGTGCAGGCGCAGAACTACGTCATCGCCGGGGACCGGGTCGGAGCTCCAGCAAACGGCTGCTTGCAGAGATGCGGCAAGGGAGGTCCTGGGAGCTTGGGGCTGGAGGAAGCCCCCGGTAAGTAGCGTTTATTTTATTTAAAATTGCCTGACAACTCCTTTAAAGGGAACCTAAACTGAGAGGGCTATGGATGTTTCCTTTTAAACAATACCAGCTGCCTGGCAGTCCTGCTGATATCTTTGGCCGCACTAGTGGCTGAATCACACACCTGAAACAAGCATGCAGCTAATCCAGTCTGACTTCAGTCAGAGCACCTGATCTGTATGCTTGTTCAGGGGCTGTGGCTAAAAGTATTAGAGACACAGAACCAGCAGGAAAGTCGGGCAACTGGTATTATTTTAAAAGGAAAAATCCACATCCTTCTCAGTTTAGGTTCCTTTAAAGGGAACCTGAAGTGGGAGTTATAGGGAGGCTGCCATATTTATTTCTTTTTAAACGATACTACTTGCCTGACAGTCTTCCTGTTCTTTTATGCATCAGCAGTGTCTGAATAACACACCTGAAACAAGCATTGGGCTTATCCAGTCTGACTTCAGTCAGACCATCAGCATGCTGGCGCAGAGTCTATGGCTGAATGTATGAGGGTGGGAACACAGTAGGCAGAAACGATAGCGTTGCAGAAAACCCAGCGAAAACTCACATAATGCCAGTCAATGGGCCACATGAAAAAACGCATACGTTTGCGTTCTGCAATATGCGTTTTTAAACACGCTGGTCTTGCTGCATATATTTCCAAAATGCATTTAGTGCTTTTTTAATGCATTTAAAAAAAAAAAAAGTTTGATCATGTATTTCCGCTTCTTGTTCACTTCCTAGTGATTTGCATAAAACGCAAAAAAAAAAAGGAATGCAAAACGCATATGTGATTCATATATGTGAACAGCAAATGCATTAAAATGTGCACAAAACACAAGATAAAACGCTGAACAAAAACGCAAAATGACATCAGATAGATTCATAGACATAAGATTGTTGTAGTCAACATTGAATAGATCAGGTGCCTTATATATGGATACCTGGAGATGGATTTATCGCCACTAGATGTGCTGTGTTTATTGTTTTTTTTTGGGGGGGGGGGGGGGGGGGTTGGGCTGTGAGTGCTTTTCCATGCAGAGAAATGCTTTTAATTGAAAGCCTATATTAATCAGAAATGGGCAGAAAATATAAATATTTAAAGCCTGCTGCTTTCTTCCATGCACCGTTCACAGTTTTTAATTTTTTAGATTGTTTTGCTATTCAAATTTGTTGAAAATCAATAGGCTGCAGTCACATCCAGGGAACAACCACATGGCATGCTGCATTTTTTTGCATCATGCATTCCAATATGCATGGCACACCTTGGGAGATCCTGATGGGCCTTGCATTGCAGCTGTGCCCGCATCGCATCTTGCAGGATGCCTCAGGGTGCAGTGTAGGAGAGGGCGCACAACTCACTCAGCTATTATTCCCCTATTTGCCTCAATTCACTAAGCTTTATCAAACACTTTATCAAACGTTTGATAATTTACCTCATGGGTAAAATCTAATTTTGAATTCACCAACATGTTATATATTTATTGAATGTTTTATCGATAAAAGGTTCAATAAATCTATAACGCCTTAATGAATTCAAAATTAGATTTTACCCATGAGGTAAATTATCAAACGTTTGATAAAGTGTTTGATAAAGCTTAGTGAATTGAGGCCACTGTGTTTGAAGTAGAGAGAAATAAGAAAAGGGGATACATGGCAGTGACTGCAAGCCAGATAACTAGAGATTAAGGTGTTGGGGGCCCTGGAGTGCCTCTTAAGGCTGCTATACACTGGTCGATTGCCACCAGATCGACCAGCAGATAGATCCCTCTGTGATCGAATCTGATTAAAGAGAGATCTATTGGCTGCCTACACTGCAAACAGATTTTGAATCGATTTCACTATGAAATCGATTCACAATCTGTGGAACTGCCACCACCGCCCCCCCCCCCCCCCCCGCATACATCACCTGATCAGGCCGGCGCAAGTCCCCCGGTCTCTGCTGTCTCTTCTCCGCTCTGGGCTCCAGCTTCACTGTACTTCCTGTCGGGGAAGTTTAAACAGTAGAGGGCGCTCTACTGTTTAAACTTCCCCCGACAGGAAGTAAGTGAAGCCAGCCGGAGCCCAGCGTGGAGAAGGGACAGCGGGGGGACACGCCGGCGGAAGAGGTAATGTATTGACGCTAGCGTCAGTCATCATTTTTTGTTTGGGGGGGAGGGGAACGTAAATAACCCTTTAAGTCTGCAATTCCGTAGCATGAGGTTTTAAGGGCACTTAATTTCCACAATACAGTATGTACAGTAAGATTTATGGAAGAAAAGGGGAACTCTGACAAGATAGGCAAAAACACTTTTATGATATGTTAATATATTACTGTTTTTATGCTTGTTTGGAGCTGTAATTTGCCTGTAGTATGTCTCTGGTGCCTCATTTATTTGCATAGTTAATTAAAGCAAACTTCAGTACTGCACTAAACCATGAGTCAAGGTAAGGCAAGATAACGCTCACTGACAAAATTTGCATGCCGCTACCCACAATCCCTATCGGCCGAGGACAGGCTGCAGTCCTAGAGATTTGTGTACATTTGCTTATGATATTTGGCCAGGTTGTAGTGCAGATGTCCGCTCTGCCTTATCACTTACAGCTGCATTTTAATTGTCTAACAGCTATTGCCAGTGAAACACACAGAGCGTTTGAGGAGGAGGAAGACAAATGAGCGTGATGTATTTCCTGGACCTGAAGCCATATGGGACAGCATGGTGATTAGCAAATAACAGGCTGTGCTGCAGGATGTTGTGTCTTAGTCTGAGAGGAAGAACTGGAACTTAGCTTCCATAAGTACATTAGTTTGGGTATCTGAAGCTTGGATTTTCTTTGAGCTTTTTTAATTCCTTTAAAGGGAGAAGACCTGATCATCTACAGCCAAATACACATGCATACCTCCCAACTTTTTGAGATGAGAAAGAGGGACACTTAAGCCACACCCCTGATCACACCCCCAACACACCCCTAGTCATGAATACCATGAAGATTTCATAAGAAAAATGTGTTGTTTTATAATTCATACCACACTGGTCCTTTCTATCCTGGTTCATTTTCCTTCATATTAACATTTGAAAATTAGAAATACATCAATTTAACTACTTGAGGACCACAGTCTTTTCGCCCCTTAAAGAGAATCTGTATTGTTAAAATCGCACAAAAGTAAACATACCAGTGTGTTAGGGGACATCTCCTATTACCCTTCACAATTTCGCCGCTCCCCGCCGCATTAAAAGTGGTTAAAAACAGTTTTAAAAAGTTTTTTTAAACAAACAAAATGGCCACCAAAACAGGAAGTAGGTTGATGTACTGTATGTCCACACATAGAAAATACATCCATACACAAGCAGGCTGTATACAGCCTTCCTTTTGAATCTCAAGAGATCATTTGTGTGTTTCTTTCCCCCTGCATCTCTCATGCACTGAAGTTTCAGGCTGTTCTTTTCTTCCTGCAAACAGCTTTGCCCTTGTCTGTAATTCTTCAGTATGTGAAAGCCCAGCCAGCTCAGAGGACGATTTATCCAGCTTGTAAAAGATAAGAGAGAAGAGAGAAGCTGCTCTAATCTAAATAACACACAGGCAGTGTGCAGAGAGGGGCCTGGAAGGGGGAGTTCATAGCAGAACCACAACACTGAAGAACTTGGCAGCCTTCCAGACACAGGCTGACAAGTCTGACAGGGGAAAGATACATTGATTTATTACAGAGACAGTGATGGTATAAAGTGCTGCAGTAAGCCAGATCACATTAGAATAGCTTTTGGAACTTGTAGGATGATAAAAAACAGGATGCAATTTTTGTTACGGAGTCTCTTTAAGGACCAGAGCCTTTTTTTTCCATTCAGACCACTGCAGCTTTCGCGGTTTATTGCTCGGTCATACAACCTACTATCTAAATGAATTTTACCTCCTTTTCTTGTCACTAATACAGCTTTCTTTTGGTGCTATTTGATTGCTGCTGCGAGTTTTAGTTTTTATTATATTCATCAAAAAAGACATGAATTTTGTCAAAAAATGACTTTTTTAACTTTCTGTGCTGACATTTTTCAAATAAAGTAAAATTTCCTATACATTTGAGCGCGAAAGTTATTCTGCTACATGTCTTTGATACAAAAAAAAAACATTCAGTGTATATTTATTGGATTGGGTAAAAGTTATAGCGTTTACAAACTATGGTGCCAAAAGTGAATTTTTCCCATTTGGAAGCATCTCTGACTTTTCTGACACCCTGTCATGTTTCTTGAGGTGCTAAAATTCCAGGATAGTATAAATACCCCCCAAATGACCCCATTTTGGAAAGAAGCCATCCCAAAGTATTCACTAAGATTCATGGTGAGTTCATAGAAGATTTTATTTTTTGTCACAAGTTAGCGGAAAATGACGCTTTGTGACAAAAAAAAAAGTTTCCATTTCTTCTAACTTGCGACAAAAAAAAAATGAAATCTGCCACGGACTCACTATGCTCCTCTCTGAATACCTTGACGTGTCTACTTTCCAAAATGGGGTCATTTGTGGGGTGTGTTCACTGTCCTGGCATTTTGGGGGGTGCCTAATTGTAAGCACCCCTGTAAAGCCTAAAGGTGCTCATTGGACTTTAGGCCCCTTAGCGCAGTTAGGCTGCAAAAAAGTGCCACACATGTGGTATTGCCGTACTCAGGAGAAGTAGTATAATGTGTTTTGGGGTGTATTTTTACACATACCCATGCTGGGTGGGAGAAATATCTCTGTAAATGACAATTTTTTTATTTTTTTTTTACACACAATTGTCCATTTACAGAGAGATTTCTCCCACCCAGCATGGGTATGTGTAAAAATACACCCCAAAACACATTATACTACTTCTTCTGAGTACGGCGATACCACATGTGTGACACTTTTTTGCAACCTAGGTGCGCTAAGGGGCCTAACGTCCTATTCACAGGTCATTTTGAGGCATTTGGATTCTAGACTACTGATCACGGTTTAGGGCCCCTAAAATGCCAGGGCAGTATAGGAATCCCACAAGTGACCCCATTTTAGAAAGAAGACACCACAAGGTATTCTGTTAGGAGTATGGTGAGTTCATAGAAATTTTTTTTTTGTCACAATTTAGCGGAAAATGACACTCTGTGAAAAAAAAACCAATACAAATCAATTTCCGCTAACTTGTGACAAAAAATAAAATCTTCTATGAACTCATCATACACCTAACAGAATACCTTGGGGTGTCTTCTTTCTAAAATGTGGTCACTTGTGGGGTTCCTATACTGCCCTGGCATTTTAGGGGCCCTAAACCGTGAGGAGTAGTCTTGAACACAAATGTCTCAAAATGACCTGTGAAATCCTAAAGGTACTCATTGGACTTTGGGCCCCTTAGAACAGTTAGGCTGCAAAAAAGTGTCACACATGTGGTATCGCCGTACTCAGGAGAAGTAGTATAATGTGTTTTGTGGTGTATTTTTACATATAACCATGCTGGGTGGGAGAAATGACACATTTTTGATTTTTTTTACACCCAATTGTCCATTTACAGAGAGATTTCTCCCACCCAGCATGGGTATGTGTAAAAATACACTACAAAACACATTATACTACTTCTCCTGAGTACGGCAATACCACATGTGTGACAATTTTTTGCAGCCTAGGTGCGCTAATGGGCCCAACGTCCTACTCACAGGTCATTTTGAGGCATTTGTTTTCTAGACTACTCCTCACGGTTTAGGGCCCCTAAAATGCCAGGGCAGTATAGGAACCCCACAAGTGACCCCATTTTAGAAAGAAGACACCCCAAGGTATTCTGTTAGGTGTATGGTGAGTTCATAGAAGATTTTATTTTTTGTCACAAGTTAGTGAAAAATGACACTTTGTTAAAAAAACATAAAAAATTCAATTTACGCTAACTTTTGACAAAAAAAAAAATCTTCGATGAACTCGTCATACACCTAACAGAATACCTTGAGGTGTCTTTTTTCTAAAATGGGGTCACTTGTGGGGTTCCTATACTGCCCTGGCATTTTACGGGCCCAAAACCGTGAGTAGTCTGGAAACCAAATTTCTCAAAATGACTGTTCAGGGGTATAAGCATCTGCAAACTTTGATGAGAGGTGGTCTATGAGGGGACAAATTTTGTGGAACCAGTCATAAGCAGGGTGGCCTCTTAGATGACAGGTTGTATTGGGCCTGATCTGATGGATAGGAGTGCTAGGGGGGTGACAGGAGGTGATTGATGGGTGTCTCAGGGGGTGCTTAGAGGGGAAAATAGATGCAATCAATGCACTGGGGAGGTGATCGGAAGGGGGTCAGAGGGGGATCTGAGGGTTTGGCCGAGTGATCAGGAGTCCACACGGGGCAATAAAAAGTAAAATAAAATAAGTAAAAATACACCCCAAAACACATTATACTACTTCTTCTGAGTACGGCGATACCACATGTGTGACACTTTTTTGCAACCTAGGTGCGCTAAGGGGCCTAACGTCCTATTCACAGGTCATTTTGAGGCATTTGGAAGGGGGTCAGAGGAGGGTGACAGGAGGTGATTGATGGGGGGTGACAGGAGGTGATTGATGGGTGTCTCAGGGGGTGGTTAGAGGGGAAAATAGATGCAATCAATGCACTGGGGAGGTGATCGGAAGGGGGTCAGAGGGGGATCTGATGGTTTGGCCGAGTGATCAGGAGCCCACACGGGGCAAATTAGGGCCTGATCTGATGGGTAGGTGTGCTAGGGGGTGACAGGAGGTGATTGATGGGTGTCTCAAGGTGTGATTAGACGGGGGGAAATAGATGCAAGCAATGCACTGGCGAGGTGATCAGGGCTGGGGTCTGAGGGCGTTCTGAGGGTGTGGGCAGGTGATTGGGTGCCCTAGGGGCAGATTAGGGTCTAATCTGATGGGTAACAGTGACAGGTGGTGATAGGGGGTGATAGATTGGTGATTGATGGGTAATTAGTGAGTGTTTAGGGTAGAGAACAGATGTAAACACTGCACTTGGGAGGTGATCTGACGTCGGATCTGCGGGCGATCTATTGGTGTGGGTGGGTGATCAGATTGCCCGCAAGGGGCAGGTGAGGGGCTGATTGATGGGTGGCAGTGACAAGGGGTGATCGATGGGTGATTGACAGGTGATCAGTGGGTTATTACAGGGAAGAACAGATGTAAATAATGCACTGGCGAATTGATAAGGGGGGTCTGAGGGCAATCTGAGCATGTGGGTGGGTGATTGGGTGCCCGCAAGGGGCAGATTAGGGTCTAATCTGATGGGTAACAGTGACAGGTGGTGATAGGGGGTGATTGATGGGTGATTGATGGGTAATTAGTGGGTGTTTAGGGTAGAGAACAGATGTAAACACTGCACTTGGGAGGTGATCTGACGTCGGATCTGGGGGCGATCTATTGGTGTGGGTGGGTGATCAGATTGCCTGCAAGGGGCAGGTTAGGGGCTGATTGATGGGTGGCAGTGACAGGGGGTGATTGATGGGTGATTGACAGGTGATCAGTGGGTTATTACAGGGAAGAACAGATGTAAATAATGCACTGGCGAATTGATAAGGGGGGGTCTGAGGGCAATCTGAGCGTGTGGGTGGGTGATTGGGTGCCCGCAAGGGGCAGATTAGGGTCTAATCTGATGGGTAACAGTGACAGGTGGTGATAGGGGGTGATTGATAGGTAATTAGTGGGTGTTTAGAGGAGAGAACAGATGTAAACACTGCACTTGGGAGGTGATCTGATGTCGGATCTGCAGGCGATCTATTGGTGTGGGTGGGTGATCAGATTGCCCGCAAGGGGCAGGTTAGGGGCTGATTGATGGGTGGCAGTGACAGGGGGTGATTGATGGGTGGCAGTGACAGGGGGTGATTGATGGGGGATTGATAGGTGATTGACAGGTGATCAGTGGGTTATTACAGGGAATAACAGATGTAAATAATGCACTGGTGAATTGATAAGGGGGGGTCTGAGGGCAATCTGAGCGTGTGGGCGGGTGATTGGGTGCCTGCAAGGGGCAGATTAGGGTCTGATCTGATGGGTAACAGTGACAGGTGGTGATAGGGCGTGATTGATGGGTGATTGATGGGTAATTAGTGGGTGTTTAGAGGAGAGAACAGATGTAAACACTGCACTTGGGATGTGATCTGATGTTGGATCTGCGGGCGATCTATTGGTGTGGGTGGGTGATCAGATTGCCCGCAAGGGGCGGGTTAGGGGCTGATTGATGGGTGGCAGTGACAGGGGGTGATTGACGGGTGATTGACAGGTGATTGACAGGTGATCAGTGGGTTATTACAGGGGGGATAGAGGCATACAGTACACAGGGGGGGGGGGGGGGGGGGTCTGGGGAGAATCTGAGGGGTGGGGGGGGGTGATCAGGAGTCCCCAGGGGGCAGTTTAGGGACTAAAAAAAATAGCATTGACAGATAGTGACAGGGAGTGATTGATGGGTGATTAGGGGGGTGACTGGGTGCAAACAGTGGTCTGGAGGTGGGCAGGGGGGGTCTGAGGGGTGCTGTGGGCGATCAGGTGGCAGGGGGGGGGGGAATCAGTGTGCTTGGGTGCAGACTAGGGTTGCTGCAGCCTGCCCTGGTGGTCCCTCGGACACTGGGACTACCAGGGCTGGAGGCAGCCTGTATAATAGGCTTTGTATACATTACAAAGCCTATTATATGTTTGGCATGCGGCGATCCGGGTGCTAGTCTTCAGACACTCCCACTGAGGTCTATACTAGGAAGTGCACTGTCTTATGTCATCAGAAGGAGGGGAAAATAAAGGGAAGAGGAGGGATATATTATAGATCAAAAGACCCCCAGCATGCAACTGTTTTGCCAGCCGATGGCAATTAAAGGACCAGTACTCCCTAAGGTATGAGATAACACCAAACCATAACAGCAAAAAATGTTTAGAAAGTTTTGAATGCAGGATTAGCATCTTTATCACTTAATACACTCAGACCAGTTGCTGTTGAAATTAGATTTTTATGGTGACAATCCCGCTTTAACTTTGCTTCGTTTCTCTACCCTCTGACTTTGTCTCAGTGCTCATGGACTATATACACAGTGTGCATTACATGAAAATGTAAATTACCCAATCAACTCATATTCATAGGGTAGGGGCAGGTAGCATTGCTCAAGAGTGCCTAGATATGATGGCCTCATGAAAATGTTGTTATTGGGCCACATAATGTCTAGCTACGCCAGAGCCGGATTAAGGCTAAATGGGGCCCTAAGCAAAGTAACTGATTTGGGCCCCCCATCATGTCGTAATAGAATCAGAAGATGCAGCTGCACAGCAACATGCCGCACACACCCCGGGGCAGCTGAGCTACTGGTTGCTATGGGCAACAGATCGCTTTCCGCTGTGGGTGCACAATGCAGGGAATAGCAGCGGCAAAATGCAGAGTGAGAGATGAATGGCTGGCCTGGGACATTTGCACTCGGGGGCTGGGGCACCCCTGTGAAGAGGGCGCCAGATATCACTGCAGCAGCACTTTCCCCCTGCATCTCCAGCCTGGCAATAGCAGAAAGCTCTGGACACCGCCAAACCGGAAGCCGTTCCCCAGACAGAATTACATAACCACCCCCACCACCGAACAACCGATTTCCTCTCTAACTAGACAGCCACCATGCAGCCTCCATCCCAGTGAATACGATAGTCCAGCAGAGAAGGCAGCCGCAGTGGGGGAGAATGACCATAAACAAAAGAGAGGGAGCACCGTTTCCAAAAAAGAGTATGCAGCGTGCCCAAGGTCTCTCCCCAGTGCTCAAAGGCTTTGAGCAGTTTGATAAAGGTGTAAACCGAAACAGCAGTCTGTCACTGCTGCCACTTTGGTGCTATTAAAAGAGCTTTGATACAAGACAGCGGTGCCGGTCCTTTCTGTTTTATGTGGGGGAGAATGACAGCACCAGATGACTCACATTCACCTATTGCGATCCAAGCAATAGAGGTCCCGTCATCCCGAGCCCATCTGTCTCCTCTAGAGTGCTGCCGCTCTGTTACTACTACTGTTACTACTTCCTACTTCCTGTCTGATCTGAGAATCAGGAAGTTCAGAGCGAGCGGCTGCACTGTAGAAGAGACAGAAGGGTTTCAGATGACAGGATCTCTATCGCTTGGATCATGGATAGGTGAGTGAGCGTTTGCCATCTGCTGCTATCATTCTTGCTGCAGCTGTGGTTCTCTGTGGGAAGGGAGGGCGGAGTGGGCAGCGGCAGAGCGCACAGTAGCAGGAGGGGGACCTAGGAGGAGAGCCTGGCTCTGAAGACAATCGGCAGCGCACGGTATCATTTGACAAGACAAATAACATTTATATTGCGCTTTTCTCCTGTCAGACGCAAAGCGCCAGAGCTGAAGCCATTAGGATGCGCCCTATAGGCAGTAGCAGTGTTAGAGAGACTTGCCTAAGGTCTCCTACTGAATAGGTGCTGGCTTACTGAACAGGCAGAGCCGAGATTCGAACCCTGGTCTCCTGTGTCAGAGGCAGAGCCCTTAAAGGGACTCCGAGCAGTGCCTGTGGGTATGCCTTTAAGCATACCCACAACTAATTAATTACATCCTCACACCTACCAGCATGATGTTTGTAATGATATCCCCCTGGGTTCCTTATATTTCATTGCATTGTGCTGAATCGAGCTGCCGACTTTGGAGAAAAGTCATCCTGTTGCCGCGATTTCGATCGCGAAAATAGCGAAAACTAAAAGGCATAGGGTGGCCGTTTATATATCATTGGAAAGAGGAGAAAGAGAGCTTTAAAATGATATGCATCTTTCCATAGTTACTGCACTGCTCAGAGTCCCTTTAACCATTATACCATCCAGCCACCGCTGACAGGATGGCAAGGGCTGGTTTATGTGCTGATGGGGCCCCTTTGACTCTGAAGGGGCCCCAAGCGACTGCTTTTGTTGCCTGGTCGGTAATCCGGCCCTGAGCTACGCCACTGCAGGCTGTGACCAACCTTTCAGACAAACAATCTTTCTGACAGCAATCACAAACTAATGTACACACATGTACAATGGCTCTTCCATTTGATCTTTTGTTCCCAAGCAAGGTTCCGCAGGATCCTGCTTTTGGGCCATGACCATATCTGGACACTTGCTGTCCATGACCTGGAGATCTTGTTGTGGACTTCTTTTGTTGGGTCGCTGGGTGACTTCTTGAAATCTCCAGCTGGCTTCCTTACTCTCCTCCCATTTCTGTATTCCTCAGCTGAGGGGAGGGAGGAGGACTGAATCCAGAGGATGGAGGATGCGTGTGCATATGGGGGGTATACTGGCAGGATGGACTGGGTGGGCTATGCTAATATATTTTGGAGACATGCTGGGGTCCGGTCTAATTAAGTTATTTGGAAGACATGTATATACTTACCTGTTTTTATGATTTAGCCAATTTTCTGCATCATCCCAGGAAATCACCAGCTCAGCTCTTTTCTAAAGTCCCCAGTTATGTGCATTACAATAATTGGTTATTTGTACAGGCACACAGCATGACATTCATAATCAATATTTACCAGCATGTCTGAACACTCAGTAACCAGTGCTACAATAGTTTATTGGTTGTTTGCTATTGGTCTGCAGAAAAATTCACTTCCGGTTTTTGATGATTTGATTGGATCATTTGTCAAATCTGCAGTGGCTGTGCAAGCATGGCCATGCATGTGCAGTAGCACAGAGGCGCTCATTCACAAGTTTCAGCTTCAGAAACACTTCCTATATCAATATATTGCTGTAAAGTGGTTTGTAGCCCCTACCTCCCAGTGATACTTAAGCTACGTACGATACACATGCGACAACAATCGTTCGTTGTGCACGACGAACAAACTTTTAATTGACGAAAGAACAACCTAAGTAAAGTTAGTTTTTAAAGGTGTGTAATGATCTGATAGTTAGAACGAACGTTACATCATGTAAAGCAACTATTGCGCCTGCGCATAAAAATGAAAAGTTCCATGGAGAAATAGTGAAATGCGCATGTCAAGCCTAGTACGAACGACCGTCTCCAATGATGTACTACTTATGCAAACGATCGTCGTTGAAAAAATTCCCCAAGATAGATCGTTCGTTTTTAACGATCTAGCTCATCCGTCGTTGGACTTAATGGTCGTTGGCTGCTTTTTTTTTAAACGATCGTCGTTTGAAATGATCGGGGAACGATCGTTTCAAACGACTATAGTGGCATGTGTGTACGCACCTTTAGCCTAGGCTGTTTAGCTATGCAGAAATCTCTCCCCAGAACGTTCTGGGAAACCAGGTATTATTTTCACTGGCTTTGGAATTCTCAGAAATAAACATTCCATAGAGCTGCACCCGATAGGACTAAAGATGGTTTCAGAATGTAAATCAGGGTGAGGAAAGATTTTTTACAATGGGAAAACACTAAGGGCTTGATTCACTATGCGGTGCTAACCTACTTAGCATGTCTAAAGTCTTTAGGCGCGCTAACCAGGGTGCTAAGTAGGTTAGCACCGGTTTTCTCAATCAGATCGCGCGCTAAGTACCGGCTTTAGTGGTAATTTCACGCGGAGCCCCCTGCACTCTGTGCAGTGCGCGCGCAAAACTTTGCACGCGGTACTTTGCGCGCGATCACTACTTCTCACATTTACACTCAGTTTAGACGTGATAAGGGCCAGTGCTAACAGTTAGCACTGCTTTGTGAATCGAGCCCTAAATAATTTATATATGATTTTTGGAAAAAAAAGCACTTTTATTCCTTATGTTATTTTCACTACAATTCCTCCTTAGTAATAGTACATTTCTGCAGAGGGGCAGCTGGGGGAAGCGCATGGGGGGACATCTGGCTGGTACGCAGGATGCTATTTGCAGTCAGATCGATGAGTCAAATCGATAATTTCCATCATGTCCAATCTACTGTCCAATCTAATCAAGAACAGGAACGATTCTCAGATCACTACTTCACAAAATCCCATTCTTGATTGGGAAAAGGTTGGACATATGGTAAATTATCGATTCAACTCGTCAATCTTACAGGAAATAGCATCATGGGTGCCAGGCATAGTGTTTTCCCTTAACTTTATCTCTATCCCCATTGGCCTCTTTCACAGTGGGACGTTAAAGTCGCATGTTATAAAAATGTATAACGCAGACTAACGCACAGCAATACAAAGTCTGTGCGACATTCACAGTGCACACGTTGCGTTGTGTGTAACGTGTAGCAATATTTAGAGAGTGCTGCATGCTGTGCGTTTTGCAATACATTTTCTGCGTTATGTGTGTTGCACATGCTCAGTAATGTTTAAAAAAAAATGTAACGCATGCGCCATTTTCGTTCCATCAGTATGCGATGAAAACAACACACCAAGAGACACATAATGCTATGCAAAATAACGTCCAATTTCATAACCTACATGCGCTGCATCAGGGGCACGTTGTGCGATTTTAACGTCGCATGAAACACAACGTCCCGCTGTGAAAGAGTCCTTAATCCTAATCCTTATTCTAAACCTATATTGTCAAAATGCCCAGAGCTAATTTCCCCTAACCTCTTGGGCAGGCCTACTTACATCACTGCCAAGTTTATTTACATTTAGCTATACTGATGGCCCACATTCTCTTGCATGGCCATGTCCATGTTGGCGTAGTGCACCTTGTGCTGCGCAGGCATCCCCAGGGGTGCAAAAATAGTTTTTATCCCCAGGTGCTGAAAATCCCTAGCTACACCAATGCATTTCTAGGCAAAGGCTAATAACTCGTTGGATGGATTGTGTTATGATTGTAATGATAGTGTAATGGTTAAGGGCTCCGCCTCTGACACAGGAGCCCATGGTTTGAACCTCGGCTCCTCCTGCTCAGTAAGGCAGCACCTATTCAGTAAGGAGTCCTTGGGCTAGACTGCCTATTGAGCATGCAGCTCAAGTGCTTTGAGTCTGCCAGGAGAAAAGTGCAATATAAATGTTATTTGTCTTGTCTTTTCACATATAAATCATGAAAGTACAGTTATACTTTAAAATGTTGTTAACTGACTAAAACCCTTGCCAGAGCTCATCAATTGGTTGCAAAGCTGAACGACATACATCCCAAACATCTCTGCACTCTTCACAGCCACGTCTGTGAACGTTATCAGCAGGGCTGCCCTGTCGGCTAACTCTTGGTTTTCAGTTCTCGGGTCCTTTAAGCTGCCGGGAATGATGTCAGTTTGTCCGGAGCGTAAGCACAATAGCCGAGTCTTCTGGGGACTGGCCAGGGAACTGCGGAGAAGAGCTGCTGAATTTTAATGAGTCATTATGGTGGGGAGAACTTTTTTTTTTGTCTGCCTTTATCCGGTGCACAATAAAAGAATTAATTGGACAGAAAATGGAAGGCAAAAGAACTGAGGAGGAATCATTAAGAGGTTCTGAATGGCTGATTGGATGCATATTGGTGGCTGAAATTCCAGTCTGTTGCTATGTGTAGCATAATAACGGGCAAGAGTTTATAGTTTGCATAGGCTAACAGGAAGTCACCTTGTCGGCCACTTCCTCTACTGTGGATCCTCTACAACAGCAGTCTTGTTATTAAAGTAGGACCTTTAAGTACCCTGTCTACATAGTACCTATAGGGTAGGCCAGATTTATACTTTTACCACCCACAGGCCAGCTTTTTTGTGGCCCCCCCTTCTATGTTTAGCAGACGTCCACTTTCCTAGTGTAAAATCCACGTACAGCAACGTCTTTATTATCCTAACTAAAGCAACCGGAGGTCTCAACTAACCGGCATGCCTGAGGGAGAGAACGGGGATAGTGCCTTTGAGAAGGGGGGGGGGCACCAGTTTTTACTCTTCCTGCAGCTCCCTTCAGCTTACCGTTGTCCATGCATGGCTCCCGGCGTGTCATGTGACCCAATGTGGGTCAGGTGACATGCCGGGAGCATTATACAAAAGCTGCTGGAAAGCTGCTAGGAGCTACAGGGAGGGTAGAAGAGGGCACTGGAGGCTCTGTAAGTACTGCTGAATGGGTGTGTGTGGGGGGGGGGGGGGGGAGGGGGGTAGTGCTCTTTTGGCCAGTCGAGCAACTGGCATGCACCTGTGTTCGGCATCAGCCAATCCCCACCTGTGCCAAATACAGGGGACTTTGTTGTTTAGCAACCTCTCTTTCATGCACATCTCCCTTGGGCAGCAGCTTGTCTCTTCTCCTTGGACACAGTGGCGGCGCTACACTGGGGCTTACCCAGGCTTAAGCCCCAGCTGAGAAGCTGTCAGCCCCCTCAAAAGCCCCCCCTTCCCGGCAGGTTCCGTTCGTACTGAGCCGGCGGGGTTTTTAACCAGGGATGGACATACGGCCGTGCAGCCATATCCGGAGGAACCCATTAATTTACGGTGACCAGACGTCCTGTTCCGCAGGACTCTGGCCACCCACTTAGCCATTTAACAATACTGATCTGAGCCGCGCAAGTTGCCTCATCAGCTCCGCCCCCTGCGTGTGCCTCCACCTGCCAGTAAAGGCCCTGCACAGCACATCCCTTCACAATACGCCTGCAGTAACCAATCACCGCAGTGTCACATCTCAGCCAATCTGGGTGCAGAGCCGCGCACGCCACGTGACGCTGCCTGGAAGTGGATGTGTGGCGGGAACCTTGTTAGCACAGCCGAGCTGAGGAATGGGAAAAAGGGCTATGAGAGAGAGGCAGTTCGCCTCTGAGCTGGATGTGCAAGCCGAGATGGAAGGTGAGGGAGCAAGGTGCCCTGCCGTCATGTTGCATGCGGGAATGGTACTCCATTGTCTGCATGACTGAGAGCAATCTCTGTGTGTCCCTACTTCTAGAAATAAGGTGAGAGTGCCCTCCCCACCCAGTGTGTGTCACACTCCTCCCTACCTAGTGCCACTTTCCTCCCCACCCAGAGTGTGTCACCCTCCATCCCACCTAGTGCCACTTTCCTCCCCACCCAGAGTGTGTCACCCTCCATCCCACCTAGTGCCACTTTCCTCCCCACCCAGAGTGTGTCACCCTCCATCCCACCTAGTGCCACTTTCCTCCCCACCCAGAGTGTGTCACCCTCCATCCCACCTAGTGCCACTTTCCTCCCCACCCAGAGTGTGTCACCCTCCATCCCACCTAGTGCCACTTTCCTCCCCACCCAGAGTGTGTCACCCTCCATCCCACCTAGTGTCACTTTCCTCCCCACCCAGAGTGCGTCACCCTCCATCCCACCTAGTGCCACTTTCCTCCCCACCCAGAGTGTGTCACCCTCCATCCCACCTAGTGCCACTTTCCTCCCCACCCAGAGTGTGTCACCCTCCATCCCACCTAGTGTCACTTCCCTCCCCACCCAGTGTGTGACATCCTCCTCCCTGCCTAGTGTCACTTTCCTCCCCACCCAGTGTGTGACATCCTCCTCCCTGCCTAGTGTCACTTTCCTCCCCTCCCAGAGTGTGACATTATCCTCCCTACCTAGTGTCACTTTCCTCCCCACCCAGTGTGTGACATCCTCCTCCCTACCTTGTGTCACTTTCCTCCCCACCCAGTGTGTGACATCCTCCTCCCTACCTAGTGTCACTTTCCTCCCCTCCCAGAGTGTGACATCCTCCTCCCCACCTATTGTCAGCCTCCTCCCCACCCTGTGCGTGTCAGCCTCCTCCCCACCTATTGTGCGTCAGCCTCCTCTCCACTCATTACGTGCATTTACTGGTGAAAGGATGTCTCTCAATACATGCATTTACTGGGGAAACGCTGTCTGTCATTATTAGCATTTACTGGGGAAACACTGTCTGTTATTATGTGCATTTACTGGGGAAACGCTGTCTGTCATTATGTGCAGTTACTGGGGAAACACTGTCTGTCATTATGTGCATTTACTGGGGAAACGCTGTCTGTCATTACATCCATTTACTGGGGAAACGCTGTCTGTCATTACATCCATTTACTGGGGAAACGCTGTCTGTCATTATGTGCATTTACTGGGGAAATGCTGTCTGTCATTATGTGCATTTACTGGGGAAACGCTGTCTGTCATTATGTGCATTTACTGGAGAAATGCTGTCTGTCATTATGTGCATTTACTGGTGAAAGGCTGTCTGTCATTACGTGCGTTAGCTGGTGAAAAGCTGTCTCTTATGTGCATTTACTGGTGAAAAGCTGACTCTTATGTGCATTTACTAGGGAAATGCTGTCTGTCATTAAGTGCATGAACTGGTAAAAAGTTGTCCCTTATGTGCATTTACTGCCGAAACGCAATCTGTCATTATGTGCATTAACTGGTGAAAAGCTGTCCCTTATGTGCATTTACTGCGGAAACGCAGTCTGTCATTATGTGAATTAACTGGTGAAAAGCTGTCTCTTATGTGCATTTAATGGGGAAACGCTGTCTGTCATTACGTGCATTAACTGCTGAAAAGCTGATTCTTATGTGCATTTACTGGTGAAAGGCTACCTGTCATTATGTGCGTTTACTTCATTTTTTTTCCATGTAACTACGTTAGCTGGTACAACTACATTACAGTTAGCCCCGTCCACATGACATCATGACCACGCCCAATCTCTCGCCGCCGCAAATCCCCCCCCCCCCCCCAGCCCGGCCTGCCAGCCCTTGTGCCCCCTTTGAGCCCCCCCAAAAATCTGAACCTGGAGCCGCCACTGACAGTAGTGTCCAGAGGCCTAGGTGTTTGTGGCCTTTCCATGTCTATAGGTTGACAGTAATGGGTGTGACAGAGTGATAAGTATCTTGTTTATGTAGCACCTATAGATGCACAATAATAGGTGGGATAGAGAGAGGGACAATATCTAATATAAAAATACATATTCAACTAGCCATATCTATCAATTGTTCCTCTAGGCTTCTTGCCCATCTTCTTATTGCCAATGCTAGGGAAGTGGTGGCCCCTAAAGTAGGGCCCCTACTTCCACAAAATTGCACCCCTGCCCTCTCATCAGTGGATGGGACAGTATAGATGGTCCAGAAGAGCCTCGTGCTCTAGTGCATGATGACATCATTGTCAAGTACAGGAAATGTGCTGGAAACAAGTGAGATGGATGGGGGGGGGGGGGGGGGCAATTTGGGGACAGTAAGGGTGCTTTGGTGCAGAGCTGTATTACCTACAAGGCAACATAAGTGTGTATGAGGGTAGTGGGTGTGCTGGGTCCTCATTACCTCTGGGCTTATCTTGCTCGTGTAGGTTTTAAAATCACCGCCCAGATCTTCATTTTCGGTGAGCATGTGCAATCTCTATTGCTAGTATGAATTATTTTTTTTCTTCAGTTGCTTTATCAGAACGATTTATCACGCCAAGTACAAAAAAGGGGAAATTGGTTTTGGCTCATACAGGTTCTGGAAGGAGGGTCGTGGATAATGTCCGAAAGCCAAGAGCCCTGGCTGCAATAGTACGGCGCCATCAGTCGCACTTGGCAATCATCTGTTACCCCTAAAGAGATGTGGGGGGGGGGGGGGGGTTCTCAGCAGTGATGGTTCAATTCTTCATGAAAGAAACCTGCGGTGATGGTTGACCCTGCTGAGGATCCCGATTGCTGACATCTGGCAGTGTTGGCCAAGGTGATCCAGTTCAAAAGGTGCAGTGTTCATTTCTGTGCTGGGTCCCGACTCCTGGGCAGCATTCAGCAGGGCTGGTCAAGATAATCTGGCTTTCACAGAAGCATCCGCCTGCTGCGGCCCTTACTTCCGGATTAACGGCCGGCATCATGGAGAGGCTGAACCACAGGTGTCCCTGCTGTGGTGGAGCAGCAGCAGCTGATGGATGGAGCTGGCATCTTCTGAGGCCAAAGGTGTCCCAAAAGGTGCAGTATCTTCTTACCTCAGTGGAGCCTCAACCTCCTGGGTACTAGCAGCAGTGGACTCCATTTGGCCTGTATCTGCACAGACAATGGACCCAGGCAGCAGCAAAGTGGAAAAAACCTCTAGGTTCCGAACTGCCCACGACCCACCCACACCAGCATCCCACGCTACAACGGACCACACTGCACCCCTTTAGGGTGGAAAACAAGGTGAATTGGTAGGGAAAAGGGAAGAAAAACAAGAAAAGGCTGGAATCCTGTGGCTGCCAATTAAGGTGCCATCTTCCTGAACGTTAGTTTATTTGTGTAATTGTCCTGTCTATGGCTGGTTTTTATGATGAATTTTGCACTGTTGGTTCACTGTCAAGTGTTAATGTTTGTTTTTCTTGTTGAAAAATACATTCAAAAGATAAGAAAATAAGAATACGAGCTGAGCCGTCGGCTTTCAGTCTGGACACCACATGTTACGAACGTGTCACAGATGAATGGCGACGTGGTGTGCTGTCTTGAGACGCTCACCTTACCGGAAGGGGCTATTTTTGAAGTCCTTTGGGATGCGCCACATCATTATAGAAATCCATTGTAGTATTTTTATCTGCCCTTGTGATAGGAAAACACTGTTTTACCACTAGTGCAGAGGTGTAGCCAGGGTTTTCAGCACCTGGGGTAAAGTCTGTTTTTGCACCCCCTCGTCACAAGGTATGAACCATAAGGGGTCCATCATGCTTCCCCAGAAATGTTTGAGTTTCAGAATAATTTCCAGCATGTCCGTTCTGCACCTGATCAAGAACGGGATTGTTTTCTGATCAGCACTGCACAAAATTGATCCTGTTCTCTATCAGGAGCAAATCGGACATGCCGTAAATAATAGATTTGACTTGTCGATCTAACAGGGAATTGCATCGTTGGTACCAGGCATTAGGAAGTTGGGAGATATGCAGCAATACACATGATCTACTTTGCAAACATGGCAAGCGCTGATTACAGCAGGGAGCATAAAACAAAACTTCAGGTAGAGAGCAGGAGAAAGCAGGGGAGAAGATGGGACCCTTCCTCCTTCTTTCACAGACTCTTTGAAGGGGATGTATTAGGGAAAGTAAAACCTGTAACAGTGCCCCCAAATGCTGCGCCTGTGGACAGAGGTCCCCCCTTGCCCCCCCCCCCCCCCCCCCCAAAGCTACACCTCTGCACTAGTGAGAATCTAGTCTTACAGAAACACCTTGATATGCCCTTACCACTTGTTTTTACAAATCAGAGGTCTCGGTTTTAAATGATAACCAGAAAAAAAAGAATGACAGGTCTTCTTGCTGACTGTCCCGCTAAACTCAGTACTCATCTTGATCATCTGCGTGTTCTGATTGCCCACTCCGTAGCGTTATCCAGGCACACAGGAAGCTTGGGCAAATCACGAAATCTACGAGTGATTCATCGCTCCAATCTGGGCCACTCACAAAAAGCGTGAATCTCAGAAAGAACAACGAGAGTCTTTCGTCTTGCTACTCCCATCGGTGTTGCCACCGGCGGTCCGCAGCGAGCAGATTGCGAGGCGAGCAAACGGCTGCTCCGTGCAGGAGTAAATCTGTTGTTATTCCCACCATCAGATGGGCTGGCCGGTCTGTGCTGACGCTCGCGTAGTGACTTGTACTCCAGGTGGCTTGTGGGAGTCTGCGCTTCCTGCAATAATCTGCCCGCGGGATGGCGCGCTCTGTGCTCATTTGGTGGCTACGCTCGTTATCAGAAAGGAAAAGGAGGAATAAGAAAAAATGTGTTTTATAGGGGATTTCTCTGGCATAGGAGTCAGCCCACACTCTCCATTAGTGATTCACAAATATTATTCAGACTTTGCCAGGGTAGCGCCGGCCTGCGCTGAATGCGTTCCAATAAGAGAATTCCACATGCCGTGATTCTCTACAAAACACACACACAGGCTGGTGAAATCTGCCACAGGCAAGATTAATGGCAGATTTGTTGGAGAGGTGCTCCGTCCGGAAGGCCCCAGCCGTGCCAATTTGCCTGCGTTTTTGCTCCTCAAGTGAAACGGCTGTTTTGTTGACAAATGAGCAATGCCTTCACTTTCGCCTTTCTATACATTGCAGAGATTGATGGGACACATTGTTTCACATTGCACACCTTTTTTGTTGCACACAAACACGGCCAGAACCGTCTGAATTCACAGTCAGTTTGGATAATCATTGTGGCTGCAAATTGAGAATAATCATTTTTAAAGAGGAGCTGTAGCGTAAATAAGATATTGCTTATTTGAAATTGCTTATTTTTTTTTACAATATTCATTAATAGATTATTTAGTCAGTGTTTGTCCATTGTAAAATCTTTCCTCTCCCTGATTTACATTCTGACATTTATCACATGGTGACATTTTTACTGCTGGCAGGAGATGTCAGTGGAGATGCTGCTTGCTTTTTTGGCAGTTGGAAACAGCTGTGAACAGCTGTTATTTCCCACAATGCAACAAGGCTCCCACAGTGTGATGTCAAAACCATGGTCCTGACATCACACTGTGGGAGAGGTTTCACCACAATATCAGCCACACAGAGCCCCCTGATGATCTATTTGCGACAAGTAAAAAAATTCTCATGGGAAAGGGGGTATCAGTTACTGATTGGGATGAAGTTCAATTCTTGGTTACAGTTTCTTTTTAAATTCTGACATTTATCACTGGTGGTGACAACTTTAGTTCTGGCAGGTGATCTGTATATTGCGTTCTTGGCAGTTGGAAAAAGCCGTTATTTCCCACAATGCCAACGAGGTTCTCAGACAGCAAACTGTCAGGAGCAAGGTCATGACATCACACAGTGGGAGGGGTGTACCACAATATCAGCCACTAAGCAATGGCAACTGCCCTCTCTGTCTTTCCAAGCTCTGAAAAAATATTGGCAAGGATTCACGACATACAGAAGGCTTTTACTTAGGGACATGTGCAATACCCTTTTTCTCCCAAGTTTTCTCTTAGGAGATACTTTTTCATCTTCTGTTTGAGGGTAGGTGTACACATAACATGAAAGGTAGCGTTTTATGTCATGTGCGTTTTTTGTGTGTGTGCGTTTTTACTGCATTTTTGGTGCGTTTGCGCTAGCGTTTTTTTTTACCGCAGATGCATTTTTCAAGCGTTTTGCGTCCGTTTTAATGCATTTTCGGTTTGCTTTCATGCATTTTACAATTGCGTTTTATGCAAATAACTAGAAAGACAACAGGAACCGTAAATACATCACAAAACAATTTTTTTTCAAAAACGCATATAAAAACGTATGAAAACGCATACCATTGCATTTCCATTGACTTTCACTATGTGTGTTTTTGATGCGTTTTTGCATATTATGCAACAAAACCAGTGTTTTTAAAAACGCACGCATAGAAAATGCATGTTTTTTATATGCGTTTTTTCCTGTGGCCCATAGACTTCCATTAGCGGCAAAAATGCAGTGTTTTTCCGCAACGCTAGCGTTTTTTCTAAGTGTGCAACTAGCCTAAAACAACTTTTTAGCACTCTGCTGAGGGGACTGACTAGACAGTCTTCTAGGACTGTAAGAAGCCCCATGTAAGTAAATCTGCATATGTTACCTTCACCTCGCGTCTCCACCTCGCGTCTCCTACTTTAATATAATAGATTGACTATGACAAAGTCAAATACTCCCTGAGCCCAACTAAAGTACCCTCTGGGGTAGATACTGTACACTCACCTAAAGGATTATTAGGAACACCATACTAAAACAGTGTTTGCCCCACCTTCCGTATTCAGAACTGACTTAATTCTACGTTGCATTGATTCAACAGGGTGCTGAAAGCATTCTTTAGAAATGTTGGCCCATATTGATAGGATAGCATCTTGCAGTTGATGGAGATTTGTGGGATGCACATCCAGGGCACGAAGCTCCCGTTCCATCACATCCCAAAGATGCTCTATTGGGTTTGAGATCTGGTGACTGTGGAGGGGGGGGGGGGCATTTTAGTACAGTGAACTCATTGTCATGTTCAGGAAACCAATTTGAAATGATTGGAGCTTTGTGACATGGTGCATTATCCTGCTGGAAGTAGCCATCAGAGGATGGGTACATGGTGGTCATAAAGGGATGGACATGGTCAGAAACAATGCTCAGGTAGCCTGTGGCATTTAAACAATGCCCAGTTGGCACTAAGGGCCCATTAGTGCCAATTGGGCATTGTTTAAATGCCACAGGCTACCTGAGCATTGTTTCTGACTATGTCCATGGCACACTTTAGGCCCTAAAGTGTGCCAAGAAAACATCCCCCACACCATTACACCACCACCACCAGCCTGCACAGTGGTAACAAGGCATGATGGATTCATGTTCTCATTCTGTTTACGCCAAATTCTGACTATCGAGACTCATCAGACCAGGCAACATTTTACCAGTCTTCAACTATCCAATTTTGGTGAGCTTGTGCAAATTTTGGCCTTTTTTCCTATTTGCAGTGGAGATGAGTGGTACCCGGTGGGGTCTTCTGCTGTTGTAGCCCATCCACCTCAAGGTTGTGCATGTTGTGGCTTCACAAATGCTTTGCTGCATACCTCGGTTGTAACGAGTGTTTATTTCAGTCACCGTTGCTCTTCTATCAGCTTGAATCAGTCAGCCCCCTTCTCCTCTGACCATCAACAAGGCATTTTGGCCCACAGGACTGCAGCATACTGGATGTTTTTCCTTTTTCACACCATTCTTTGTAAACCCTAGAAATGGTTGTATGTGAAAATCCCAGTAACTGAGCAGATTGTGATACTCAGTCCGGCCCACCTGGCACCAACAACCATGCCACACTCAAAATAGCTCTAATCACCTTTCTTTCCCATTCTGACATTCAGTTTGGAGTTCATGAGATTGTCTTGACCAGGACCACACCCCTAAATGCATGGAAGAAATTGCCATGTGATTGGTTGATTAGATAACTGCATTAATGAGAAATTGAACAGGTGTTCCTAATAATCCTTTAGGTGAGTGTATACACCATGTGTTGAGAACCTAGGCTCTAAAGCATAGGCTTGATTTGCAGGAACTTATTTTTGGAGTTTGGTTTTGGATAAGGAGCTTAAAGAGGAACTGTAGTGAAAATAATATAATGCATACATGTGTTTATTTTTTAGTGTATTTATTTATAAATTATTTAGTCAATTTTTGTCCATTACATTTACAGCAATGTATATCTGTAGGAAGTGTTTCTGATGCTGAAACTAGGAAAGTTGCCATAAAAGATGGTAGCTTGAATAATTTACAGCGTTCTACTAGTTGTCACTACACGGCCTCTTTAAGAAAATGTTACCACCTTAAAAGAAATCATATAGAAAAAAAAAGCTGTAACCTGTTATTCAGTACTAGCTGGTCGCCCGGCGTTGCCCGGGTATGTAATTGGCTAGTGTTAGCTCTGTCCACTTTTTCTAGTCCTAACACACAATTACTCAATGATGACCTAGTTTGTGAGCTTTGCAGTCTTTGGCATCAATAATTGGCATTAAAATGAAATAAATCTAATTGGCTGTGGCCCCACTCCTTTGAAAATCAATAGGTGAATTTTGATTAGCTTTTGTAGGCTCCACCCACTTTTCTGAATATTAATCCCAGTCACCCACTGTGCAAAGTTTAAGAACCCTGCCATTGACAGACAGTGTAAGAATGGCTGCAGTTTACATTCTGGCAGTGAAATTTGTATTTTTCTCCACCCACTGATGTCCTAATGTTTCCCGGGTATGTATTTGGCTGCTTTTGGCTGTGGCCACTAGAGATGAGCGTAATGACCTAATTACGATTTTGCGAAATTTCGCGTAATTAGTGTAATTACGATTATGGCCGTAAGTACATAATCGTAATGAAGAAGGATTTCGCGAAATTTCGCGTAAGCGTAATTTTCGCGTAATTTTCGCATTACAGTCGTATCATGCCGTAATTTCGCATTAAACGCTACCGTAATTTCGCGTTAAACCGTAACGCTCCGTATAATATAAAAAAGCCGCCGACTTTAAGGGTTAATAGCAAAGCCCCCTTAAATGCTAAGAGCCTCAAATTTGGAGAATATATTAAGGAGATCAGGAGGAATAAGAGGAAAAATTTTTTTTTCAAAAAGACCTTATAGTTTTTGAGAAAATCGATGTTAAAGTTTCAAAGGAAAAATGTAAACATTTAAAAACCCGCCGACTTTAACGGTTAATAGCAAAGCCTGCTTAAAGTTTAGGAACACCAAATTCCCAGGGTATATTAAGGGGATCAGTGGGAATAAGAGGAAAAAAATTTTTTTCAAAAAGACCTTATAGTTTTTGAGAAAATCGATTTTTAAGTTTCAAGGGCGAAAATGTCTTTTAAATGCGGAAAATGTCAGGTTTTTTTGCACAGGTAACAATAGTGTATTATTTTCATAGATTCCCCCAAGTGGGAAGAGTTTTACTTACTTCGTTCTGAGTGTGGGAAATATAAAAAAAAACGACGTGGGGTCCCCCCTCCCAGACCTCTTTAACCCCTTGTCCCCCATGCAGGCTGGGATAGCCAGAATGCGGAGCACCGGCCGCGTGGGGCTCCGCACCCTGACTATACCAGCCCGCATGGTCCATGGATTGGGGGGTCTCGGAAGGGGAGGGGCAGCCAAGCTTTCCCCTCCCCCTCCGAGCCCTTGTCCAATCCAAGGACAAGGGGCTCTTCTCCACCTCCGATGGGCGGTGGAGGTGGAGGCCGCGATTTCCTGGGTGGGGGGTTCATGGTGGAATCTGGGAGTCCCCTTTAAAAAGGGGTCCCCCAGATGCCCACCCCCCTCCCAGGAGAAATGAGTATAGAGGTACTTGTAGTACCCCTTACCCATTTCCTTTAAGAGTTAAAAGTAAATAAACACACAAACACATAGAAAAAGTATTTTAATTGAACAAAAAACATAACCACGAAAAAAGTCCTTTAATATTCTTAATTAACCATTAATACTTACCTGTCCCTTTAAATAAATGATCCCACGCAATATCCTCGGAAATGTTCTATCAGTTACAATGTAACAAAGTTATTATGTAACAACTTTGTTACATTGTAACTACGCCGCACCCGACGCCACTCGCCGCTCAGCCGCCGCATACGCGTCCGTGCAGGACGCTAAGTCCCCGCAGCTCCCGCTGTCCACCCCGCCCACATCTGTCACCCACATGTCACCCACATGTGGGTGACATGACATGTGGGTGACATGTGGGAGAGGCGGGGAGGACAGCGGAGCCGGCGGGGACTTAGCGTCCTGCACGGACCCGACAGAGCTCTGAGCTATATAGCTCAGAGCTCTGAGAAGCATCTTTGTATTTGGGCTCCAAGGAGCCCCATTGGTCCTTAGCAGACCAATGGGGTTCCTTCAAATCAGAAGGAACCCCATTGGTCTGCTAAGGACCAATGGGGCTCCTTGGAGCCCAAATACAAAGATGCTTTTGAGAGCTCTGAGCTATAGCTCAGAGCTCTGTCGGGTCCTGCAGCGCAGACGCGGCGGCGGCGGCGGCGGTGAGTGACGTCGGGTGCGGCGTAGTTACAATGTAACAAAGTTGTTATATTGTAATAACTTTGTTACATTGTAACTGATAGAACATTTCCGAGGATATTGCGTGGGATCATTTATTTAAAGGGACAGGTAAGTATTAATGGTTAATTAAGAATATTAAAGGACTTTTTTCGTGGTTATGTTTTTTGTTCAATTAAAATACTTTTTCTATGTGTTTGTGTGTTTATTTACTTTTAACTCTTAAAGGAAATGGGTAAGGGGTACTACAAGTACCTCTATACTCATTTCTCCTGGGAGGGGGGTGGGCATCTGGGGGACCCCTTTTTAAAGGGGGCTCCCAGATTCCACCATGAACCCCCCACCCAGGAAATCGCGGCCTCCACCTCCACCGCCCATCGGAGGTGGAGAAGAGCCCCTTGTCCTTGGATTGGACAAGGGCTCGGAGGGGGAGGGGAAAGCTTGGCTGCCCCTCCCCTTCCGAGACCCCCCAATCCATGGACCATGCGGGCTGGTATAGTCAGGGTGCGGAGCCCCACGCGGCCGGTGCTCCGCATTCTGGCTATCCCAGCCTGCATGGGGGACAAGGGGTTAAAGAGGTCTGGGAGGGGGGACCCCACGTCGTTTTTTTTTTATATTTCCCACACTCAGAACGAAGTAAGTAAAACTCTTCCCACTTGGGGGAATCTATGAAAATAATACACTATTGTTACCTGTGCAAAAAAAACTGACATTTTCCGCATTTAAAAGACATTTTTGCCCTTGAAACTTAAAAATCGATTTTCTCAAAAACTATAAGGTGTTTTTGAAAAAAAAAATGTTCCTCTTATTCCCACTGATCCCCTTAATATACCCTAGGAATTTGGTGTTCCTAAACTTTAAGCAGGCTTTGCTATTAACCGTTAAAGTCGGCGGGTTTTTAAATGTATACATTTTTACTTTGAAACTTTAACATCGATTTTCTCAAAAACTATAAGGTCTTTTTGAAAAAAAAAAATTTCCTCTTATTCCTCCTGATCTCCTTAATATATTCTCCAAATTTGAGGCTCTTAGCATTTAAGGGGGCTTTGCTATTAACCCTTAAAGTCGGCGGCTTTTTTATATTATACGGAGCGTTACGGTTTAACGCGAAATTACGGTAGCGTTTAATGCGAAATTACGGCATGAACGAAACGCGAAATTTCGCATTGAAAATTACGCTTACGGTATTTTCAATTACGATTTTAATGGCAATTTCGCTACGCTAATTTCGCATCGTAATCGCAAATTTCGCATGCGTAATTATAGTAATGCGAAATTACGAAAATTTCAGCTCAACTCTAGTGGCCACTTTTTCTAACCCTAACACACAATTGTCAATAGTCAATGACCAAGTTTGTGAGATTTGTGGTCTTTGGCATGAATAATTTTCATTGAAATGAAACACATTTGATTAGCTGTTTGTGGCCCCACCCCTTTTCTAAATATTTAACCCCAGTCACCCAATGATCAGCTGTACCAGGTTTGAGGCTTGTGCAATTAACAGTGCAAAAATGGCAGCAATTAAATATTTGCCTTGAAAATCAATAGGTGAATTGTGATTGGTTTTTGTAGGCTCCACCCACTTTTCTGAATATTAATCCCAGTCACCCAGTGACCAACTGTGCAAAGTTTTAGAACCCTACAATTAATAGTGTAAGAATGGCTGCAGTTTACATTTTCCTAGTGAAATTTGTGTTTGTCTCCACCCTCTGATGACTCGGCATTGCCCAGGTATGTATTTGGCTGGTGTTGGCTCCGCCCACTTTTTCTAACCCTAACTCAAAATTACTTAATGACCAAGTTTTGAGCGTTGCGGTCTTTGGCATCAATAATTTGCATTGAAATAAAATAAATCTGATTGGCTGTGGCTCCACCCCTTATATAAATTTAAACCCCAGTCATGCAATGATCAACTGTACCAGGTTTGAGGCTTGTGCCATTAACAGTGCAAGAATGGCAGCAATGAAATATTCCCCTGAAAAATCAATAGGTAATTTTTGATTGTTTTTTGTAGGCTCCACTCACTTTTCTGAATATTAATCCCAGTCACCTAGTAACCAACTGTGCAAAGTTTGAGAACCCTACCATTAACAGTGTAAGAATGGCTGCTGTTTACATTTTCCCAGTAAAATTTGTATTTGTCTCCGCCCACTTATGACCCTGCGTTACCCACTTATGTATTTGGCTGGTGTTGGCTGTGCCCACTTTCCTAACCCTAACACACAATTAATCAATTACTCAAATACCAAGTTTGTGAGCTTTCGCGGTGTTTGGCAACAATAATTTGCATTGGAATGAAACAAATCTGATTGCCTATTTGTGGCTTCACCCCCTTTCTGAAATTGAACCCCAGTCACCCAATGATACCAGGTTTGAGGCTTGTGCCATTAACAGTGCAAGAATGGCAGAAATGTAAATATTCCCCTTGAAAATCAATAGGTGAATTTTGATTGGCTTTTATAGGCTCCAACCACTTTTCTGAATAATAATCCTAGTCACCCAACGACCAACTGTGCAAAGTTTGAGAACCCTTCCATTAACAGTGTAAGAAAAACAAAAGTTTGCTTTCTTAAAACAGAAAGAATTTGCAATAATTCAGGTTGGAGTGAGCTTGAGATCTCTCCCAGTGCATCACTGCTGAATATATGCAAATTAACCATTGTTACCCTTAGAAGCTAAACACACCTCCAGAACCGTTGGAATGCAATGATGTGTCAGCTTGTTAATTTGTACAGAGCCATAATAATCCAACATGCATACAAACTGTTTTGGATTGTTTGATCCTCATCAGTGCATGACATGGATTAATTTGGCTTTATGCTGTAGGGCTTGTAACACCGAGAAATACAGACTAACCAGCAATCTCATGGTGACCCAGAACTCATTGGAGTGTGTAAGGGACTACAATGGTCCTAAAAGCCCCCTTACTAAGATGTTGAGAAAAACAAAAGTTTGCTTTCTTAAAAACAGAAAGAATTTGTGATAATTCAGGTTGGAGTGAGCTTGAGATGTCTCCCAGGGCATCACTGCTGAATATATGCAAATTAACCATTGTACCCTTAGAAGCTGAACACACCTCCAGGGTAACAGTGTATGGCTGCAGTTTACATTTTCCAGTATTTGTCTCTTTTTGGTTATGGGAATAAAAAGTATCCTATACTTTATTCCAGGTAATGTACTATGTGTGTGCCAAATTTCATTCAAATCCGTTCAGCCGTTTTTGCGTGATCGAGTAACAAACATCCAAACATCCGAACTTTCCCATTTATTATATTAGTAGGATTAAAAATAATATGTTTCGTAGATTGATACCCACTTCTCCAGGTATACCGCATATGGGTCCATATGCAATTAACTTTTTCTCCTGAGTTTTCTGCTAGATGATATTTTTAACACCTTGTCATAAAATGCCTTTTAAACCAACAGCAAGCAAGAAAATACTCCAAATAATATTGACAGTGATTTTTTCTCCTAGTTCCTGGTACTTTTTTTCAATTGTAAAATGCTTAAAGAAAACCTGTAATAAAGAAAACCTCCCCTGGGGGGTACTCACCTCGAGTGGGGGAAGCCTCCGGATCCTATTGAGGCTTCCCCCATCCTCCTCGGTCCCACAGCGGCGGCGAACATCCTCCCGGAATGGCGGCGATGTAAATATTTACCTTCCCGGCTCCAGCGCAGGCGTAGTATCGGCTCTCCGCACAGATATAGGTGGAAATAGCCGATCTCCGTTGGGCTGCTCTACTGCGCAGGTGCAAATCTCCTGCGCCTGCGCTGTAGAGCGGACCCGACAGAGATCGGGTATTTTCGCCTATCTCCGTGTGGAGAGCCACAACAGCGACCCCCGCTGGAGACAGGAAAGATAAATAAATCAGCGCTTGTCAGGCTTGTCGAGGGAGGATTTCGGGACACTTCGGGGGAGCCAGCGCTGGACTGCCTGCAGCTACAGGGTTGGGGGAAGCCTCATTGGGACCCTGAGGCTTCTCCCTACCGAGGTGAGTACACCCCAGGGGAACTTTTTTTTTATACAGAGTCTCTTTAAAAGTTCTTTTAAAGAGAATATGAAAATGATCTCCTAAGAGATATCCCGGGAGAAAGAGTTAATTGCATATGGGCTATGGTGTCTGAGAAATTGGTACATACACATAAAGGTACTTGAAAGAAAAGAGATTGAGAGCCCAATTTGTGTAGTATGTCAATTCTAACCAGTATGGAAAAGAAGTATATGTAATATATTTTCACAAAATTAGGTTACCACTGGCAACCAGTCACTATGATAACAGGAGGGGAGATTGAACCCCACCCCACTCGGGGTAAGATTGTCGTTCTCAGTAGACCAGGAAAAAGGGGGGGGGGGGGGTAATACCCCTCTACCCGGTTTGGACTTGTGTATATAAACAATATACAACAAAGGCGCCAGTTAAAGAGACACTGAAGCGAAAAAAAATATATGATATAATGAATTGGTTGTGTACTATGAATAATTACTAGAAGATTAGCAGCAAAGAAAATATTCTCATATTTTTATTTTCAGGTATATAGTGTTTTTTCTAACATTGCATTATTCTATAATATGTGCAGATTACACAACACTCAGCATTCAAAATGAGTCTTTCAGAGCAGTCTGTGAAGTAATGACCTCTCCTCTAGCAGAGGAAAAGTAAACAGTTCAATTACAGTTGAGATAATAAAAGTCAGATAACAGCCCTCTCCACGACTAAGTTAGTCGGAGAGCTTAATAGCTTTTTTGCATAGAGATAACAACTGGAGTTTCTCAACTCTTCCTGTACTGGAAACAATTAGACTGATGTATCTGATCTTAATGTTTTTTTTCTTAGCTGTACTACACATACAAATCATAATATCATCATTTTTTTTTCCGCTTCAGTGTCTCTTTAAGGATAAAACACGTTGAAAGCCAGGAACGTTGCTAGCCCCAAAGATCAGTAGCACATGCCCCTAATCTATACTGGGGTGCCCGGATGTCCCCCAGGCAGAGTAGAAACACCACAGCACCCAGCATGCCCTATAGAGGCACTACACAGCACCCTGCATGGCCCCACAGCAACCATCATGTACCATAGAGGCACCATAGCTCCCAGCATGGCACCACAGCACATAGCATGCCCCATAGAGGCACCACAGCACCCAGCATGCCCCCATACAGGAACCACTGCAGCCAGCATGCCCCCATATAGGCACCACAGCATACAGCCTGCCCTCCATTGAAGCAACACAGCTCCCAGCATGGCCCCACAGCAACCAGCATGTACCATAGAGGCACCATAGCTCCCAGCATACCCCCATAATGTGCCTAGTTATGGGCTGGGCAGGACTGCTTAGACCGCTGTTAACTTCATGTAAATGTGGCCCTACCCATGACCACGCCCACATTCCAGTGCCACACCAATTTTTCGTCTGGAGTGCCCGGATTCTTTAGGATCATACAGTGGCGTAGCAAAAGCACTGTGGGCCCCGATGCAAGTTTTACAATGGGGCCCCCCAAGCACTCTATACATAACAATTGATACAGCGCAGCAAAACCTGCCAATGGCAACTACAGTGTCAGAGGTGCAAAAAGGGAATGGGGAACAGTTTGTTAATGATTACCACTATTCAAAGTATCTATAAAAGTGATTATTATGAGCACAGGACCAATAGAGAGCTAATACTGTAGTTGAGGGAGGGCTCTTCGGGGCCCCGATGTGGTTGCAACCTCTGCATCCCCTATTGCTGCGCCCCTGGGATCATAGCAATGCACCTGTTAAAAGCCATTTAAAATAGGGAGGCAGTGGTGGACTTACCTCCCCCGAGTAGACACAACAGTGCGTAATATGTCGGCGCTATATAAATACTTCAATAAAATAAATAAAATAAAAATAAATATTCACTTTAAAAAGATTATTTTATTTAAAATGTGGAGTATTTTGAATACATTTTTTTTTACAGTGAATACGCACTGTTGTGTCTACATGTGGGAGGTGAGTCCACCACTGCCTTCCTAATTTAAACTGCTTTTAACTTGTTTTATCTTGAACTGGTGCATTTGTTGTATATTGTTTATATACACACAAAGATACTTTTTTTAGACTAAAAAATTTAGCAATATAAAAATATGTACTAAATACAGTAAGTAATATGGGCTATAAACCATTATCTATGGTGTCAGTAACAGTAATATAATAATAATCATCATAAATAACAGTAACTAACAATAAAGCCAAGTAAATACAGTATACGGCTTGTGTAAGTAATTCCATAAATGCAGTACAGATATTGCTTACAGCTGCCTATACTGATAAAGATAATTCTGTCTGGAGTTCCCCTTTAGTATATTTAGATGTAGGGATGGGCAGAGGAGGAGGGGTGGGGCAGAGTCATTTCCAAGGCTGGGCATTGCTTTGATTACAGGCAGTAATAGAAATTAGTGCCATCTAGAACAAAGGGCTCTGTGGCAGCCAACCCGGCGATGCGTTGGGATTTTGGGGAGTTTCCAGGAAATTGAAAAAAAAGATCATTAATTGATCCAGTCTATGGAAACTGCTCCCAGAGTTTTGTGCAAGCATTTTGTATTAAGTATATACCTTTCAATTTGTCATTGTTACCTCCTGCCTAAATTAAAGTGTAAGTCTGTAAAAAACTTTTTTGAAGTATATAGCAGAAGGCTTAGAAACGCTGTAAATTTTTATTGCTGTCTTTGTTCTTTCAAATATTTCCCCTCATGTCTCGCCTCTATCACAGGACAGGAAACAAGGAGGATTTTCTAAATGGAGATACAGACAGTGATACATTTACTTATGTGTGTGGCTTGGCTTCTGAACCAGTCCAGGCAAACAACAATAGGTATTAAAGAAACACTGAAGTGATTTTTTTTTAATGATATAATGAATTGGTTGTGTAGTACGGATAATTACTAGACCATTAGTAGCAAAGAAAATATTCTCATATTTTTATTTTCAGTTATATAGGTTTTTTTTTATAACATTGCATCATTCTCTAATATTTGCAGTTTACAGATTACTCAGCATTCTAAATGATTTTACAGAGCAGGCCAGTGAACTTTTGAACTATCCTCTGCAGGGGAAAAAAAACAATATAGTGACTGACAGTTGAGATAACAAGCTTCAGAAGACTGAGCTCTCTTCGACTTTGAAAGTCGTGGAGCTCATTGGCTTATTTGCATAGGTAACAACTGGAGTTTCTTAACTCTTCCTGTACTGGAAACTATATTAGACTTATGTCTTTGCTCCTAATGTTTTATTTCTTAGCTGTACTACACATACAAATCATTATATCCTCATTTTTTTTTCCTTTCGGTGTCTCTTTAAAGGATACTACAGTCGAAAAAAAAAGTTTGCAGCAGTGTGTGGGGGGTTAAAATTACATACCTTTAGCCAGTCCTGCCCCCTCCGTCTGCCGCCGTTAGTCTCCTATAAGTCCCGGTGCCCGGCGACTTGATTGACCCCCCACCCGGACATACTGCGCCTTGTGCGCGCAGTATGTCCTCCCCTCTTCGCTGCCAGCCAGAAGCGAAGAGGGGAGGACATACTGCGCGCACAGGGCGCAGTATGTCCAGGTGGGGGGTCAATCAAGTCGCCGGGCACCGGGACTTATAGGAGACTAACGGCGGCAGACGGAGGGGGCAGGACTGGCTAACGGTATGTAATTTTAACCCCCCACACACTGCTGCCAACTTTTTTTCGACTGTGGTATCCTTTAAGGAGTGGGTGACTCACTACAGGGTGGCTTTAAATTGCATGGGCAATTTTCTAGAACATTCTTAACGCAAACCTGAAGTGAAAATAGACTATAAGTAATTCTTGTCTTTTCAACTACCTAAACAGAACTGCCCTGGAGTCCCATACTCCTGTTTTGGGTATAAAGGGAAGCTTAAAGGACACATCCAAGGTAAAAAAATGAAGATCTACTTACCTGAGACTTCCTCCAGCCCCTGGCAGCCTATCTGTCCCTCGTCTCAGCTCCGCTCCCAGCCCGTGTCCTGTGGTCCCCTCCGTTGCTCCCATGGCCGCAGTGCTTCTGCGCCCACACAGAGTGCTCCAAGCTACATCAGCACAATTGTGAGCAGCACGGCTGCACACCCGCGCAGGTGCAGAAGATGCCGACCCGGCGAGGTCAGCATCTGCAATGGAGGTTTCCCCGGGATGCCGGCTGGAAGCGGAGTTGCAGTGAAGGAACAGAAAGGCTGCCAGGGGCTGGAGGAAGCAACAGGTAAGTAGATCTTGGTTTTTTTTTACCCCAGATCTGTCCTCTAAGTGACATGATGAGATAGACATATATGTATAGTGCCAAGCACACAAATACATTTGCCTTGTTTCTTTTCTTCTTTCTCTTTTTGAAAGAGTTAATTATCAGTTATGAAACTGACAGCTTTTCTCTAGTCAGAACCCAGTTGGACTTTAGCGTCCCTCACTGATGAGACATAGACAGCCATAAAACACTTTCCTGGCAGAGAACTGGGCTTCTGAGTGCAGGGGCTAGATAAAAAGGTCAATAGTTCATGTATTTTAATAGTTCACAAATTAGCTGCGCTCATAAAAGTCCCAGCAACCTCTTCTTCTACACAGCTGGTATGCAGGATTACAATCCACTTCCACACAGGGAGGCTGCAATGCCCACTTCAGTGAGAAACCACCACCAAACTTTGGCCGCCGGGTCGGCTTGTTGCGCTGTCTTGCCTCCCACTGCTTGCCACGTCTGTCCCCACGCTTGCTAGTTTGTAGGCCGCGTGCGCTTGACCGGTTTCGTCGCTATATGCGACTCCTCAGAAGCATGCGCGGCCTGATTGTGACTAAAATTTATACCCAATGCGGATAAATCCCCTCCCGCCCTAACCCGGAAGTCGCTTTACCCTTCGTCCAATGCTTGCGCCGCCTGGGGGCGGAAGTGACCTTCCCGTCCCCATGGCGACCATACGCAACACTCGGGGCAGCTACCGCCCACTCTGCCCGATGTCACTGCCCATCTGTCATAGCGGCTCACTCTCGTCCGACTCCGTCCGATTATTTTTTGAGCTGAGACAAACAAATGTACTTTTCTAAGTTAAATATAACATAAAACTGTGGGATATCTGAAATTCGTTTTTAGGAGTAGAAGGATAGACACAATTGTTTATCTAATCCATTTTTTTTTTCAATTAAGTTTCAATTAAGGGTTGAAATCTCAGTCTGGGCCACTTTTAATATCACATTTACATGTATGCCGTCCCTCCAGCTCCCATGTAGAGAAATAATGTCCTTTCAAATATTAAATCACTATCTTGCTGTCATAAATGTGTGCACAGCCATGCAGAGTTTTATGGTCTCTAATTAATTTTCAAGAGATTTGCTGCTGCTGCTGCTGCTGCAATGAAAAATAAATAAAAAGTTAACACAGGCAAGTTTTAAGTTGGCTTAGTACATGTTCATCCTCCTAGCACACATCTCAGATGAAGTGATTGAAGATGATGGAAAGTTTAAGCTTGACTGTTTTCTTATCAAAAGCCATCAAGATTATCACACTTGATTGTAACACAAACATCACTTTTCTGGTTCAATAAAATGCTCATAATAATTAAGAATTGGCAAGGAATGAATTAAAGTGGCCTAACACCCAGCATTTCAACTTTGCTTTAAAAGATTGCTTACAGCTTAGAAACTAATATGCCAGATTTTTTTTAAGCAGAAATTCACTGAATGGGTGTTGCATTTAGCTAGAAATCTGCTTCTGTGCTGAGGTTTAGATACAAATGTATCTATTTACAATGTAAATAAACAAACACCTCCCTGAGAGAGCACAGAGGGCTTCCCAGACAGGCTTTTCAGAGGTCTATTTGCATTCTAAACAAAGATACATTTGTATCTAAACCTCAGCACGGATGCGGATTTCTAGCTAAATGCAACACTAACATGTCATGTTTAACCCATTGAGTGAATTTCTGCTTTAAAAAAAATCTGGCATAATAGTTTCTAAGCTGTAAGCAATCTTTTAAAGCAAAGTTGAAATGCTGAGTGTTAGACCGCTTTAAATTTAATTTAATTAAAGTAATTTATTTTTGATAAGGAAAATAAAGTAATAGCTTGATTTGAACAAATTTTGATCAATATATTGCATTAAAAGAAATATTGATTTTATTGAAACAAGCAGGGCTTATTGAATTGAACCAACATTTTCAGTAAAATCCCGCACTTTACCCCACATATAGAAATCTTAATGAATTTGAAATAAAAAGTCTGAAATACCGAATGAGTTATTTTACCGACTACATTTTTTAACAGAATTGCTATAAGTAATCAGCTTGCTAATTTGTTGTGGTTCATTCAACATCCCCAATTCAGGCCTCTTGCACACTACATGCGATTCCAATTTTTTTAAATATGTCTAATTTTTGATCCCGAATAAAAAACATAGCAGCATGCAGTGCGTTTTTTAATCGTAATCAAAAAGCGGATCAGATAAAAAATCTAAATTGCATGTAGTGTGCAAGAGGCCTCACAGTGTTTGAATAGCTAAGAATACACTATGCAATGTGCACTCAGACAATCAATGTTTTTCTGATTGAAAATCGATTAAGACATAACAATAGTTTCACTGCTGCGCACCATTTGATTTTGATCAGATTTCATCACAAATCTCACCAATAATCGATCAGATTGCTGTTACCATCACCAGCTTTAGGAGTCGATTGCTGTCCGCTCTTCCCTCCGACATCATTGTGATTGGTCAATAAAAGAAAGGGCAAACCCAAAAAATGTTTTGAATAAAAAATAAAGTCTCTCTTTTTTAATAGGCTTTCACTCTTTTTTTATTCTTCTGTAATAGATTGCGGAAAAGCCGCAGCGCGGACTGGCAGCGAGGCGGCTGGTTCCGCATTCCGCTCAGCGGTTTGCATGCGGCGGCATGCGTATGATGTGGCTGGGCCTTCTAGTGCACACAGATTGAGGAATACGCGCGCGCGGAGAAGCGGAACCTTTATGACAAACGGAGAGGGATCAGCTGACCAGGTTGGTCAGCTGATCTCAGAGCGGGCGGCTATTGGTTGATCAGCGCTGGGTGGCGCCAGGGAGCGCCGCTCTATATATAGTTATTGCTGGTCAGTCTCAAGTTGTCTGCCGTTGCGAACACTTACGTGAAAGCACTCAGACCATAGTCAGATCCCACAGTGTGTTAGAACCAGGAGGACCTGGGAATTCACACTGAGCCAGATTACTACTGTGTTACTATTGTGTTATACTTCAGACTAGATCCAGGGTGTTGAGACCACGGACCTCACACCCAAGACTAGGGACACTGTGTTACTACTGTGTTATACTTCAGACTAGTTCCAGGGTGTTGAGACCACGGACCTCACACCCAAGACTAGGGACACTGTGTTACTGTTGTGTTATACTTCAGACTAGTTCCAGGGTGTTGAGACCACGGACCTCACACCCAAGACTAGGGACACTGTGTTACTATTGTGTTATACTTCGGACTAGTTACAGTGTGTCGAGACCACGGACCTCACACCCAAGACTAGGCCTTATTTGTTACCTGTTATGACCATTTGCTCTGTTGACCTCGCTCTTGCTTTCTGATTCGGTACCTCAGCACATCTGCCTTCCTGTTGCCAAACTCTGCCTGTCCCCGGTTACTGAATCAGTCTACTGCCTCTGCACTTTATCTGCCCGTGTGTGTGTGTTGCCGACCTAGCCTGCCCGACCTTGCGAGCCTTCACTCTCTCTGGAGAGATAGGCCTTCCTGCTATTCAGCCTGGGTCTCCATCCCCTTGGAAGTCTCAGGCTGCTGGAAGGTCTTCTTGTGGATCACTTGAGTGCTGTGATGTGCGGCCCTGCAGCTTGGCCTTAAAGCTGTAGTGAGCCTATTAACAAAAAATGGCCTGGTCACTAGGGGGGTTTAATACCACGGTCCTCAAGAGGTTAATAGGTATGTCAAGGGGATATATTACTGTAATTTTGTATTTGCTTTTAATTTGCGGGCTTATAAATAGTGATGAACGCAAAACTGAAAAAATGCACCTTTATTTCCAAATAAAATATTGGCGCCATACATTGTACTAGGGAAAAATTGTAAACATTGCAATAGCTGGGACAAATTGACAAATAAAATGTGTGTGTTTTATCCACACTAGAATGTTTTATTTTAGCACTATAATGGCCGCAAACTGAGAAATTATTTTTTTCATTATTCCAATTGAAATGTGTTTAGAATAAAATAATTCTGAGCATAATGTACCTCCAAAAGAAAGCCTAATTGGTGGCGAAAAAAACAAGATATAGATCATGTCGTTGTGATTAGTTGTGATTAAGTTATTAGCGAAAATTGCTCTGTTCCTAAAGGGGAAAAACCCCTCAGTGGTCAAGTGGTTAATAGAAAAGTGGGTATTTCAGAGCCATACATACTCCAAAAAAAGGACAGATGCCATGGTTACAAAGAAGATTGAAAGTTAATAGCTAGTTTGAAATTGTAGTTCAGGGATAATGTTAACCAAAATCAAATTAGAAAACACATGTGACAGCACTATTTATAGTTATGGCAATTCTTTAAGTCTAAATTGGAAACTATTCCCTGTTGTTAAATCATGTAGGCCTTTTCTTTGCGTCCTGGAACAGAGCAGCTCTAGAATAACATTTCCCCTGCTGATATACTTCAGACTACATAAAAAGTGTGGATAGACTCTTTTATAAGTCTGTTAGAGAAAGTTACTTCCTCGTGTTGGCAAGCTGTGTCGTCAGCCAGAGGTGTGAGGTTTTAGGATTTTTTTTGTAGCTCTGGTATTGTTGTTCTGTTCTGTTGGATGAGTGCGTGTGGATGCCTGGGTATGTGCAGAACTGCTCGCCACCCCCCCTCCCCCCACCTCCCCCGCTCTGCCGCCTCATTAGCATTTTCTCCATGCGTTGCCTGCTCATTTGCATACCCAGCCAGAAAACACAAACTTATACATTCTTCCTCTCACTTGTCTGTTGCTGAAGCTGCTTGGAATCGTACAGCAACTAAACAGAAAGTAGCAACCCAACGTTAAACTGATTTTCTGAGGCATATGTGTTAAAACTGAACTTTTGTTATGAAAAATGTATATAAATATATCAAAATCGTGTATATTTGCCAAGTACATGGCAATAATGTTTTGAGTCGGGGGATCACACTTGTGTCTGCGGGAATCACAGATGATTCCACCCAAACGTTTTGTAGGATAATATATGCATTTAACGCATGTGTCTTTTTTTGACAGTAGTTAATGATTGCATCAGGGTCGGATTACCAGCCAAGCACCAAAAGCAACTGCTTGGGGCCCCCTGGGTGTTCAGGAGGACATTTATAGGCATATACAGTATACATCTTTAAATTATTTAGTCAGTGTTTTCCAACTGTAAAATCTTTCCTCATCATGATTTACATTCTGAAATTTAACCCAGGTGGTGACATATTTAGTCCTCTCAGGTGATCTATGCGCAATGTTTGCTTACTGAGCGTTTTGAAGCCAGTCTCCCAGCATGCTCAGGGGGAGAGATTTGCATAGCTAATCAGTCTAGGCTAAACATCACTGGGAGGGCAGGACTACATTCAGCAAACTGCAATATATAGACATAGGAAGTGCTTCCTGATACTGACACAAGGAAAATTACCAAAAAGTGGGTATCTTCAATAATTTACTGCATTCTACTATATGCCGCTACAGGGCCTCTTTAAGAGAACATGAGTGAAACTGGGACTGGAGTTGGAGCTGGGAAAAAAGGGCGCATGCCGCTAGTGGACAAAAAGGGCGCCGCCATTCACTCCCATAATAAATAGCGTTTAATGGGCGCCGAGTAGGAAAAAAGGGCGCCGGAGCTAAATAAGGTTTATAAACGGCGCCAGGAGCTAAATAAAGTTTACAAACGGCGCCCGGCGATGTTTAATGATTTATAACTGAACTTGTGGTGATTTACGTTTATAAAATGCACCCGTGCCGAATAACGTTTATGAAAATACTAAACATATTTATCTTATTTAAATAATTAAAACATTATTTAAAGTTTTATCCCTTACTGTTTGTAAAACATTATTATTCACAAAATAAAGCGATCAGTACGTAACGTAAATTGCAAAATATTTTTTGAATCCACAATTAGTAAAACATTATTATCCACATAATAAAGGGGGGTCTTAGGTTTAGGCACCAACAGGGGGGTCTTAGGTTTAGGCACCAATAGGGGGGTCTAGGGGTTAGGGGTAGGTACAGGGAGGGTTACTTAGGCACCAACAGGGGGGGTCTTAGGTTTAGACACCAACAGGGGGGTCTTAGGTTTAGGCACCAACAGGGGGGTCTTAGGTTTAGGCACCAACAGGGGGGTCTTAGGTTTAGGCACCAACAGGGGGGTCTTAGGTTTAGGCACCAACAGGGGGGTCTTAGGTTTAGGCACCAACAGGGGGGTCTTAGGTTTAGGCACCAATAGGGGGGTCTTAGGTTTAGGCACCAACAGGGGAGTCTAGGGGTTAGGGATAGGTACAGGTAGGGTTCTGTGTAAGAGTAGGCTTAGGTATAGTTTTAGTAAAATTTTAGTAATAATTACTAATGTATTACAACACTTATTACGAACGTAGTTATATTTATATCATCTTTATAAACAATATTTTCAGATTTTATTATAAGAACAAACCATAAATGACGGTTATTCACAATAATATACAATTATAACAATTAAACATATATTATTGGTTTTTTTATAAACGTAATTATAAGTTTAACTTTTGAAACAGGGAAGATTAACGTTTTCACAATTTCCGATTTCATAAACATTATTTAATGATTTATAATTTTGTTAAACATTATTTGTAAACGAAAAATAGCACACTATATTTATAAACCCTATTAATGATTAATTATTATTTAGAGTTTACACCCCGCGCCCTTTTTGTCCAGGCGCCCTTTTTGTACGTACGCACTGGAGTTTGCCCTTTTTAAATAAATGGTCTGCTGTTAGATGGGAAAAGTTTGCAACCCTTACTTGGGTCACATCTGGATATAGTTGGAGGTTGCTAAAATTACAACAGCCAAGTGACATACCCATCAGGCATTGTTCCATTATACTTTATGTATAATGTTGTCAGAATTCTTGTAATATATACATTTGAGGGAACTGCTCTTTTATCAACAAAGCTAAAATGTGTTTTGAGAAAAGAATTTGAGCTGTGGAAGACTGTTTTAAATACAAAGGTAATATATGGGCATTCTGCTTACAAAGTTACCATATATTGCATTTACATCTGAGTCTTTAAAGGAATACCGAGGTGAACATAAACTGATGAGATAGACATGTGTATGTACAGTGCCAAGCATACAAATAACTAGGCTGGGTTCCTTTTTTATTTCTCTGCCTGAAAGTTCTAACATTCAGGTATACAAGTGACAGGTTCTCTCCAGTTGGGACCCAGTCAGTCTATAGCATAACCCACACTGATATGTAATAACAGTCAGAAAGCTCTTTCCTTACAGAGAACAGCTTTTAAACGCAAGGAACAGCTAAAAAGGGTCAGCAGTTCATACATTTTAGTTCTGGCATACTTCAAAGACTGTGTCATTGAGCAGAGACAATGAAACACTAAAAACGTAACCACTTCGCATCCAGACCTTTTTTCCCACTTAGGGACCAGAGCAGTTTTGACAGTTTACCTATGTCCTTATTTAATCAGAAATAACTTTATCCCTACTTACGACACAGAAATGAAATATATATTGTTTTTTTTCAAGACAAACTAGGCTTTCATTGTATGCTATTTTTTTCCCTCGAACAATTTTGTTTTCTATGAATTTTAATGGGAAAACAAAGAAAAAAATAGAAAAAACATTTATTTCTCAGTTTTACCAATTCCAGTTTAAAAATAAAAAGTGCTACTGTAGATAAAAAACACAAATTTTGTTTGGCCATTCTTACCGCTTATCACAAAACTTAGATTATGTTCCTGTCACAATTTATGGTGAAGATATTTGATTCTGAAATAATACTACAGAGTGTGTTTTTCACTATGAACTGAGAAAAATAAAAGTTTTTTTAATAGTAAAAATCAATCTCATTAGCTCAGGAAACATATATTCCCGTTCACCAATTAGTGCTGCATCAGATAGTGCCAGAAATGTGCACAGGAGCAAGCCCAATCCTGCACAGCACTGCTTCTGCACAAGTCAGTAGATCTACTGACTCGTGGCTTAGATGAAGTCACAGAGGACGTATATCTACTGACTTGTGGATAAAGTGGCTAACAAGTAGCGTTAAACATAAAATAAAACTGTGGGATATCTAAAAAAAAAAGGGAATTTTTAGGAGTGGGAGGATAGCTACAATTGTTTATCACATCAGTTTATTTTCACATTAGTATTCCTTTAAAAGACATCCAACAATAAACTGATGAGAAAAACAATTGTATCTATCCTCCTCCTAAAAATGACTTTTCTTTAGATATCTCACAGTTTTATTGTAGATTTAAATCTAGTTTTAAGATTTTACTGTTTCATTGTCTCTGCTTAGTGACACTTTCATTGAAGTATGCCAGAGCTCAAATCTGTGAACCATTGACCCTTTTTGTCTCTTTCCTGCTTTCAGAAGTAATTTACTGAGAGGAAATGTTTTATGGCTATAATTCCTTATTAGTGAGGGTTATACTATAGTCTGACTGAGTCCGACCCGGTCCCGACCCAGATAGAAACTGTCACTTGCATACCTGATGTTTAACTCTTTCAGGCAGAGAAAGAAAAAAAGGAACACATCACAGTTATTTGTGTGCTTGGCACTGTACATACACATGTCTATCTCATCATGTCACATGTCACCTTGGTTGTCCTTTAAGTTAATTTTCTGTGAAGTTTGAAAACTAATGTTAATATCATCTGACAGATCTATTATTATTATTTTTTTTTAATGACATTATTTTTTAGCCTGTGAGTCTGTGAAATTAGGCCTGTATTTAGTGCAGCATTACTTGTATCTGGAGTGACGGTCCTCCTTTCATCTATAAATCGCTTTGTCTGATGCCTGTTTCTTTACAGAGCTAACACCGCTGTGCCCTATTTTGTCTCATTTCGGTCTGTCCCTGTTTTGTTCTGGTCGTCATGGAGACCGGCAGTTTCCATCTTATGGGGCATTTTGTAGGGCACTGCAATTCAATGCTTTTGGCCTGACCGGGCAAAAATTGGGCAGCCGAATCCTGGGACGGCATGCCTGCCAGCTCAGAGCTCCGTGAACCTCTCTGTAAAGGGCTTTAAAAAAGTCTTTGTTTTCCATTGCAGAATCCATTATTAGAGTACTGAAAATGTTGCTTTGAAGTTAGAGCTGCCTGACCAGACTTTTCTGATTAATTCGATATCGCATGGACTGGTCAGCCGTGGCTTGTGTCACACATTAGGACAGGTTTTATTCCCACCACTGTCACAAAGGGAACAGGTCAACTCTTCTAATATGTGCCCAATCTAACATGTCCCTGGGATATTTTACCAGTATCCTTCACAGTAAGAACAGAATGGGAGAAAGGAGAGGAGCGCTCTCTGGTGCATTAACTTTTTTAATGTTGCTTCTTGCGCAAGATAAAAAATAAAACTTACAGTGTTCAACATAAAACAAAGCTCATCACACTTATTAGTGTATATCAGTGTGTCCTACTGGTAGTATCACCGGTCTGGTCGCCTCCACACTGTGGCCAATAGTAGTGAGAATCCAAAAGATCCAAAAACGCCAGCAGGGTGAGGATCACTGGAGGATAGTGGCAGCTGCCCTGCCCCTAGAACGACATGACACGTTTCGGCGTTCCACACCTTCGTCAGACTGATCTGATGAAGGCGTGGAACGCCGAAACACGTTATTACGCTCTAGGCGCAGGGCAGCTGCCACTATCCTCCCGTGATCCTCACCCCGCTGGCGTTTTTGGATTCCCACTACTATTGGCCACAGTGTGGAGGCGACCAGACCGGTGATACTACCAGTAGGACACGCTGATATACACTAATAAGTGTGATGAGCTTTGTTTTATGTTGAACACTGTAAGTTTTATTTTTAATTTTTTATCTTGCACAAGAAGCAACATTAAAAAAGTTAATGCACCAGAAAGCGCTCCTCTCCTTTCTCCCATTCTGTTTCTACCAGTACTTTACTACAATCCCAGAGTAAATCAGGAGCAGCACTCATTGGTGGCTTAACGCATCGTTGTGGAGATTCTGTCTGACTGAGCGCAATGGAGCATTGTATTTTTGTCCTTCACAGTGAGGTAGCTAGGTACCACGCATATTGCCAGGGTACCGCATGCTATGTACTTCTATAGCATGCGGTACCCTGACAATGTGCACATTACCTAGGTAACATAGGTCGCGCTAACTGCGCAACATGCACTACCTTACTGTTGGGAATACCGGAAATATTGTTGTGCACTCCCTGAGCATGGCAACTTTGCTGAATACACAAATTATTTCATAGCTACATTTGTTTTCTGTGTTTCATTCTGTAGCAAAAAAACAAACATGGTTGCCACAGGCTACAACTTACAAACTCAGGTTTCTCCTTCAGACACTTTGATAATGAAGGTCCTGCATTCCCTCAAAAGCGGAGAACTGCCTTTTCTGTGACTCTATGTGGTATCTGAACAGCAGATGACCTCATACAAAATGGAGTCGGGCCTGTCAGCAGCTCCTGGAGAAGCCTGTAATGAGTTGGGTTGGAGGCATTGTGAATGGATGATGAGCAGGCTGCTGACTGACAGCACCTTGATTAATTACATAGCTTCACAGTCAGGACCTCTGTTCTCTCTAACAATATACAGTGACGGTAGCCACTGAGACTATCTAACGATTGTTCCTCATACACAACATCTGCACAACAGCCGGGCTGCCTTTTAGCGGGACGTTTTTCTAGTGTGAGGCATGGAGAGCTGTGAGAGGAGTGCAAACAGCCACTGGTAGACCAATGTATTTGTGACAAAGCTACTTGGCGTTTAGATCCCAATGTAAACTCTCTTTCAGAAGGTTTTTGAGTTAAATTATCTTGTTTTGCTTCACTCCTCATTCTTATGTATAGGGTTTTATTTAAAAAATGTATTATTTAACTACTACAAGTATACATGCCTCTAAATTTTTTTGCATTACTGGAATAGGGAAAGGTGAGATCATATTTACCCAGAAAATTTCCTACTGCCGATTCTTGAATGGTGGGGAGGGGGACCACTACAGCACCAGGGAAAACTATAAAAAGGGAGGCAGGACCACTAAACCACCAGGGAAAACAATAAAGGGGAGGCAGGACCACTAGACCACCAGGGAAATCTATAAAAAGAGAGGCAGGTCCCCTAGACCACCAGGGAAATCTATAAGCATGAAGAGGGGACTAGGGATGAACGAAATCATCGCTGGCAAGCTCTCAAGATTTTTATCAACCTTCTCACCGTTTAGCAAAATTTCGGCAAATCACTTTCGCAAACTTTCATTTTAAAGGGAATCTGAAGTGAAAATAAACTTATGAGATAACGATTTGTATGTGTAGTAAAGCTAAAAAACAGAGCATTGGTATCAAAGAAAAGAGTCTTATATTGTTTCCAGTACAAGAGGAGATAAGAAATGTCAGTCGTTATCTATGCAAAAGAGCTTCTCTGAGCTCTGAGCTCTCCGACCCAACTTGGGTCAGAGTTAGTCCTATTTCCTAAAGCACTTGTACATCAAAGAAACAATGAGAGGCAGCTTCAGATAAGGTTTTACTGCAGGGGAGTCCAAAAGATCATCTAGCTCTGCTCTGTTTCATAGTTTAAAATACAGAGTGTGGCTTGTAATTGCAAATATGACAGAATGATGCAATTATTAAAAAAAACACTATATAATATGAGACTCTTGTCTTTGCTGTTAATGATCTATTAACCTCCCTGGCGTTATGGTTACTTCTAGACTTAGGGTCTAAAAGCCGTGCAATTTTTTCACAAGCTTTTAGACCCTAAAAACAAGATGAAAAAAAAAAAGACCACAGAGAGATCTGCAGCAGCTTCTGCATATACCTCACCCAGGCACAGGATTACCGCTCTGAGCTGCGGATTTCCCTCCTGAGCCTGATTTGGGATTACTGCTAAGGAGGTTAATTATCTGTACTACACATACAAATCATTATATCATACATTTTTTTTTTCACTTCAGTGTGACTTTAACCCCCTTGCCGTTCCAATTCTGGAAGCAAGGGGGCAGCGCAGCACTTTTAAGAAAAACATTTTTTTTTTAAATCATGTAGCGAGCCCAGGGCTCGCTACATGATAGCCGCTGAGCAGCGGCAGCTCTGCAGCCACTCCGATCGCTTCCGGCGATCGGAGTAAGCAGGAAATCTCGTTCAGCACGGGATTTCCTGCTGAGCTTCCCCGGTCGCCGGGATGACGTCACCAACGTCATGGACGTCTGGACGTCAGAGGGAATCCCGATCCACCCCTTAGCGCTGCCTGGCACTAATTGGCCAGGCTGCGCAAGGGGTCTGGAGGGGGGGCGGCGGGTGGATAGCGGCGGATCGGCGACAAGCGGCGGCGATCTAATGTTACAAGCAGCTAGTAAAGTGCTAGCTGCATGTAACAAAAAAAAAGTATGCAAATCGGCCCAGCGGGGCCTGAGAAATCCTCCTGCGCAGGTTACCCCGAGCTGAGCTCAGCATAGCCGGCAAGAAGGTTAAAGGACAACTGAAGTAAGAGGGATATGGAGGCTGGCATATTTCTTTCCTTTTAAGCAATACCAGTTGCCTGGCTATCTTGCTGATCATCTGCCTCTAATACTTTTAGCCATAGACCCTGAACAAGCATGCAGCAGATCAGGTGTTTCTGACATTATTGTCAGAACTAACAAGATTAGCTGCATGCTTGTTTCTGGTGTTATTCAGCCACTACTGCAGCCAAATAGATCTGCAGTAATGCAGTCAATCATTTTCCTGGTTCCTGTACCAGAAATACTTCCTATATCTATATATTGCTGTATATTGGAAAGTTGCCCCACCCTACCTGTCAGGGGCGTAATTAGAAATCACTGGACCCCCCTGCAAAACTTTGGATGGGGGCCCCCTCCCCCTGAACACTGAATAGGGACTGTCTACAAATCTCTGTCTACAAAACTTTGTATGATTCCTTTTCAGTGGCTGAGCAGATGCAGTCATTAGAACAATTGTGCAGAGAGCAGAATGTTTTTTTCTCTCCTTGCCCTTAGTTGTCAGTCTCTCAGGATGGGGCCACCTGTGGCTTCTGGGCCCCCTTGCGGCTGCATCCCTTGCAGAGTCTATTGTTACGCCCCTGCTACCAGTGATACTTAGCTAGGCTTTTTTTTCCCAACAAATCAAGAATAGCCTAGGCTTTTTAGCTATGCAGAATTCTTCTCCCCCAGAGCATTCTGGGAGACCAGGCATTATCTTCACCGGCTTCTGAATTTTCCTAAATATAATATTCTGCAACGGTGCGCCTGACAGCATTTAAAGGGGAACTGTAGTAAAAATAAAGTAATGAATAAAGTTGCTTATTTTTTACACTATTAACTTATACATTATTTAGTCAGTGTTTGCCCATTGCAAAATCTTTCCTTGCCCTGATTTACCTTCTGAAATGCATCACTGGTGCTCTTTACGATATCGCCACCTGTGATGATTTTCAGAATGTAAATTACGGTAAGGAAAGGTTTTACAATGGGAAAACGAAATCATTTATAAACGAGTATTGTAGAACAATAAGCAATCTATTCATTATGTTATTTTCACCACAGTTCCTCTTTAAGACTTTGTAGACCATCACAAGTTATCCTAGAATAGGCAGCCGTCTGAGATAATTCCTGCCTTAAAGGGAAGTCACTAATTCTAACAAGGGTCTGAATTAAAAAAGAAAACAGTTGTTCTAGACGAAAATTGCCTTCATTGTGTTGTGTTTTGGCACGCCTGCGGTGAAATCGATGCATGCCCACCTCCACGTCTTAAAGGAGTCATTGTGTAACCAGAGACCCTGGAGCTGCTGCCTCCATTATGTAAACCGCAGCACTTTACGTCTCGCTGGCATAAAAGGGGTTATTATGCTCATCTATAGAGCGCGAGTGTACGGATTTAGCTGTCAGTCCCGTCAAGCAGCACAAAGGTTACATGTGCAGCCTTCGTCACGCGCACAAGTCTCCCTCAGTCCTCCCGTTTTAACAGGAAAAAACTCATTGGCCATAATTACCCCGTAATTCACACGTTCGGTGTTACCTGTGTACTTTACGGGCCTGAGACATGCTCCCCTGGCAATTCCAGCACATAATATCTCTTTTCATTACTGGCGTAGGTGTCAAGCCCGATTACAAGAAGCAGACCTGTACCCAGACACCGCGTGGCTAATTCTCCCCACGCCAGCACCAGTCCGCGGCACGGTTTCGAAAAACAGGCCTGCTGTGATGGAAAGCAGAGCGGTTCAGATTTAAGATCCTGTACGTTTGGAGGACAGCACGGCACATTAGAATGTTAGAACTTGAGAATATTAGTCTGGAGTTTTAAGGGGAACTCTTGACCATGGAAGCATGTTCTGCATGCCCAAATACAATTGTTTTGCCTAATGTACAATGTTGTCATCTCACCTTGCTTGCCAGGGTGGTGTAACTGCTCTCTCTGTGCCGGAGGTTTTTCCATAGGGCAGGGGTGCCCAAACTTTTTATCACAGTCCATGAGAGTGCTAGGGGGCCGAACTAGCAAAATTAAATACAATTTTTGCTGATTGTTATCTATACAGTAATCTATAGGCAGCACGGTGGCGTAGTGGTTAGCACTCTCACCTTGCAGCGCTGGGTCTCCAGTTCGCATCAGCCAGGGCACTATCTGCACAGAGTTTGTATGTTCTCCCCATGTCTGTTTGGGTTTCCTCTCGGCACTCAGGTTTCCTCCCTCATACTAAAAACATACAGATAAGTTCATTGGGTCCCTTCTAAAATTGGCCCTAGACTATGATACATACACTACACAATACATACATAGACATAGGACTATGGTAGGGATTAGATTGTAAGCCCCTCTGAGGGACAGTTAAGTGATAAGACAATATATACTCTGTACAGCGCTGTGGACAATGTCAGCGCTTAATAAATACTAAATAATAATAATAATGTACTGTGTGCAGTCAGCATGTCCCTCTCAGTATGCAGGTATAGTGCTATTGGCAGTGTGGCAGCTTCTAATCAGTGGCTGTTACTGCTGCTGGCACAGTGGCGACTGGTAATCAGTGACTGTTACTGCTGCTGGGTGCTGGCACAGTGAGGGCTGCTAATCAGTGGCTGTTACTGCTGCTGGCACAGTGGTAGCTGCTAATAAGTGCCTGTTACTACTGCTGGCACAGTGGCAGCAGGGCCGGCCCGCTCATGAGGCGGGGTGAAACTTTTGCCTCAGGCGGCAAATTTCTAGGGGCGGCATCCGCCCATCGGTGGGTGCGGGGAGCCGGCCGCCCAGCTGGAGGGGTAGCGGGCAGGACGGGGGTATTGGGCCTAGCGGCGGGGAGGGGGGTCGGACCCCCCCTCCCTCGCCTGGGTCCCCCGTCCTCCGCTCCCCTCCAGCCTTAAATAGATAAGAAGCGCAACTCGTAAGAGGCAGTGGGCGGGGAGGACTCACCTCCTCCTCGATCCAGCGTGCGCTCCACTGACGTCACTTCCTGCAACGCCGCCCACTGTATTGTAAGTGGACGGCGCTGCAGGAAGGGACGTCAGTGGAGCGCACGCTGGATCGAGCGAGGAAGAGGTGAGTCCTCCCCGCCCACTGCCTCTTACGAGTTGCGCTTCTTATCTATTTAAGGCTGGAGGGGAGCGGAGGATGGGGGACCCAGGCGAGGGAGGGGGGGGGGTCCGACCCCCCTCCCCGCCGCTAGGCCCAATACCCCCGCCCTGCCCGCTACCCCTCCAGCTCGGCGGCAGCGGTCCCCCCCACGGGGGGGCGGCAGCAGCAATCATTTTTTCCTCAGGCGGCAAAAAGTCTAGGGCCGGCCCTGAGTGGCAGCTGCTAATCAGTGGCCGTTACTGCTGCTGGCACAGTGGCAGCTGCTAATCAGTGGCCGTTACTGCTGCTGGCACAGTGGCAGCTGCTAATCAGTGGCCATTACTGCTGCTGGCTCCGTGGCGGCTGCTAATCAGTGGCTGTTACTGCTGCTGGCACAGTGGCAGCTGCTAATCAGTGGCTGCTACTGCTGCTGGCACAGTGGCAGCTGCTAATCAGTGGCTGCTACTGCTGCTGGCACACTGGCGGCTGCTAATCAGTGGCTGTTACTGCTGCTGGCACAGTGGCGGCTGCTAATCAGTGGCTGTTACTGCTACTGGCACCGTGGTAGCTGCTAATAAGTGGCTGTTTCTGCTGCTGGCACAGTGGTAGCTACTAATCAGTGGCTGTTACTGCTGCTGGCACAGTGGTAGCTACTAATCAGTGGCTGTTACTGCTGCTGGCACAGTGGTAGCTACTAATCAGTGGCTGTTACTGCTGCTGGCACAGTGGTAGCTACTAATCAGTGGCTGTTACTGCTGCTGGCACAGTGGTAGCTACTAATCAGTGGCTGTTACTGCTGCTGGCACAGTGGTAGCTACTAATCAGTGGCTGTTACTGCTGCTGGCACAGTGGTAGCTACTAATCAGTGGCTGTTACTGCTGCTGGCACAGTGGTAGCTGCTAATCAGTGGCTGTTACTGCTGCTGGCACAGTGGTAGCTGCTAATCAGTGGCTGTTACTGCTGCTGGCACAGTGGTAGCTGCTAATCAGTGGCTGTTACTGCTGCTGGCACAGTGGCAGCTGCTAATCAGTGGCTGTTACTGTTGCTGGCACAGTGGCAGCTGCTAATCAGTGGCTGTTACTGCTGCTGGAACAGTGGTAGCTTCTAATCAGTGGCTGTTACTGCTGCTGGTACAGTGGTAGCTACTAATCAGTGGCTGTTACTGCTGCTGGCACAGTGGTAGCTACTAATCAGTGGCTGTTACTGCTGCTGGCACAGTGGTAGCTACTAATCAGTGGCTGTTACTGCTGCTGGCACAGTGGTAGCTACTAATCAGTGGCTGTTACTGCTGCTGGCACAGTGGTAGCTACTAATCAGTGGCTGTTACTGCTGCTGGCACAGTGGTAGCTGCTAATCAGTGGCTGTTACTGCTGCTGGCACAGTGGTAGCTGCTAATCAGTGGCTGTTACTGCTGCTGGTACAGTGGTAGCTGCTAATCAGTGGCTGTTACTGCTGCTGGTACAGTGGTAGCTGCTAATCAGTGGCTGTTACTGCTGCTGGCACAGTGGTAGCTACTAATCAGTGGCTGTTACTGCTGCTGGCACAGTGGTAGCTACTAATCAGTGGCTGTTACTGCTGCTGGCACAGTGGTAGCTACTAATCAGTGGCTGTTACTGCTGCTGGCACAGTGGTAGCTACTAATCAGTGGCTGTTACTGCTGCTGGCACAGTGGTAGCTACTAATCAGTGGCTGTTACTGCTGCTGGCACAGTGGTAGCTACTAATCAGTGGCTGTTACTGCTGCTGGCACAGTGGTAGCTGCTAATCAGTGGCTGTTACTGCTGCTGGCACAGTGGTAGCTGCTAATCAGTGGCTGTTACTGCTGCTGGCACAGTGGTAGCTGCTAATCAGTGGCTGTTACTGTTGCTGGCACAGTGGCAGCTGCTAATCAGTGGCTGTTACTGCTGCTGGAACAGTGGTAGCTTCTAATCAGTGGCTGTTACTGCTGCTGGTACAGTGGTAGCTACTAATCAGTGGCTGTTACTGCTGCTGGCACAGTGGTAGCTACTAATCAGTGGTTGTTACTGCTGCTGGCACAGTGGTAGCTACTAATCAGTGGCTGTTACTGCTGCTGGCACAGTGGTAGCTACTAATCAGTGGCTGTTACTGCTGCTGGCACAGTGGTAGCTACTAATCAGTGGCTGTTACTGCTGCTGGCACAGTGGTAGCTGCTAATCAGTGGTTGTTACTGCTGCTGGCACAGTGGTAGCTGCTAATCAGTGGCTGTTACTGCTGCTGGTACAGTGGTAGCTGCTAATCAGTGGCTGTTACTGTTGCTGGCACAGTGGCAGCTGCTAATCAGTGGCTGTTACTGCTGCTGGCACAGTGGTAGCTGCTAATCAGTGGTTGTTACTGCTGCTGGCACAGTGGTAGCTGCTAATCAGTGGCTGTTACTGCTGCTGGTACAGTGGTAGCTGCTAATCAGTGGCTGTTACTGCTGCTGGTACAGTGGTAGCTGCTAATCAGTGGCTGTTACTGTTGCTGGCACAGTGGCAGCTGCTAATCAGTGGCTGTTACTGCTGCTGGCACAGTGGTAGCTACTAAGCAGTGGCTGTTACTGCTGCTGGCACAGTGGTAGCTGCTAATCAGTGGCTGTTACTGCTGCTGGTACAGTGGTAGCTACTAAGCAGTGGCTGTTTCTGCTGCTAGCACAGTGGTGGCTGCTAATCAGTGGCTGCTACTGCTGCTGGCATAGTGGTAGCTGCTAATCAGTGGCTGTTACTGCTGCTGGCACAGTGGTAGCTGCTAATCAGTGGCTGTTACTGCTGCTGGTACAGTGGTAGCCGCTAATAAGTGGCTGTTACTGCTGCTAGCACAGTGGCGGCTGCTAATCAGTGGCTGTTACTGCTGCTAGCATAGTGGTAGCTGCTAATCAGTGGCTGTTATTGCTGCTGGTACAGTGGTAGCCGCTAATAAGTGGCTGTTACTGCTGCTAGCACAGTGGCAGCTGCTAATCAGTGGCTGTTTCTGCTGCTAGCATAGTGGCAGCGGAGTGGTGACACAAGGTGGCCCCTGCATGCAGCACGGCAGCTACAGCCTGCGGGCTGCATGGAATTAACAACTGTAGAGAGCTCTGGGGGCCACCAGAAAAGGGGACCAGATGGGTTTGGCTAAAAAGGAGGACACAAATGACCAAATATATTTTCGCAACTCCACGGTTACCATACGCAACAGTTTATTTCTATCCAGTCTTAAAACACAGATATTTTGTCTTTAGGAATGCTGCACAAACATGCTGCTCAGCCCCCAGCCAAGAAGCCTGCTATGTTCTGTGGAGAAGGGGGGGGGGGGGGCAGACAAGCAGGAGGCAGCCTGCTACAGGGACAACAATAACATCAGCTAAACATTTTCCAGCCTTATTTGCATAACAAAAGTCTAAGGTCTATATATCTTTTAGCATCAGTTTACCATTAGCTGTTAAAATATCTGACGATTTCTTCACTACCATCCACATCGGCTCACTGGCCAATTTTCAGTCCATTCAAGGAAGACCGAACATTGCCCCGCATAATGTGATCTGTAGCGAAGTAGCTAATCACACTGAAACCATCACAGGAGAGTGAAATGATAGGTGCTCAAGCCAAGCAGCAACTGCCTTATCAATGGCTGCAAAAATGCAGGAGGCCACGAACCTTCTGTTACCCCTAGCAACACCCTGGGTCACTTGCTACATAATACTGTATCCCACCCCTTGACAGGTGCCATTTGGTCCAGATAAACTGTTCAGTTTACCTCATCCAACTGTCCCTTTTCTTGAGGGACAGTCTCTACTTTGGAACCAAATCTCTTTCTATGTTTGTTTCTCAATTTTATGACTTTTAGGTCCATGGTCTGTGTGACCAGCCCCGTGTGAGGCAGGGCAGAGCATTGCTTTTACTTTAGTGAAAGCTGTCTCTCAAATCAATCAAATCAAAGATTGCTTTATTGGCATGACCAAGATTCAATACAGGCATTGCCCAGGGGCGTAGCAATAGAGGGTGCAGAGGTTGCGACCACATCAGGGCCCATGGGCCAGAGGGGCCCCAAGGGGCGCTCCCACAACTTCAGTATTAGCTCTTTGTTGATCCTGTTCTCATAATAATCCCTTCTATAGATACTTTAAATAGATAGTGGTAATCATTAACAAACTGCTCCCCATCCCCTTCTTGCACCTCTGACACTGTAGTTACCATTGGCAGGTTTTGGTGCGCAGTATCAATTGTTATGTATAGAGTGCTTGGGGGGGGGGGGGGGGGGCCATTGTAAAACTCGCATCGGGGCCCACAGCTCCTTAGCTACACCACTGGCATTGCCAAAGCAGGGAAATGGGGGACATGGGATGGGGTGGGGGTGCAGTGAGTTAGCAGTTCATGGACATTTTTTGGGGGGAAGTTTACAGTTTATTTATGCTCCTCTCAGTCTGTGGCATGCTGTGACATAGTGTGCAGCGAATGTCACTGTGGATTTCTCTTCTCCTAGTAGAATGCAGTGTTTTCTCTCATTCTCTAATGTGCAAAAGTCTGGAAATAGTTTCAGTTTCTTAAAGAAGGTTTCTCTGGTTGTGGTATATTTGGGGGCGGGGCAGTGCAGCAGGAAGTGATTCTCATCCTCGGGGGTCTTATGCTCACAGTCTTTGCATAGTCTCTCCTCCCTGGGTTTTTATGTCTGTCTGTGTCTCCCAGACTCTATTTCAAGGTTGTGAGCACTCAGTCTGTAGTCTCTCTCTCTCATCTTGACACATTTGGAGGTTTGTATCTCCACCTCAGCAGAAGAGATGAGGAGTACTTCTATGGATCAGGTCATTTGGCCATGAGGATCAGCAGGGGTCTAATAGACATCTGGGTTAATTGTCAGTAATCGGGCACCCAAGCAATGAGTTAGGCCGATTGGCTACTACATAGTAATCAATGGTTGTAGCAAAACGTACATGATTGCCTGCAACTAGCGGTCATTTGGGTGCTGGGGTTATGAGGTTCGTTTTAAGCACTTAAAAGTGTGTGTGTGTTTGTTTGGTTTAGGCACTAGGAGGGGGATGGTTATGGTTAGGCATTTTGGTGGACGGGCTTGTTTTAGCTTTTAGACAATTAGAGGTTGGGTTAGGTTTAGGTATTAGGTGGGTGAGGGGGTTTGGTATAAGCACTGGGGGGTGGGTTCAATTAAAAATGGGTGCCAGGTTTGTCTATATAGTAAAATATCTGTAATTTAAATTAGCTCTATTTTAAAGCCTGTCATTTTTAACAGCACCTGCACATCACACACAGCACCAGATATTCTCCTTTCAGCCATTTGCCTGATGTGTGGGTGGTATAATTGGCTTCCTACTATGCGGTTTATCAGAATTCGATTTAGTACACAGGTATGAGGTAGCGTACATGGAATTGGTTTTGGCACAGACAGGCTCAATAATAGTGCAATTTGACAGACAGGGGCAGGATAGAGTACAACACTCATGAGTAACTATGTACTGTATAAATACATAGCACAGTTACACATGGGAGGGCTAGTGGGGTTGTTTGGAGCAAGGACACATGTTGAGGAGCTGGACAGCTTGAGTGAGGAAAGAGTTCCTGTGTCTGAAGGTTCTGGTGAAGGTGGACATATAGCAGCGGCCTGAAGGGAGTAGATTGAGGTGGAAGGGGTCTTTTACTATCCTGATGGTGTTGGTTCTCAGTCTGGAAGTGTGAATGAGGTGGATTGATGGGAGAGGAGTACCAATAATACTCACCACAGCGCTGATGACCCTCTGCAAAGGAGAAGAAGACGTTTGGCACTGCTTTCATTGGATGAAATTTGAAACACACCTTGTGCAAATACAAAAAGGTACCTGTTGAATGAGCCGGCAGTGGGTGCGGGGCACTGGATTATGTATGACGGCCATTTCAGAGGAGCTTCTTCCGAGGCAGATATATCACATGAGGCATAAGCCAGTGCTCTGTGCCCACTGCTTGCTCATTCAACAGGTACCTTTTTGTATTTGTACAAAGTGTATTTCACATGGCATCCAGTTGAAAGTTTTAAAGCAGTGCTGGATGCATCCTCCTCCTTTTCACATAAGTTATCTTGAGCTGTTCACCCAGAGCACGCTTTTGCTGAAACATGTTGTATGTGACCATCATACCCATGGCCTTCAATTCCTGGTAGTGCCGGTGTTTCTCAATCTCCCCGCTATTATGTTGATGACTCTCTGTAGCTTGTCCCTGTCGCTTACCAAGGCACCTGTCCACCATACGGGTGATAGAGCATAGAATCGACCCAACGGTAGCAGAGTAGAAGCTAGTCAGAATATCTTCTGTCTAACGTACCACATGATTTCAGTTGTCGAAGGAAGAACAGCCTTTGTTGGGCATGTAGGTAGTTTGTCAACAGACCTTGAGAGAAAAAAACACAAAAGAATGGCAGGAGTCCAATATAGTGTAATATGTTCGCCACTCAGGTAGATGTCAAAGATAAAAGTGTGCTCACAAACCAGGGTTGCTGACTACAACCACCATCTGGGGATCACCTGGTCCACACTCGGGTTGTGAAGAACATCTCTCTCCGGACGATCACTCTCTCTAAAAAAAATAGGTTGGGGCCCAAAGTGGATGATAAAATTGTCAAAAGACTGGCACCCAAGACAGTGTAACAATTATGTGAATATCAAATGTAGGTGTCTTACCTCAATAAGATGTCTAGAATTTTGGTTGAAAAGATTAATTTGCACAGTCAAGACAATGCGTTTCGTGAGTTAAATACTAACTTCCTCAGGTAAATACTCGGCTCAAGGAAGTGAATGTTTGTTGGGTTTGTTTTGGGGTTTTGGTGGTGTTCCCTTCCTATCTTAGAATTATACCAGAAGAATATTAGGTTATTAAGTCATACCAATAGAGCAGTATATTTCAGTTTTAGGTGTGGATATTTTCAGTATTGTGTGAGGAATTAAGAGTCCAGTACTCAGTGTTGAGTGAGGTATTAAATCCACAGGCCAGCATATATTCAGTTTTCTGTGAGGAATTAAAGTACCCGGCCAGCATATATACTCAGTATTGTGTATGGAATAAAAGCCGTAGGGCCAGCATATATTCAGTTTTGTGTGTGGAATTATATCCGCAGGCTAGAATGGATGGGACGGAGTACTAGCAATAACACTGGTGTGGGAGTGCCATGTTATGGCCTCTCAGATATGTTCTGGGTGTAGTTCAGGGAATCTGTAATGACTTATCCTGCTGTGTGAGCTTCGATAAGGAAAACAGGCCAACACGTATTTGTCTTTCTGGGTAATTTAGCTCCATGTTACATAATCCCGCTCGGCAGTCCCTTGTGTTCCTCTGGCTGTGATGTGGCTTCACTTGCAGGGCCTCGTCTATCAAAGTCAGGGGATTGTGTGAAAATCTATGTGGTTCTTAGCAGGCTGTCAGACATTCAGTATAGAGCCAAATCTGGAAAAAGGCTGCTGGGATGGGATTGGTGGGTGCATGTATTACACATAGCTCAGAATTTATGTATGTGAAAAAATAAAACATAAAGTCACTCTGATGCAAAAAGAAAAAAAAAAGTCAGATACTGTTCTATGGAGTGGGAAGGCTCTCGTTCCATCATTGATACCCTCGCCAACTGGTCAAGTACACCTTCGGGGTACTCAGAAGGCTTCAGAAGACTCGCCCATCTTCAGAAGTACTCAGGGACACAAATGCTTCCAAAGACTTTGAACGGAGTCCACAAATTTGTATGCAGGACAGTGAGGGAATGAGGACACTGAGAGGGAACAGGGAAGACTCCATGAGATCCAGAACCTTCCTTCTCCATTGGTGTATAGGTGACTTTTTCCGGATGCCTCAGTATTCCTTTAAAAAGGCTTTCTCTTTTAAATAATTACTAATCTTTTCTAAAAGCACATGAAATAATATTGTGTTTAAATGATGACCATGTATGGTTGAGATAAAAATACACAGTATGTATATTCACCTGCCTAGTATTGGGTAGGTTCTTCATGTGTCACCAAATAGCTCTGACCCAGCATGGACTTCCCCAGAGCTGTGTAGGTGTCCAAGTTTAGACAGTGAAGCAAGAATACATCTTCTCTGATCTCATCAGATCACTATTAATGTGCTCCATATGCATCACACCTCTGTGTCTCTAAGAGGCTCTCAACAGTTCCAAGGCAAAACCCTAGCAGCACTGAATAGTTCTCCCCATCACATGACCACCAGGTAGAACCTTCTGGCAATGTTTCAAGAATGGCAGGGTCTTCTCTGACTGGGGCCACACACACATGTGTGGGTCATGTGACCGCTTGCTCCTCAGACCTACTGCTCTGACATCTTGAACAGGTTTGCAATTGAACCACAATGTGTATTGCTGTGACATTAAGTTTTTGACTTAATGAGAATCATCATGGACGCTGTGGTTAGTTGGGCCTGGTCGGCAGCCTATGAGGACATTGTATGTCGTATCGGCGGAGGAGGTGGTAACTGTATATGAAAAATGGTTTATGCTTTACCAGCATCTACAAAAAGTAGCAATCATAACTGTTTGCTATGGAACATTGTACGCATTGAGACTTTGCTTGCAAGACATACAGCGTGGTTGGAACATTGAACTGTGTGTAGAGGTCTTGCGAACATAGGCCAGACATTTACGTTACAGCAAGTTGGCCAGGTGCACCAGCCTTTTCCCGTTGAGAGACTTTTTAAGGAATAGTAATCTCCAACGATCATTTATGACGTTTTTGATGCTGAACTTTGTGTCCATTCATTAAACCCTGGACAGAGGAACTTTTGTTGAATTTTTGCGCATAATCATTACAACCTTTTTCATTTTTTTAGTGCCATCCTTTATACATTGGGGTGACGACCCCTGTAATTCACATCCTTTTTAAGATATTTGTATGCAGGGCATGGTGCTGTGATTGTGGGGGGGCATAGGGGGGCGGGGAGGTGCAATTTTAATGTTTGTTGACCACCGTTATCGCTTGTACATGGGGTGAGGCATGCAATTGGATTAGCAATTGGCATACTAGGTGCCTTTAATTTTTGTAAGTAATGGGTCCGTGCCTGCTTCTCCCCATGTGCAGGTTTGATATGGTTATTTTTGTGGCAACTTACGTCCTATATTGTGCACGGTCGCTTTAGACATTCTAGGTTGAGACAAATTTGGGGAATTCCCCGTATAACGATATTTCTGTGCATAAAACTATGTGTAACCTTTATAGTTATATGACAGGTCCTATTGTGATGTGCCCTGTGAAATACCCTTTTGCAATTTCAATAAATAACAGGTGGTTGAACAACATATACTGGTAGTGGTTTGTTTGTTTTTTTGCTAATGCTGGCCATACAATGGTCGGTGTGAATAAAAGATAGGTCTTTCTCAGATTTCAATCTGATCAGATCGATCTGATCGAATCCCTCCACACATTGCACATAGATATTTAATAGATTTCAGCATATTACAAATCTATCTAATTGCAGTGTTGCACTGTTCGATGCAAGGCACGCTAGGTCGATATCTTTCGCCCTTTACCATTGAGATGTCCTGATACCTCAGATACTGACCAGACCAGGAACACATCATTTGCTTATCCAGAGAGTGGTGGAAAATGGACCAATGGAATACTGCATTACTGCAACTCTGTCATTTTAGCCCAATCACAGAACTCAGAAGTATGGAACCAATCTGAGAATGCAGAGTCAACTCGGAAGTATTTGGCCAATCAGACTCCTCAGAAAACGAAACTCAGAAATCCGCAGGATGGCAGAAATTGGAATTTTCTCGGAATTGGAAATCAGCCTTTCCGACCATCCCTAAATTTTTCTGTCGAGGGCATACAAAGGTTATTGTCATACCGAACATTTTAAACATACATCTATTACTACTGACAATCTCTCTCAGGAGGAGGTCTTCCTATTACAGAGACTCATAAATGGCCTGGGGGATGGAAACTTTCTCCTGAATTTTAGGGATGAGATAGAAAACTGGAATTTTACAATGCTACACATACGTGATTTTCCATTTATGACTGGTAATGGCTCATATTTCAACTGCACAATCAAGACTACTGTTCAGCTTTTTTCTGAAAGGGGTTATCACTTAAAGTTGCCCCAAATTAAAAATACAAGATTTCAGAAATAAAATCTATTTTCTAAATTATAATAATAAATAGCAGCCTTTTTTTCAGCTACAGGATGACAAATATAAAATATTTTTACATTTATTGGAGGAACCCCTCCCTTCCTTTCATATTGCCGGGACAGAATCCGGCAGACTGGTGGAGGAGATAGAAAACAAGAACAAAACACAGGCTGCTACTGATGATGTCACAGGGGAGGTGATCTCAGCTTGTGTAATATTTCACATAGACGACGCCGCTGTGCGGGAGGGTAGCTGATGACAAACACACCCATGATCTAAAGCCTCCTACTAAGCTCAGAAGTAATGGCTGCCACCTGTGTAACCCTAGTTTTGAAAAGAGAAGGGTGAAAAGCATGCACTGAAATGCTCATAAGCTTGAAGTAGTGTTTATTTATCTTTGTATTTGTCAGAGTGGTGCAACTAAATATTTTGAAAAATGTTTGGTTTGGGTCCGCTTTAATTTCCAATACACATCGGAATTCCCGAATTGTTTAAACATACATTGCCGCCTTTTATCATTGGGAGTCTATTATAAGTACACTTTTGAATTTTTGTAGAGCTCTTCTCACTGGTGTAACAATACAATTTAACAACAATGAAGCAGACTTACATAGTTACATAGTTATTTGGGTTGAAAGAAGACATATGTCCATTGAGTTCAACCAGAGAACAAAGTACAACACCAGCCTGCCCCCTCACATACCCCTGTTGCTCCAGAGGAAGGCGAAAAACCCTTACAAGGCGTGGTCCAATTAGCCCCAAAAGGGAAAAAATTCCTTCCCGACTCCAGGTGGCAATCAAATAAAATCCCTGGATCAACATCATTGGGTATTACCTAGTAATTGTAGCCATGGATGTCTTTCAACGCAAGGAAAGCATCTAAGCCCCCTTTTTGCCATAACTACTGCCTGTGGCAATGCATTCCACATCTTAATCACTCTTACTGTAAAGAACCCTTTCCTAAATAAATGTCTAAAACGTTTTTCCTCCATGCGCAGATCATGTCCTCTAGTCCTTTGAGAAGGCCTAGGGACAAAAAGCTAATTCGCCAAGATTTTATATTGCCCTCTGACGTATTTATGTATGTTAATTAGATCCCCTCTAAGACGTCTTTTCTCTAGATTAAATAAACCCAGTTTATCTAACCTTTCTTGGTAACTGTAAACCTACCAAGACAAGGCCGTCCACCTAAACTCACAGGCCGAACAAGGAGAGCGCTGATCAGAAATGCAGTCAAGAGGCCCATGGAGACTCTGGACGAGCTGCAGAGATCTACAGCTCAGGTGGGAGACTCTGTACATAGGACAACTATTAGTCATGCACTGTACAAAGTTGGCCGTTATGGAAGAGTGGCAAGAAGAAAGGCATTGTTAACAGAAAGGATAAGAAGTCCCGTTTGCAGTTTGCCACAAGCCATGTGGAGGACACAGCAACCATGTGGAAGAAGGTGCTCTGGTCAGATGAGACCAAAATGGAACTTTTTGGCCAAAATGCAAAACGCTATGTGTGGCGGAAAACTAACACTGCACATCACTCTGAACACACCATCCCTACTGTCAAATATGGTGGTGGCAGCATCATGCTCTGGGGGTGCTTCTCTTCAGCAGGGACAGGGAAGCTGGTCAGAGTTAATGGGAAGATGGATGGAGCCAAATACAGGGCAAACTTGGAAGAAAACCTCTTGGAGACTGCAAAAGACTTGAGACTGGGGCGGAGGTTCACCTTCCAGCAGGACAATGACCCTAAACATAAAGCCAGGGCAACAATGTAATGGTTTAAAACAAAACATATCTATGTGTTAGAATGGCCCAGTCAAAGTCCAGATCTAAATCCAATCGAGAATCTGTGGCAAGATCTGAAAACTGCTGTTCACAAACGCTGTCCATCTAATCTGACTGAGCTAGAGCTGTTTTGCAAAGAAGAATAGGCAAGGATTTCAGTCTCTAGATGTGCAAAGCTGGTAGAGACATACCCTAAAAGACTGGCAGCTGTAATTGCAGCAAAAGGTGGTTCTACAAAGTATTGACTCAGGGGGCCGAATAATTACGCACACCCCACTTTGCAGTTATTTGCTTGTAAAAAATGTTTGGAATGATATATGATTTTCAATTCACTTCTCATGTGTACACCACTTTGTATTGGTCTTTCACGTGGAATTCCAATAAAATTGATGCATGTTTGTGGCAGTAATGTGCCAAAATGTGGAAAACTTGAAGGGGGCCGAATACTTTTGCAATCCACTGTATCTTGATTGCTCCTCTATACTTTACTTATTACAAAAATCACAAAACCAGCTCAAGGACATAAGATTGGGTTCATGATCATTATACTGCACGCCTCACAACTTTTTGTGGTAAGAAAGAGGGACACCTTTGTGACACGCCGCTGCCACACATCCAGTCACTACCCCAATATAACGTCCCTAGTCACATGTACCACAAAAAAATAAAAAATAAATCAAGAGCACAAGATGTCATTTTACAGTTTCCTCTATTTTTATACTAAAATACTATACGCTATAATTTTACAGATTAGAGCAAAGTTTAGAATGACATAAACACTGGGGGCTTGCTGGGCTGTCCCACGAAACTAAAAAAAGTCAAAGAGACAAGATACCAGGAGCCAATAGTGCAAACTGTAGGATGAATGTTAGGATGTGGTACTCACGTTTTCCTGGTTGCTGAGAAATGCAACCACTTTCAAAGCTTGAGAAAGATTCCTGCTTCCACGTGGGTTGGGAAGTCCCCCCCTGGTGGTCGCTCCAGGAATGTAGGCTCTCAATGTATGGAGTAGGCGAAAAATAAACTCTCAAATGGGGAGAAAACGAACATTCAATACAACCATTCAACTAAAGCTTAAACAGATAATAACTGGTGGGAGGAGGCGCCCAAGGATATAAAATACATTAAAAACACCTAAAAAGTAGAGAAAGCAGGACCAACCTACAAAACACTTATTCATACCTTCAGGGCCGCCATCAGAAATTTTAGGGCCCCTCACACATCATCAGACCTGGCCCCCCTCCCTTGGGCCCACCCACTGGTTGCTGTGCCCGCCCACTAGCCACCCCACCCCCATGTCCATGCGCGAAGTGTGTGATGCGGCAAAAAGTGGGCATGACCATGGCATGTTGTGGGTGGAGCCAAATACTAGCAAAATACAGGTAGTCCCCAGTTAACAAATGAGATAGGGACTTGTAGGTCTGTTCTTATCCTTTATACATTCTCTTTTGTCGCCCTCTTTTCTTCCTGTGCCTCTTTTGTCCGCCTCTGCTCCCCCTGTGCCTCTTTTATCTCCCTGTGTTACCTCTTGTCTCCTTCTGTCTCAGCTCGTCCCCCTGCCCTAGCCAGGTATAGGTGCCCCCAGTATAGGGAGCCAGGAATACTTCCCCCAGTATAAAGTAGCCAGTTATAGGTGGTGCCCCAGTATAGGTATTCTGTAGCCAGGTATAGGTGGTGCCCCAGTATAGAAAGTCCCCTGTAGCAGGCTCACTAATCTGCTCCTCACGTTCAAGCGCTGTTGTCACACTTCTCTCAGTGATGGAACACGGTGTGCTGGTTAGTGAGCCACAGGCCCGCAGCCAGCACTTGCGGCCCTTCCAGCGCTTTGGGGGGCCCAGGGGCCCCAGAAGCCCTGGGCCCCTCACTGCAGTGCCAATTGCCCCCCCCCCGATGGCTGCCCTGCATACCTTGGTGCAATAAGAATCCTTTTCATTGGTCAATTTGCAACTGGCTTGGAGAGCCAACCTCTAACTCTCCTTTTTAGTATTTTTAATGTATTTTTTTTGGGGGGGCCGCCTCCTCCTAAACACTAGGAAAATGCATATAATTATGCACATTTGTACATTGGTTCTAAAACAGGGACTAATGAGGAAGATGAACGGTGGGATTTGGTTCCAAAATTGGGACTGTCCTTCCAAAAAATGGTTTCTGACTGCAAGAGTTGTAGTGAGATTGCGAGACTCCCGGTCTACAGTCAAAACACTCGTCTACCATCATTTTGATTTTTTGAATACTACTAGCTACATTTTTAGCTTTCCATTTAGGCAGAAACTGACTATTAAATAAATGGCCTTAGGGCATTACCTTTTCTCAGAGCCCCCGGGGGACCAGCTTTTTAGCAATGTGTGAGTCCAGTATGAATATGTTCCATTTTTTATTTAAAGTATTTTAATGGTCAGCCTCCTGTGGTTCCTCAACATTTTATGTCGTTACTTAGAAGAATCGGATTTTTAAACAATGCCCTGACTTTCACTGAACGCAGACAAGGACATTTGACATGGCATAGAAACAACTGTTGTGGCATATGAACAACTTTGTATCTGGCACATTAATAAAGTACATTTTTGGTTAATGGATTATAAGTTCCCCCGAAAAATGTTCATGTTCCCATTATTGAACCTGGGGCCTTAGAGGCTGAATGGTAAAATTACTTAGACAAAAATGAATCATATCCACACTTCAATCATCCATCGCTAAAAAGCTGGTCCCCTGGGGATTCTGGGAAAAAGCAATGTCCTCGGGCCATTTACTTAATATTTGGAATGGACAGACTTTGTAACTTATGTACTCGTGGCCGTCTTTGTGATGGGAAGACAAGAGACAACTTAAGGAATGCATGCACAAAATGTTAACAATTAGGATAAAAAAAATCATTAAAAAATATCATAAACAAATTAAGGAGCCCAGCAGTAATGCATTATATGCATTTTATAATTGAAGATCTATTTATGTAAAGGCATCATGGAATCAGTAATAATACAGTAGAATCCCTTTATACTAAACTTCAAGGGACCTGGCCAAGTAGTTTACTATATCAGTTTACTATAATAGAATTGGTCATACATTGTATGTTCATACAGACACATAGTCAGGACTTGAGCATTGAGTTTACTATAACCAGAGGTTTACTATATCAGAATTGGTCATACATTGTATATTTATACAGATGCATTTGCTGGTACCTGAGGACTGAGTTTACTATATCCAGAGATTTACTATAATGAGATTCTACTGTATATCATAATTTGTACTATTGGTAATATATACTGGATCTCTCCGACAACCCAATATTAGTAAAGATATTTGTAAGATAGGTCTCTTTTTTGGGTGGGACTTTTAAGGGGGTTTTTATGAAAATCACACAAGTAATGATATAAATGAAAAATAATTATCTTTATTCATGTTTATGATAAGTAGGTCGTATCAATGACCATTGTAAGTTAATTTTAAACATACTTAGATCTAATCAAATTGTATACCAATACACCGAACAGTGTGTCTAGTTTGTTGCATGATACAGCTGACAATTAAAGGAATACCAAAGCAAAAAGCCTCGGGTAAATTTAGGTCATCTATAGTTCCCAGCACCTGAGCAATCACTTACCGCGGTGGCGGTTTTCTTCCAGTTGGTAATTCGGTTGGGTAAAGGCCACGACCAGAGAAAAGTTGGTGACCTTTGAACTGGATCTAGCTGGCTGCCCATGCCCAGTAGCTCAATGCTGCCTCTCTGTCCACGCTCCTGTTGTTCTGTGGATCACAATATGATGCTGGGTGCGTGGACTGAACAGTGGCACTGAGCTACTGGGCATGCATACCCAACTAGATCCGGCTCAAAGGTCGGCAACGAGGTCATCCTAGCACACAAAGGGTACATTAGGCTGTGCATCTTCCTCAGCGAGGGGAAGCCTCTGGAGGATACCGAGGCTTCTCCACTTTCCCTAGGCCCCTCCTTCCCTGTGCTATCCCAGGATATTAACTCTATGTCTGCATCCATGAAAGCAGGAAGTAGGCACACTGCAGGTTTATTGTAGGATTTGGATCAGCTGAGAAAAAGAAATGTTTTCCTTTAAATGTTATTATGCTGTTGGTTATCTTTTAGAGCAGCGAGGAAATGCTGAGTTCAGGTCCGCTCTCTTTTCTACTGTGCCATTTTATTCAGGGGACAATCTCTTTTAAAGGATACCAGAGCTGAACTATTTATTAAAAACTATTTATTAAATTGCGTCATCATCATGCCATCATGCGCACGTGCAGCGTGCTCATAGCCAAGCATGCCTGCGCACTAATGCCCAACTCCGGCGACCTGGACTGAGCTGCAACGGAGGATTTACGGTACAAAGGAGTGGGGGCGGAGGAGAAAGGGAAAGGGGTGGGGGGGGGGGGTGAGCGGTGGGCATGAGGACGGCATCTAATATATGCCTGCTCCCCATTATTAACCTCTGTAGCAGTAAGGCCCAGCTAGGCTTGGGCTAGCCGTCGGGAGCTCTATGCAGAGTATAGCATGCAGCGGGCGTTTTTACTCACCTCCCGGGGGATCCAGGCGTCAGTAGCCGTTCTCCTTCCTGTCCTCCAAGGCTCTGAATCACTCTGGTGAGATTGCCGTCAGTGATCTCACTACAGGGTTACAGCGCCACCCGTAGGACAGAGGTAAAATTGCAGCACTGGAGCCCAGGGAGGTGAATGAGTGCTGAGGCTGCTGCTGGCTTTCTGGTGGTATTATTTTTTTCCTGATTTTAGGGTCTAAAATATACTGGAAAGACCCTAAAATCCAGAAATAATCATATCGCTAGGGAGGTTAATAAATGGTTCAGCTCTGGTATCCTTTCATAAAGGCTTTCTTCTTCATCATGCTCCTGTCCAGTTTGCTCCCTCTTGGAAAGCTGACTCATGGCTCAGAGTGGACCAGTGGAAGATATTGGTGGTTATTACCATTTTATGCTCACATCCTTAGAGCAGAAGTTAAAATGTAACTGTCGGGCATAAAATCTAAAATCAATTCTTTATTTTTATCTGGTAAACAAGTAATAAGGATGCTAACCAGGCAAACCAAAAGTTAAAATCACTATTACTTTTCTTGTTGATATATGATCATTCCCCAGTGTACCTTGTCAGGAACCGGCCCGCGGCACGCCTGCGTATACGGTTCCCGACTGCTGGTTTGACTAGATCAAGCGAGGAGCAGCCTTAGTCAAGCTAAAACAAGGCTGGGACCTCTCAGAACACCTCTCACTGCCACCACTAGCGGTTCGCTAGACACTTCCACTCTGCTGTTGAGTCCTCAGCGCGCACTCCACGTTTTCGTATTCGGGTCAGCTTTGCGCTTAGGCCGAATACGGGAACGCCACGCACCCCCACACACACAGTTGCAATCTTACACTGCAGTGAAGCAAAAAACCACTAACAGTCATTCCGAACGATACTGTTAGCCAGAGCCGGATTAAGGCCAAATGTGGCCCTAAGCAATGTGGCAGATCTGGGCCCCCCTCTCTCAACCCCCCCCTCCCCACCCACACACAAACACATGATGTCAATTATATATATATATATATATATATATATATGTATATTCATATTATACGCTAATGCTGCCTGTCTCCTCTCTCCTCTACTCACACACTGACCTGCGCTGTGCACATTGCGCTCTCACACTACGATGTGATGACGAGAACAAAACGGGGATGCCGGCGCACACTGATTGGCTCTCACGGAGGACTGGACTGAAGAGCGTCTGTTTGTCAGCCAGCCAGCCTTCTAGAGGCGGCCTTAGAGTACACGGGGCCTGGGGCGAGTGTCATATGTGGGGCCTAGAGCCATAAGTGTAGGCCATATACTGTACCTGCAACTGCACATGCACCAAACGCTCCTGGCTACAAGAGTGCGATTGAGGAGGTGTGCAGCCAGGGCAGTGCATGCGCAGTAGACCATGACTGGCTCAGTCAGCCAACTTTCTGAGGAGCCCAGTGGCTGAAGGCAGAAAAGGAGCCGTTGGTGCCTAACCTAATACTACACCAAACACTAACCTTTGCAGCCTTGTGCCAAACCACAACCCTCGTTGCCTGGTGCCTACCCCCAACCTCAATGCCTAATTCCCCCTCTAATGCTTTATCCACAACCACTACTAGTTAGTCTATCATTAAAGCGGAACTATAAATTCCCTAAAAGCAAACTTTTTCACTTACCTGGGGCTTCTCTAGGCCCCCAGCAGCCTGTCCCAGGCCGGTCCTGCACAATCTTCCGTTCTCCCGCCTCGGTGCAGCTTCCTTACCGTCGACATACAGCAACTGCACCTGCATGGCCCAGGCTACACGTAGCTTTGTTGAGGTTCCCGCCGGCTATAGCGTCCTGCGCATATTGCGGGCTGGAACACGAAGAAAGCTTTGCATAGCCCGGGCCGCGCAGGCGCAGTTACCATCGACTTGTAAGTTGCTGGTAACAAAGCTGCACCACGGCGGGAGAACGGAAGATCGTGCAGGACCCACGCGGGACAGGACGGCTGCTGGGGGCTTGGTGAAACAGTTTGTTTTTAGGGAATTTACAGTTTTGCTTTAACCCCAAAAGCACATGGTTGAAGTATTCTATTTCAACAAACGAATTCTTCCATATAAAGCAGAGCAGATAGTGATAATATTTCTGCTGTTTAGAAAAGTAATTCAAAACTCATACAGATGTCTACATTAACATGGCAATATGTGGAATAGTTCAGTTTTCCATAAGAGGCAACACTTTCTGCAGCACATTCTACAAAGCATATATAAAAACCAGAGTAATCAACAGGCAATGGATCCCATTATTACACTAGAATGAGAAAGTTTAATCTCTAAGTTTAGCTAACAATGCCCTATCAGTTAATGATGCAGCCTGACACAATCACTGAATAGATTCAGGGCCCTTTTCCACTAGCAATCGCTAGCGTTCACGCTGAACGCTAGCGATTGCTGAATCGCAATTAGCGGCGATTCCCCGATGTTCGCGGCCGCGATTTTGCTATGCTATGCACTGCATAGCAAAATCGCGGCAAATATCGCTCCGCCGCGCGTTCGCGTTCCCGACAAAAACGAATCGCGGTAGTGGAAATGACCTACCGCGATTCCTATGTTAAAAAGCAAACCGTAGCGATTGTAAAATCGCTAGCGGTTTGCGTTTTTGCGATTCAGCCAGCGCAAACGCGCTGGTGGAAAAGGGCCCTCACAGTGATTCATGATAAGTGTCTGGCTGCAACAGTTGTTAGCCTGCTTTTCTCACCTAGCAGATGTAAGTGCAGTCACTGCCTTGTCCCAGCGCTTTCATTCCTATCCCCCTCTCCTATGGAATGTCCTTTCTCTCCCCCTTCTCTGCTGATAAGAATCCGTCTTGTTCTTCCTCCTCTCCCCAGGGCCGGATTTCTGGCAAGGCCGCATAGGCCATGGCCTAGGGCACCAGAAATTTAGGGGCGGCTCAGTGAGGGGCAGTAAAGCTATTCTATGCAGCCATCCATATCTACAAGAACAGATTTAACCTTCAAACTCCCTGTCCGGTACTTGTGTCGTCCCTGCAAGACCTGTAAGCGCTATCCTGCAGGTACACATCAGCCTAACTCTCATGGTGACACAATGGTTCCATCATTAATGAGATAACAAACATAACATAAAAGTTCTTAAGGAAAACATAACTTTTTATCTATACGCATATTACTAAAATAGTCATCTGTGACAACTGACATCCAATGAGGGAAAGTAAGTAGAATTCTCATTGGGGCACACAGAGATAACAACCAAACAGACGGTATAGTTGGCCTTGGGCGGTGAAAAGTACAAATCCGGCCCTGCCTCTCCCGCAGACTCAGCCAGCAGCAACACCAGCAGACAGGAGCACGACAAGCTGCAGGAAAGAAAGCCATCACATGTCAGCCTGTCATTTCAAGTAACGTGCTCACGCTGCTGACTCTCCCTCCTCATTGGCTGCTAGCTCTACAGGCAGGGGGCAGAACCAATCCAGCCAGTCACAGCAGCCCCATGAGATGATTATTGGCTAAGAGAGAGGTGCTGCAATAATGGCAGCAAATAGATACTTCTCCCGAAAAACAGGCAGAACGAACAGCGCAACCTGCATGTCCCCTGCAGCCACAGCCTGCCTGGCCTAGGAATACATTCTGAGCGGCTCAGAGGGGGCCCTTGGGACATCAATGGGGCCCCAATCAGGTGCTTGAAGTGCCTGGTTGATGGTCCGGCCCTGCTGTTAGCCACTCTGCTGTCGCTACTCGCACTGGCGTTTTTCGTACGTTGGGTCAGCTACGCGCTTTAGGCCAACGTATGACAAACGCCCCACACACAATGCAATTACAATCTTATACGGTAGTGTCGCCCAATCATACAATCAGGCATGGACTTATACACACTTCAATCTCTTCTAGGCTATGAGTGTTAGTTTAGTACGGCAGAAGTCAAGCTTATTAAATAATAATTTAATATTCCAGGGAAAAAGGTGGAACAATGCAGAACAGAATATATACAAAAGATTACAAAAACAAAGTAAAAAGTTACACAGATAAAAGTTCAAAAATACACACAAAGCGATTTTGCCTACCAAAATAAACGGGGAAATAAACGTACCAGCGTATCGATCTGGCGTTGTTGCGGGAGTACGCACTTCTGGTCAGGAACCAGGTTAGTTCTAGCCGTGTGGACTACCTCCAAGAACTACAAGTTGTGGCTATCCTAGCTATGGTTTTATACTGTGAGATACGCCTGGAGGCTGCAACTTCCTTGGGGAGGGGAGGAACTAGTTTTTAATTACATCTCAGACATATTCCATTTCCAGGTAAAAGTCTATACATCAAAAGATTGTGAAGTGAGGCTTTCAACTCCAGGTGAAAACTTGATTAAGGCTTCCTCCCATTATTTCCTAGCATCAAAGCTTCCCTGTCTCAGCCCTTAAAGTCTGCAGAGATTTCCAACCTCCTTCCAATAGATGTAATTTACAGGGTATCGTTTGCACCTCCACCAATAATTCAATTTCCAGTAGGCTGTCACGTACATTTCAAACATTCCTGTGTTAAGCTGGCCATACACTGGCCCGATTTGCCGCCGTTTCGACAGCAGATTCGATCACTGGGATCGAATCTGCTGCCAATCGTTCGCGCTACACGCCGAATTTCGATCCATTCCGTCCGATCCCGTCGATCGCGGCGTACGGAAAATAACCGTTGATCGCCCGCGGGTAAAGAGCGCATCGCTAGCGGCGTTCGAGTGCCCGATGACCGATGCAATAGAGCTGCAATACATTACCTGCTCCGCTGGTGCGAGTCCCGGGTCTCCGCTCTTCTTCTCCGCTCTGGTCCGCTCTGGTCTCCGGCATGCTTCCCTTCTTCCTGTCCCGGCAGGAAGTTTAAACAGTAGAGGGCGCTCTACTGTTTAAACTTCCCCCAGAACGGAAGAAGGGAAGCATGCCGGAGACCAGACCAGACCAGAGCGGAGAAGAAGAGCGGAGACCCGGGACTCGCGCCGGCGGAGCAGATAATGTATGCGGGATGGGGGGAAGCGGCGGCAGCACCACCACCACCACAGATTGTGAACGGTTTCAGGCTGAAATCGGTTCACAATCTGTTTGCAGTAAAGGTAGCCATACGATCCCTCTCTGATCAGATTCGATCAGATAGGGATCTGTCCGTTGGTCGAATCTGATGGCAAATCGAACAGTGTATGGCTACCTTTAGTCTCCAGACTGGGGTAGTCTTGCTTTGTGTATTGAGACAATGGGCCGTCTCCTGAGTTCAAAAAGCCAGGCAGATAATCCCATTAGCAGGGAACCACTCTCAGAGGAACTGCATACAGAAACTCAAATTACTTTATGGTCAAGACAATCACCCATTTCCTGGCCCCAAGCAACTCAAGGCAACAGCTCCCTTCTAGCAGACCAACACGGAACACAGGCAGAAAAAATGAAAGAATATGTTCCGTTATTATCCTTAACATCATCAGCACCCCAATATATCACCACATACCTGACTCTTATTCTGTATACACACAATTTGGTACACAAAAAGGAAGTTGCAGGGCATGATGGGTTGTCCTTTTTGCTTCTCTATTTCTCCTCAGACTTAACTAATTCAACTTGATTGGCTGAAGCTTCTTTCCCTCTTGTTTTCCCCTCCCACACCTCTGTTCCTCTCTGATTGGCCAATATTTCTCATGCTGAGACAATGCACTTTCTACAGTTAAAGGGAACCAGAGAGGAATGCTAATAAAAATAGAACAAGCTTTTATAAATACCTGGGGCTTCTTCCAGCACCATAAGCCTGGATCGCTCCCACGCCGCCATCCTCCGCTTCCTGTATCGGCAGTACCGGGTCCTGTCACTTCCCGGCAGACGCGGCCAATTGTCCGCATCACAGGGGCTCCCTCCATACCCGTACACATGAGGCTGTGCAGTAGGCAGCCTCATGCGTACGTATAAGGAGGGAGCCCCGTGTGATGCGGACAATTGGCCGCGTCTGCCGGCCGACTCGCGGCAATGACGGGACCCGGTACCGGCGGATCCAGGCAGCAGAGGATGGCGGCGTGGGAGCGATCCGTGCGTATGGGGCTGGAGGAAGCCCTAGGTATGTATAAAAGCTCCCCCCCAACGTCTCTGGTTCCCTTTAAGGGCGGGCAAATCAGGCAGAGGAGAGTAGGGCAGGAAATTACAGTACATCAGGATTGGCTTCAAAATAGCCACACTTAAAATGGGGAATGCTGAGAAGGATTTTCTCTTTTTTTTACTGGAGAAAAATCACTAAAATCAAAACATGGACAGTGCAATACATGTGTTATATAAGTAGAGCAAGTATTTATCTACTTATATACAGTATGTGTTTTTTTTCTGAGATAGTATGGCTGACAGCTCCTCTTTAAGTTCCTGGTACAGAAGGGGAAGTTGGTCATTAGATGTCTTATATAGAAGAGCCATAAAACAAGCGTATGCACAGCGAGCATCGGGGGAGTCGGGGGACCTTCTTTCCATATTACTCCCCGACACTGAGACGCACAGGGAAAGAGGATGATATTAACCCTTATTAAAAAATTCTCCCTGTCAGCAAGAGGAGGGCAGCCCTCATGAAATACGCCTGTGATTTTGCAAGACTCCCAAACCAGATGTGTTCTGGAGCAATAAAGGCTTGCGGAGGAACGGGCGAGTGATTCCACAAAGGGGAGGAAACCGTGAGCACAGCCGAGCATTCGATTAAACTGACCCGTCCCAAGCATGTTCATCTTAATGGGATGGCCAGCTGTGAAGGCTGCGCAAGAGGAGGCAGAGAATACGAGAGAGTGCAGAGCCTCCGCAACATCTGTGCTCTGATCTCCCACTCTGCCCCGGCCTGGGACAGAGCTAAACGCCTACAGGACAACTCTGCAAGGACAGAAGAGGCTCCCGGAGAATGAGAGGATATTCACCCAAGTCAGAACTAGTTAGGGGTGGTGGACAATTCACACTTTTAAAACATTCTTCAAACACTACTGGCCGGTAAAAGGAACAGTTGCACCTGTCTCCAGTCTAAATTACGTGCCATTTTTTCAGTGCATACATTAATTAGCAAGAGTTAGTAGGGATAGAGCACTGAGCAAATCACCTGACCTCACTCACCTCCTCCCACTGCTGGGAGAGAGCACAGAAAAGATCGCCTGACCTTGATCCTCCCACTGCTGAGAGAGATTACCTCTTTGCGCCCAGCACTGCAGCTCACTCCAATCATCAAATCATCTCCCTGCCCATTTTTTACGTTGATCAGTGTTTCATAAAGCATTTAAACCTTCCCACACCTTTGCACACTGCGTTTGTATAAGTCTGTTGTACCTCTTATCACCCTCTCTTGCCTGAGATAAGCACTCATTACTCACTGCCCTCCTTTTTGCTTTTTGTATAAAGACATGAGGTAGGGCGTAGAAAGGGTTAGACACTGAGCAGTGACAGGAAGATAACTCTGCATCTTTCTCTGTAATAAAATTATATTTTCATTTCAATAGAAAATGGAACTACAAGATCCAGCCATACAAGTACTTTTAACATATTTACTGCAGATAGTACAGAATTTGTGCATTACTTATTAATGTAAATTTACTATGATATACTGCATATCCTCGAGTACAAGTTGACCAGGTGTATAAGTCGACTCCAATATTCAACCCTTTTAAAGGAGAACTGTAGTGAGAGGGATATGGAGGCTGCCATATTTATTTCCTTTTAAGCAATACCAGTTGCCTGGCAGCCCTGATGGTCTATTTGCCTAAAGAAGTGTCTGAATCACACCAGAAACAAGCATGCAGCTAATCTTGTCATATCTGTCTAAATTTGTCAGAAACACTTGATCTGCTGCATGCTTGTTCAGGGCCTATGGCTGAAAGTATTAGAGGCAGAGGATTAGCTGAATAGCCAGGCAACTGGTATTGCTTAAAAGGAAATAAATATGGCAGCCTCCATATGCCTCTCACTACAGTTCTCCTTTAAGCTGGATGTTTTATTCACTCAAGTATAAGTCTACCCAGCAAAGTTAATGGCTGCACTTGGGGCTCAGGAGGGGTTAATGACTGCACTGCATAAAGTATTGCAGCCATTAACCCCTTCCTGTCCCTTAAAGGAATACTTAAGGCAAAAAAAAATGACATTTACTCACCTGGGGCATCCCTCAGCCCCCCGAAGCTGGATGGTGCCCTCGCAGCCCCGCTCCGATCGTCCTGTCCCCGCCGGCGGCTACTTCCGGTTCGGCGACAGCCGCCGACAGGCTGGGAACGCGGCTGATTTTCCGCGTTCCCAGCCGCTGCTATCACCCTCTATGCTGCTATAGCGTCTATATATACGCTATAGCAGCATAGAGGGTGATAGCAGCGGCTGGGAACGCGGAAAATCAGCCGCGTTCCCAGCCTGTCGGCGGCTGTCGCCGAACCGGAAGTAGCCGCCGGCGGGGACAGGACGATCGGAGCGGGGCTGCGAGGGCACCATCCAGCTTCGGGGGGCTGAGGGATGCCCCAGGTGAGTAAATGTCATTTTTTTTTTGACTTAAGTATCCCTTTAAGTGCAACCAATACATCCTCCAGTGCTGCAATTATTCACTCCCTTCAATGCAGCCCAGTATTTCCCCCCCCCTGCCCCTTTCCTTGTTAATTGTTGTGGCCACGAATTTTAGACCTGTGTTTTCTTGGCATTTTCTTTCCCCCAAATAGCACTTACCACTGGGTAAATTGCTGCAATTGGGAATGTCACTATTAGTACACACATTACTCAGTGAGCTCAGTGTTGCCTGTGACTCATGTATAAATCGACCCCTATACTTTTAGGAAGTGAATCAGACATAAATTTCTAGACTTATACTCGAGTATATACAGCGCATTTTAAACAGGAGGCTAAAGTAATGCTTTCATGAACCTCTAACTGCCCAATGATTAATCATGTACTGCAACAAAGTCTCTCATTGCTCACTATTATCTTACCTGTACCACACAGCAGTAAAGAAGGAATGTTTTTCTGTGTACAAAATGTGTCAGCCAAACCAGAAGATGGCGCTCCAGTAAAAAAAAATATTCCTTTATAATGCTTCTTATATTTCAATGAAAAATACTTTTAACTTCAATTAAAGTGGCATAAAACTCAGCATTTCTTCTTTGCTTCAGGGCCGGTTCTTCCATAGAGGCTAGGGGGCAATAGCTCCAGGGCCCCAATGTTTGTTGGGGCCCCCTAAGGTGCCCCTTCTCCCCTCAAGCTATGGTGATCCATGAGAGTGGGGATGCTGTGTGTTTACTCTGTATAGGAAATGAAATAGGTGAATAATGGAAACCACCAAAAATACTTTTTGGACATATATGATGAACATGTAATGATATTTTTCTTGGGGGGGGGGGGGGGTGTTAGGGTTGGATCAGGCCTAGCAGCCGGCTCAGGGGTGATTTGGTTGGACTGGGAGTGTCAGGGGCCCCCAAGTTACTTTTGCCCCTGGGCCCCATGGTATCTAGAACCGGCCCTGTTTTCCACTAAAATATTATTTACAGCCATAAACCTACTCTACTGCCAGAAAAATAATGGTAGCAGAACAGCATTCAAACACTTAAACACAGCACATTCTTCTTCAGTGGGAAGCTTATTGCCAAAGTTAGATCTAAACTTCAAGGACAACTGAAGCAAGAGGTACAGTATATGGAGGCTGCCATATTTATTTCCTTTTAAACAATACCAGTTGCACTCCTGGCACTCCTGATCTATGTGGCTGCAGTAGAGTCTGAATCAAACACCAGAAACAAGCATGCAGCTAATCTTACCATATCTGACAATAATGTCAGAAACAACTGATCTGCTGCATGCTTGTTCAGGGGCTCTGGCTAAAAGTATTAGAGGCAGAGGATCAGCAGGATAGCCAGGCTAATGGTATTGTTTAAAAGGAAATAAATATGCCAGTCTCCATATCCCTCTCACTTCAGTTGTCCTTTAAGTGACAACATTATCTTGGTTATGTTTGCTCAGTAGCTAGACATCCACTATTAGTAAACAACACTGTGCCGTGTTTCAACTTGCGCAGATAGCAAAAGAAAAACAACAGCAGAGAAATTTCATTGGGCACATTATAATATATAAATACAGCAAATACTATCAAAATTATTTAGAGTATTTTTTTTACTTTTTGGTGAGTTTTCTCCTAGTAGATAATTTTTCATTTTGGATTTAAAATAACTTTTTCAGCATTTTGCAATGGAAAAAGTACCAAAAAGGAGGTGAAAAGTACTGTAAAAATTATTTTCAGTATTTGTTTGCTTTCTGGTGGTTTAAAAGGCATTTTATTGACAAGTTTGAAAGTTTCACCTAGGAGAAACCTCAGGTGAAAAATGAATTGGATATGGCCCCAGGTGTTAAAATATCACCTTGGAGTAAATTCAAGAGAAAAAGTTATTTGCATATGGGCCTTGGTGTGTTAGAAAATCTGTATATTTCCATAAAAATGGCCAATCTGCAAAGTCATGTAATTTCAAATAAGCGTAAAAGAAATAAGTGTAAAATGAGAATCCGCCAGCCCCATGCTGTTAACTGTAATTGTTTGGCCTGATGATGTATCAGCAAGAGAATAAAATAGAAATCAAAGAGGACCTGCTTCGATGTCTTTCCATCTCTGTCTTTTTCCTGAGTGTAAGTTGGTGGTCTCCCCTTCAGACATTTCAGGGCAAACAAAAGTCACAGAAACCGCTAGAGCCTTTCCAAAGCATTTTTCTCATAACTGCATCAGAATCAAGACAGAGTAATTAGTACCAGAGGCTTCCCGTCCTCAGCCAAGCGGAGAGAGCCGCCCATCTCAGGGAGAGGGTACTGGTGGCTTCCGGGGGGCTTCCAGCCAATCGTTGTTTCTTCTGACCTGAGGCAAAGAGAATGTCTGAACTGGCCTGGCCACGGCAACCAATCAGATTCCAGAAATAGCATTGTTTGTTAGAGGATGTGATGAAATTACATCATATAATCCATTCAATGTAACTGACTGTATTTTAGAATTTGCTGAAAACCAAATTTCTGCTCATGAAAACAGTGCAATCCTCAAATGTGATAAAGAGTTTTTCACAGTGTCTGTGTTAAAGGACAACCGAGGTGACATGTGATATGATGAGATAGACATGTATGGACAGGGCCAAGCACACAAATAACAATGCTGTGTTCTTTTTTTTTTCTTTCTCTGCCTGACAGAGTTAAACATCAGGTATGCAAGTGGCAGTTGCTGTCTGAGTCAGGACTGGGTCAGAAGATAGTATGACCCTCACTGATAAGAAATTACAACTATAAAACACTTTCCTAGCAGAAAATGGCTTCTGAGAGCAGGAAAGAGATAAAAAGAGTCAATAGTTCATAGGTTTTAGCTCTGGCTTACTTCAATGAATGTGTCATTGAGCAAAAATAATAAAACAATAACAACTTAAAAAGTAGATTGAAATATAAAATGAAACTGTGGAATATCTTAAAAAGTCATTTTTAGGAGAAGGAGGATAGATACAATTGTTTATTTCATTCGTTTATTTTCACCTCGGGTGTCCTTTAAGACCGATAAGCTTTTTCTCCCAAGCATACTTCTGTGTTTAAAAGGATACCTGACATGAGGCAAAGCTAACTAAGCTAAGCACAGAGGTATGTTTATGCTGGATCCACATACCTGTGTGCAGTGTTTTTGGGGCGGGGATGGGAAGGGAATAGAAAGATGATAGGAGGAAACACTGCAGCAAGCCCGCCTCTTCCTGTCTGAAAATGTGACTTTAGTCCAAAGTCATATTTTTCAAGGAGTAATTACGGGGCGCAGGGGAACGAGGGGAGGGATAGACAATGCACAGAGGTGTGTGGATCCAACCGTTTTCTACTTCTAGCTGTAATGCAGATAAATTACTTCTTGTGATCTCCAGACTTATTCAAATAGGAAAGCTGGTCAGTCATCCACAAGTTCTGCAGCTAAAAAAATGGGACTGAGAAAAAGACGTTATTCTTATTAAAGAGAACCCAAGGCAAACCTCAGATAAGAAAAGACATGCTTACCACTGGATCCTGTAGAGGCTTCCCAAGTCCTTCTCACTGCTGCCATCGCTTGCTGGAACCCTCTGGAAGATCTGGGCAGGACAGTTTTTAACCAAAGGCTTTCCAGGCCATTGCCACTATCTATCCCCCTCCTGCACTCCCCCAGCCCAGTGTGTAAATGCAGAGTATAGAGCAGCAGATGCTGTGCTCTCACCTCCCCACTGGAGTGCAGTGCTGTGCCTGTGTGACCGTCCTCTCTGTCTTCTGCTCCGTCTAGTGCTGGCACCTCACTCTCTTCGTTTCACGTGTAATCATGCTACATGCGAAATGAGATGCCGGGCACTAGGCCGAGCCACAAGCGGACAGGCGGAAGCACAACACTGGACTCCAACGGAGAGGTGAGAGCACAGCTTCAGCTGTGCTATACTCTGCATTTACACTCTGCGCAAATATGGTCATTCCTGCGCAGTAGCACAAAAACCAAAAAGCTGTGCATGAGCGGCTCCATCTTACTGTGCAGGCAAAGCTCGCCCAGCTTGTTCCTAAAGAGGTGCGCAGCCCCGATCTACAATCCAACAATCCCTTGATTTTTGTCTGGGGGGAGGGCAGCTGCTAGTAGAAAGAGAGGACCAGTGGAGGGCATAGAATGTCTCCATAGGATCCAGAGGTTTCCCTATTCTTAGGTAAGTATTAAATGACAGTCCATAGAGTTCTCTTGACCACTGGTGTTGAAAATGAGCAACAATGGCTCCTGTTATGTGCAGCTAATTTCAGTCAGGTTCTGAAAGATAATCTTTAATACCATCAAATTAGAATAAAAACAGGATGTTTGCCATCTATGTTTATGGTAACTTTATATAATTTTATAACGAAAGTGAAATTTGCCTTTAACGCTGTTAGATGGAGGATGGGCCACAGCCAGCGGGTAAAATGCAATCTGTGCCCATGTAGTGAGCATACAATGGCGAGCCAATACCATCAAAGACATTTGTAATGAAGAAAATATAGGTTTGCTGAGGTTGTTGTAGAGTTATGTTGTGAGCATGGATGGAGTTTGTGTGCTCTCTGTCAGCGCTCCCCACGTGGTGGGTTTGGATTGTTTGGCATGCTTTTAGTTTATGTAAGTTCTGGTTACAGATGAAGTAGAATAACCACTAAATCCTCTGTGGTCACTGGCCTTCTGGCATCCTGGCGCCATACAGGAGGGAGGAGCCGCGATTCCAGCACAGGAATGCATACTGCATTATTAAACTGCAAGTACATGACAATTACCAATATACACAGCCACTGAGATCAACTGAAACATATGGGATTTCCTGGATGGGGCAGGATTAAAGGGGACCTGTCTCCTGTATAAAGGAGGCCTGCAAGTACATGACAATTACCAATATACACAGCCACCGAGATCAACTAAAATACGAGGCAGAAGTTTAAACATAGGAGAGGCACTCAATAAAATAGTAGGTGTGAGGGCCGCCCGCTATGCAAACCTCAAATTGTAGTTGCTGTTTGCATAAGGGGTAGCTCCTGGCGCCCACTATTCTATCAGGTGCCTCCCGCACCGAAATGACCCTCTCTAGCTGCAGTTAGTATGTGCGCCTATAGCCCGAGATCAATTTAGATGTAATGGGGCCCTGTAACGATTGTGGAATTCTCTCCGTGATCAGCGCACAAGACGTGCGCTGACACTGCGGAAATCCTCCACAAGCGTATAATTTGAGGGAACCCAGCAAAAGGTGCAATGCACCTGTAGAGGGAAATTCCTGTCGACAGGTGGAGCTGTGGAGTGCAGAGGAACAGCTCCTCTGCCCTGCCACAGACGCCAGACAGGAATTGTACGAAGGGAAGAAACGCAGGGCAAGATAGCCCTGAAAGAGAGAGATCAAAGTGACAGAGGGTATGTGTGTCCACCAATCTAGTCGCCACCCTGCGACGATGAACACACAACCAGGAAGATAAGGTGAGAAGGCAATCGCCAGAGATGGCGGTTGCTAACAGCGACCGAATAAGCACAGATGAGGAATGTATGTATGTCCACCAATCTAGCCGCCAACCTGCGACGGCGGACACACAACAGAGGAAACCAAGTGAGAACGCAATCGCAAGAGAAGCGATTGCGAAAGAGAATGAGCACAAGGATAGAATGTATGTATGTGCCCCAATCTAGTCGCCAACCCGCGACGGTGCACACACAACAGCAGATATGAAGTAGGAACGCAATCGCGAGAGAGGCGATTGCCAGAGGTGACACAAGGCTACAGCAAGGCAGAGCACGAGAGTAGCAAAGGCACAGCAAATCATACAATGAGAAGATTAGGAAAATAACAAACGCTAACTAAATGCGAACACCGCACTCATTCGCAACAGCAAACGCGTTTTCTGTGCGGTCTCCGCGTGATAAGCACAACAGAGACAAGCACACCTAACTAACCACCGACAGACAAACATGAAACAGAGGACGCGAGCGCTTGCTTAACGGTTACCTCACCGAGCCTCCAGCAAGCATTCGTAGCAGACAAGACAGATACACGAAAACAGGAGTAAGTGAGAGACACAATCCACTGCTCTTTCCGCCAGAGCAAGTGCGATCCAAGTATAGAAACAGAGCGAGCTGGATCCACTGCTCTTTCCGCCAGAGCAAGTGCGATCCAAGTACAGCAAGAGAGTTGCAGACCAGAAGGATCCACAGCACTAGCGCAAGGCGAGTGCGATCCAGGCAAGACAGATCAGAAGGGGCTACCAGTAACAACCACTGTTCCGGTTAGCACCCAGACACACAGAACGATTTCCTGTCGACCACCGCTGGGACAGGACAATCGCAACAGACAAACAAACAGATATGCAATCCTAACTGCACTAGGGAACCTGCCTAGTGCAGTCCCAGGAATTACTCTAAGCTAATCTTTAAACAATGAGCAAGGCTGACACTCCAGGAGTGTTTCACAGGACTAACCCTTATGACCAGCGAAGGTCTGTGATATCACATGGTATTTATAGTACAAACCTCCAGAGGATGTGGCTAGGAAATTTGCATGACCAACGTATGCAAATTCCCCAGCAGCAGCAAGCTGCAAAACTGACAGAAGGTCTCTCTTCCAGAGACCTGCAGAATGCAGACCTGAACAGTGGTCAAAAAGCTGCCTGCTTGCGCAGGCAGCTGAGCGGATCATTACAGGCCCTAGGCAAGGTAGCAGATTTGGGGCCCCCTTGTGGTGCTTTTGGTAAGCCAACTAGGCCCCAAGCACCTGCCTAGGTTGCCTAGTGCATGATCCTGCTCTGCTTGTGTCAGGGCAAAAGCTTCCACAGCAGCTGATATTTGCATAATCCCCGCAAGTAAGTCTTGGCCTTCTAGATTCCCGCCTCCCCCTCTAAGTAAGTCTTGGCTTTCTAGATCCCTGCCCCCCCCCCCCACTAAGTAAGTCCTAACCTTCTAGATTCCCGCCTCCCCCTCTAAGTAAGTCCTGGCCTTCTAGATCCCCGGCCCCCCCTCTAAGTAAGTCCTGGCTTTCTAGAGCCCCCCTCATCACCACCACCTCTCCCAGTAAGTTCTGGCCTTCTAGACCCCCCCCCCCCCCCCCCCCCCCTCCCCAAGTAAGTCCTGGCTTTCCAGAGCCTCTGAAATTAGGTTTTACAAACATTTTATTAACAAAATAGTTCTCTATTAAATGCATAAAAATTTCTGCCTGAACCAGAGCTTTAAATCAGCCAGTAATCCAAATGCTGACATCCAGTGATAGCCCAGGTGGTTTGCTAACAGGTGGGATGTGCTGTGTATCAGCTCTCCTCCTCTGCTGGAGCAGTAAGATTCACGTTGAACCTGCTGAGTGATATTACATCTGCCTTCTTGGCCGCAGTCCATTGCCTTGTTACACAGCGCTCTGCAGAGCTGCAGACCAGGAATAATGAGCATTTCTGAGATGCTTCAGTTGGGGCTGCTGACTCCGGCTCTTCTCCTGTGATGTCACTGGCGGCATTTGGGAGCGATGTCTGCGCTGCTCCGCTGTGGAATTCTGCTCTCTCCTGCCTGCCCATTTGCAGCCCTTGTTAAGCCATCATGTCTCCATTTTTTTTCTTTGAAAAGGGAAATAAATATGTGTTTTGGCCCCCAAAGGAAGCGTCTGAGATTGGGTTTCTGCACAAGCTCGCTGCTCTGGCCGGGATTTTTTGGGCCTTGCATAGCGTCTGTGTTTTGTACCTGTAGAGGAGCGAATACGCCGCAGACTGTCTGGAGCACAAAACGTACAGGCGAGATTTCTCTGCCCCGGGGTGTAATATGTCAGCTGCAGGAGCTATAGTAAGCATGTTAGGTTGTAGATAAGACTGGTATTGTAAGGTTTTGGATAGAGTTGAACATGGCTAGTACCTCTGTCAGGTTCTTATTGTGGTGTGTTTCCTTAAAGGATACCAGAGCTGAAACAAATAGGAGAAACGGGGTGAGCAGGCATGCAAGGGGAGCTGTCCTGATGGCCACCGCTCCCCCTGTTCCCCTGTGTCCCCGTCTTTCTTACCTAGATGCCCCCCAGCAGCCTCGTCGGGGTCCCCGGAGTGAGGCATTAGCCACATCCTACACGATTATGTCATGCGCATGCTCAGAACGCTTATGTGTACATTCCCAATAAAGGCAGTCCCCTACTTACAAACAGGTTCCATTCCAGTAAATTGTTTGCAAGTTGAATTTGTTTACAAGTTGAGTCCTTTGTTACACATGGTGAGACCAAGATAACTGATTTATTTTTGGACAACTTCTGGATTTGGGCATATAGTATAAACTATGTTTTTGTCTTCAATGTGCTTTTAAAGGAAATTGTAAAAAAAAAAAAGACAAAAGAAAACAGCCCCTGGGGGTACTTACCTCAGGAAGAAGATATAAATGAGGCCCTCCAGGGGCTTTTTTTTGTTTTTTTGTTACAGTTTTACTTTAACCACTTAACTACCGCCTAACGCCGATAGGCGGCGGCTGGTCGTAAGTTGGATTACATGGAGGCCGTTCCATGTCAGTTCACGGAGGGTGTCTCCGTGAACAGTCTGTGAGCCGCCGATCGCGGCTCGCAGGCGAAATGTAAACACGCGGGGAAGAAATCCCTGCTGTTTACATCATACGCCGCAGCAGCGCCGTAAAGGTGATCAGCGATCCCCGGCCTCTGATTGGCCGGGTATCGCCGCCATCTGATAGGCTGAAGCAGCCCATAGAAAGATGCAGAGGAAGGTAAGGGCAAAGAGGGCGGAAATCGCTGTGGAGGGGGGCTTTGAGGAGCCCCCCGCAATTCACAGGCAGCCAGCGGCGATCAGACCCCCGCAGCAGGACATCCCCCTAGTGGGGAAAAAAGGGGGGAAGTCTGATCGCCATGCTGCAAACCTGTTCTGTGCTGTGGGCTGGAGAGCCCACGCTGCACAGATCAGGCAAAAAGAGCCCGGTCCCAGTGGCGTAGCAATAGGGGGTTCGGAGGTAGCAACCGCATCGGGGCCCTTGGGCTAGAGGGGCCCCGTGGGGCCCCTCTCAACCACAGTATTAGCTCTCTATTGGTCCTGTGTTGATAAAATTCACTTCTATAGATGATTTGAATGATAATAATCATTAACAAACTGTTCCCCATTACCTTCTTGCACCTTTGACACTGTAGTTGCCATTGGCAGGTTTTGGTGCACCGCATCAATTGTTATGTATAGCATGCTTGGGGGGCCCCAATGCAAAACTTGCAGCGGGGCACATAGCTAATTAGCTACGGCACTGCCCGGTCCTTAAGTGGTTAAAGTAAGTTTTAATTTAAAAACAAACATATGTAAAAAAAACCAAAAAAACAGTATTGTATGTATTGTATGTTTTGTACATGAAGACAACTTTGTATCTCTGAAACAATGTAACTCAAGTCGTTTGTAAGTAGGGAACTGTCTGTAATGTCAAATACCACTTTTGTTACGTAATCTCCCAAATTCACCTCAATATAGTGTTAGGATTTTGTGCAAACATTATTCTAGCTTGAGTTCCTTTTTTTTTTACTGCATAGCTATAGTGACAAGCATGTTAGTGGTAGGTAGATTCTAGTGACAGGTTGATAGTGAAGGGGGAGTGGTGGGGGAGCAGAATTGCTTAAAACTATCTGCATAGTGTAAGTAGTGGCTGGATGGGGTAATGGTTAAGGGCTCTGCCTCTGACACAGGCGACCAGGGTTCGAAACTCGGCTCTGCCTGTGCAGTAAGCCAGCACTTATTCAGTAGGAGACCTTAGGCTCCTACTGAATAGGTGCTATAGAGCGCACCCTAGTGGCTGCTGCTCTGGCGCTTTGAGTCTGCCAGGAGAAAAGCGCGATATAAATTTTATTTGTCTTGTCTTGTATCTTATTTTTTTTATTAAAAGAGGCATAAGTGAGACATATCAAGGGTGCAAAGTTGAAGTGTGCACACACCTTCCATAAGAGTCGCCTGTAACTAGGAAATGCAATCCTTAGGGCTCTTTTCCATTACAGCACAGAGCCCCATGGCTCTGTACTGCGCGTCACACCCGGCTGGGGGCTGGATTAGTGATCCCATTCATTACACTGACTGGGATTGCGGGCTGAAGCGCCCCGAAATGCAGCAAACCGTGCGTGAATGGAAACAGCAGACAGTCTATGCACTGTCGGCTGTCCCTACGATCACGTTTCCACAAGCAGGGCCGGCGCTACCATTAAGGCAAAGGAGGCAGCTGCCCCAGGGCCCCAGAGCTTGTAGGGGCCCCCAGTGGCTACAAGAGGAAAAAATTTTTTTCAAAATCGGCCTTATAGTTTTTGAGAAAATCGATTTTAAAGTTTCAAAGGAAAAAAAAACACATTTAAAAACCTGCCGACTTTAATGGTTAATAGCAAATCCACCTTAAATGCTAGAAACCCTAAATTTGCAGGGTATGTTAAGGAGATCATTAGGAATAAGAGGAAAAAAACAATTTTTCAAAAAGACCTTATAGTTTTTGAGAAAATCGATTTTAAAGTTTCGAAGGAAAAAAAGTATACTTTTAAATGCGGTAAATGTCACTTTTAGTAGCAAACCTAACGGTAGTGTAATTTTACATGCATCAAACGAAAGCGCAATAAATTTCCTGATGGGGTTTCCAGGGGGTCCATACGCAGCCGCAGCGCTTTGGCCAGGGATCGCTATACAGCCGCAATATGGCTGTATGAAGATCCCTGGCATGTTTTCCTATTTTCCCAATTTTTTTTTTTTATGTTTAGAGTGTGGGAATTTAAAAAAAAAATTGTGGGGTCCCCCCTCCTGAAACTTTTTAACCCCTTGTCCCCCATGCAGGCTGGAATAGCCAGAATGTGGAGCTCCGACCGATTGGGGCTTCACACCCTGACTATACCAGCTGCAAAAAAGGTCTCTTAATGCCGATTTTTGTTCCGGGGTATATGTTGGGGGGGCCCCCAGGTTTATTTTGCCCTGGGGCCCCATTGTTGCTTAAACCGGCCCTGTCCACAAGCACGCATGAAAGCGCGCTGTATGGAAACGAGCCCTCAGTGCGACACTGCAGGCAAGAAGCACAATACATACACATTGCTTGGCTATAGGGATGGTCAGTGAGATGCAAATCATTTAGAGTTGATGCAGGATTATGCAAATGTATACAGCTTGAAAATGGACCAATCAAATTTTACCTCAGCAGGATTTGATTGAATCATTTTCAAGCTTCATACATTTGAATACAAAATTTGCATAATGCTGCATCAATTCTAAATTATTTACATCTCATTGACCATCCCTATTTGGGTATGCCTAAGAGGAGGAAAGGGGAGAAGGGGGGTGGCTAAGTGCATGATGGGACATCTTCCAGCAGGCAGGGTAAGAAGGGGAATAATGTGCTTGCTCCTTGGTGTCATTTACAGATCCAGTATGCTGTATCCTTAGGCGGTCTCTTGGGACAGCGGCTATACCCATGGCAGATTCTCTCCAAACCACTGCCTTGGCCTAGTTCCTTCTAGTTAGTGTTCCGAGCTTCATGTGATAGAATAAAAGGACAATGGGCAGTCTAGCAAACTACTGCTCTACTCTAACGCCAAGCTAGGACGGGGGACTTTGCAATTAAATCAGCATTAGGATGTGCGAGGTTGTGGGTGACCCACCAGAGCCAATCAGATCTCCTCCACAGTTTAGCGTAACATTGTCCAGTGAAAATTCATTTCCAGTAGTAGGATATTTTATTTCCCCTCTCCTTTGGTAAACTTGAAGAGCAGATGTTATTTTGGAATGCGGGTGTCTGTCCGTCATTCTCGCCAAACGTCTGCAAAAAGTATCAAGTGGGCCTCAAGGTCAGATTTCTTGCGGGTTTAGGCACAAGGGATGTGCCAGCGGCAGGGCAACCCCCACCTGACTCCGGCTCTGACTCAGATAAATATTTTAATCAATTATTCTCGCTGGAATACATTCCTACATGGCTGTATCGCGCACATACAATATACGCAGAACACACAGCCCAACATTATTTAAGCACAGAGGGTGTAAATCCTGGAGATATTTTGAATATATACATACTGTATACATATATATATATATATATATATCCTATATAATAAAACTTCAGGTGTCCCTGCGTCATCAGTGTCCGAGTGTTTTTTTTACTGCGCATGTGTACAGCACGGACAGCCTGGGACAGGAGCAGGACGTATTGGGGGGGGGGGGGGGCTAGCATGTGGCGGCGATGACTAGAGCCTGTTTTTAAACAGGCTAAGGTCCCTAGTGTGTAGGTATATATATATATACATATATATATATATATATATATACATATATATATATATATATATATATATATATATATATATATATATATATATATATATATATATATATATATATATATATATAGTGATTTATTTAGTACAGGCACATCACCCCCGTTTATACAGTATAAGCTCTTGGTCTGTGCTTACGCTGATAAACTAGCTGCAGTCTATGTTGAGCTTGGCTTGAATGGTACCCTTTGCGCCTGTGCAATGCCGCGCTCAGATGTGACTTCATAGGGGGGCCGTCCCCCTCCATAACATGTGCCAAGCATCAGAGCAGCTGACAGGTGGTGAATTCACCATCTTTAGCCTCTCTTGTGAAAAAGGTCAGATTTCTATTTAAAAAGTCTATCCAGTCTGAAAAAAACCAGCGGTACCTGGGCAATGTGAGTGTTGCTATGGTAACGGTAACGCGCATTAGCACAATTTTACCTTTTACCTGGTCCAGTGTTGAGACCTCTCCACTTTAGCACTGCAGTGTTTCTATGTGGGCTCCCAATGCATGTCATGTGACATCGGGAGCCTGAGGAGAGACGCTGCCACTGCATGGTGATAGGCTGCAGTGCAGAAGAGGAGAGGACCCGGGATGGACCAAGAACTTGTGCTCCGCAGTCGCAATGCTTATTGGGGTAAAAGGTGGCAAACAGTTTAGGACTGTTCCGGTATAAAACAGAATGCATTTATTATGATCAAAATGCTTAATACTAAGTGTTGTCCAGCAGTGATGATAATACGGTAAGTGCTTTTAATTCACAGGTGCTCATGACTGACCCGATGAAGCAGGCTAGGTTCCTACAAAATGCATTGCCTTTTAGCAGTAATTGTTGTTTAATGCCTACTGTGTTTTGTTATTTTTGGAGGTAAACCCACCTCTTCCTTTTTCTTTTTAAACTATGTTCTATCTTTTTCTATCTCCTGGTGCCTCATACACAGTTTATAATGTACTCATCCCTGTTCATTTCAGGACACACGATATGAAAACACGTGCTATATTGACATAAAATCTAAAGAGATTGTGGTGAGCTCATTATTAATATACTTAAGCATGAAAAGTGGCCGTGCAGGTTTTTCCTGTGTCTGGGAGCACCTCTGGTAATGTCTCTGAAAGCTGAACGCCATGAGAACCACATGTCATAATGCCGGGGCAAGGCTCTGATTGGTTGGAACAGACGTTGCCTGTGGCGAAAAAAAATAAGATGAACATGAAGAGGGTGTTAAGAAATGACAAAGTCTCATGAGAAAAAAGGATGGTTGTTGCATACCTGATGGTATTTTATAATAACAGCTTGAGGACTGATTAGATAGCTCTACAGGAAGAAAGAGAAAAGACTCCCCAGCGTGAATACAAAACCAAAGACAAACTTTATTGATAACCTAAAGGTGGCCATACTTCTAACGATTTTGGTGGCAGGTCTCTCTCTGATTGAATCAGAAACAATAATTACCTTCCAATTACTTTTAATCGTGAAAACGGCGTCGAAAGCTCACACAGATGAAAAAATTGTACCCAAAATGGGCACCTTAAGCATATTCTGCTTCTATAGTCCCAATTTTTCTACTAGCACTAAAGATATCACCACCTACATTTAGGAAGGGAACACACTTGCAGGCGGCGTTTATTTCCTGCAATTCCATATCCGCAATATTGCGCATATCCCGCAAATATTTTGTCGCATTCGTTTCCTAATATTTAGTTTACAGTGGGATACGCTACAATTGCAAACGCGCATATAATTCTGGAAAAAGGAGAAACTGTAGGATTTAACAAATGTGCAGAAAATTGCGAACGCAAAACATAAATGAACGGTAACGATGTGTGTTTCCAGAGCAAGGCGATTAATTACAATAACCTGTGCAGCTGTGCAAATGTTGCCGTTCGTGGCATAAGATGCATAATGGCAACAAGTGTGTTTCCCGCCTTAACAATGGGCAGGGCTGGATTTAACATTAGGCACTGTAGGCACGGGCCTACAGGTGCCTGAGGATGGAATGGTCGGCTCACTCCCTTTCTCAAGTGTCTGCCTTCAGGTGGGGGCACCTCTATCTAGCTACTTAATACTGAGGTTACTTACCTAAAGAGAGGGAGGCCTCTGATTCCCCATCGCCGAGTGTGGACCCCCAGAAGATTACAGAGAAGAGCTTCAGGTAAGAGCACGGCCGTACTGTGCCTGTGTAAGTACGGCTGTGCCTGTACAGTAAGCCGGAGTCGCTCATGCATGAAAGGCTCAGTGCTACTGTGCAGGTACAGCCACGATCTTGCCAGAAGAGGAGCGTGGCCATGATGTTAAGCAGGGTCTCGGCAAGCTTAGGTAAGTATTTACTTTTTTAACTTTGTGACGTCTCCGGTAGTCGGGTTCTTTTAAACGAAACATCAAATGTAAAGTGCAGAGGTTTAGCATTTACAAAACACAATTAAAAGTTCCTACTATCCGGCACAGGCGGGGATTGCCTGATGCTGAATACATGTGCAAAAATAGCACAAACATTCCCCCATGCAGCAGAAAGTATTTACCAATCCTCTGGATCAGGGTTCAGGAACCTTTTTGGCTGAAAGAGCCATAAACGCCACATTTGAAAATGTAATTCTGTGAGAGCCATACAATATGTTTTAAACTGGCACAGTGTGCATGCACGGCCCTGTTGCCATGGCGATGTGTATACAGTTGATCTGCCAAGCAGTGTCAGTGTCAGACACGTCTTCAGCTTCTATTGGGTTTTCTGCAACTTCCCCTGAGAGCTAGACAGGAGAAATACCGACTAACAGCTTGTACAAATAGCTAGCTGACATGGGGGTCAATTCACTTTGTAGGATGAGATACCCGCACTTTGGCCCAATAGGCTGCCTGTCAAGTAACAGACAGCCTATCAGGCCAATCAAAGTGCGGCGATCTCGTCCTACAAAGTCGTTGGACCTGACAGGATCCAGGGTGGGACAATTGGAGCGGCCGTTAGTTTTGGGGGGAGAGTAAGTAATTTAATGCATGCTACAGCAGTGGGGTGCCTACTCTGAAAATTGTACTTGCTCTGCCACACTAAGCTGCGCCGCTTGAGCAATGTAGCTTAGTGAATCAACCCCTACTGATTTATCTGTGAGCCAGATGTAGCCATCAAAAGAGCCACATATGGCTCCCGAGCCATAGGTTCCCTACCCCTTCTACACTTCCTGCAGCTCCAAGCAGCTTTGTGCTATCTGCATGGGGCAGGTGACATGCCAGGAGCTATACATAGACACTGGAACGCCACTGGGAGCTGCAGGATGCCTAGAAGACGGCGCCTTGAGGATCGGTAACTGTAAGTAGTTTATGCCCTGCAAACCCCCAAAAGCTCTGCCCCTTGTTATCCCCCTGAGGCATGCCAGCTAGTTGAGACTTCCAGATGCCTGAGTTCCCTGGATATCAGGGACTGCTGTATTTATAGATATCTATGCAAAAATACTAAAGAATTACAAATGGAGTAGGGAGGGACGGAGCAATATGGGCCCAAAATAGGAGTGTCCCCACAGAAAGAGGACAGTTGGTATCCACAATCTCTAAGGACTTCTTATTATTTGTAGATGCTGAAATGTAAAGTGCAGCACAGCAGGCCTGTAGTGAAGGGATAATGAAATATACTGAATTATTTCAGCAACAGAAGAAATGTCCCAGTGAGAGGGAAAAGACCTTTATATTCTGTATACTGTTTACAGAGGATGAAATATTCATCTTATATTTATAATAAATACTTTTTCCCCCCATACCAATTTGGCTCAGTCTTGCCCATTAACACCAGCTGCTATACCAGTTATAAGTATGCTTAGCAGACTGCCAATTCCTATCTCTGCATATCTGGCATATTATCGGCCATTTTACAGAGCTTGCAAAAATTACAGATCTGCCATACGTACAAATGATCAGCTGATCACCACTTTCATATCGGTTCTTCATTTTGCTGGATCACCACTTTGCAGATCCCCAGTTTTGGGAGGAATGATCAATATTATTAGATTGTGAGCTCCTTTGAGGGACAGTTAGTGACAAGACAAAATATATATATATATATATATATATATATATATATATATATATACTGTACAGCGCTGCGTAAAATTTCGGCGCTATATAAATACTGAATAATAAATGTATAAATTGGTGTTCAACCATTATAGAGCACCAGATTGCAGGGGAGCTTTTAGGTAAATTGGGACCCTGGGCAAAAATGTATGGGGCTACATACATCTTCGTACTGTGCTGACAGGAAACTTGTGATCTCTACCAGGGCTATATTTACCATAAGGCACTGTAGACATGTGCCTACAGGCGCCTGATGATGGAAAGGCAGCTCACTCCCCTCCTCGAGTGCTTCCCTCCCTCCTTCCCTATTCAGAGTCCTGATGAGAGTGTATCAGAATCTGAAAGGTTGATACCTGTTCCTTGCAGGGCCGGTTCTAGCTACAATAGGGCCCTGTAGCAAAAATAACTTGGGGGGGGGGGGGTCTTCTAATTAAATCACCCCCAGGGCCCCTGAGTCAGCTGCCAGAACCGATCCAATTGCCTCCCTCCATCACACAATATCATTAGGTGTCCCTCATATGTCCCCTAAAAACCATTTTTGGGGTTCCCATTATTCAACTCCTCTTTTTCCTACCTTCCACAGGCACTGGGGCCCTGGGGCAATTGCCCCTTTTGCCTCTATGGAAGAGCCGGCCCTGTTTCCTGGCATGTGGCGACTAGGAAGCTGCTATCTTTGTGTTGAAATCTGTTTGATAGGACTTCTGCCTACATAATTGCTATAAAGTGCACCTGTCATATATATTGAAAGGATCAGCATTACAGCCAATAAAGTAACATGTTCTGCAGTGGCTGCCTGATACTCGGTACATGGTACAGACAGTAGACTTTCGCAAATGACTAATGCATGTCTGCAAGTTATTCCTGCTATTGAGGATGCTCTCCCCTAAATGCCTGAAGTGGAGTGTGATTAACTGTTGTGTGTACAGAGCAAATGGTACAGGGCAAACCCTGTCAGGGTTGTTTCATAGGTATATGCCTATGATACCACCTAGTGGTCAGGGTTCACATTGCTCTATATCATTGTACTGCTGCTACTTGCACATAGCAGGATGAAGGAGGGAGCAGACAGCATAGTTTTCTCTCTCTCCATCTGTATGGACATTACGGGAGGCACCTTAGTAGTGGAGAGAACTCAGGAACACTGCAGGACACACCAGCTGTTAGAGAGGAACAAGTGTTCTAGTTGCACTTTATGGAGGGGAAGAAGGAGTCTGGAGTACTGCAGGGAACTTTTGGGAAAGGAGACATGAACAAACAGTTAGCAGGCAGGGTGATAGCTCCAGGTGAATCACTGAAGAGGAGACAAATGACAGATTTCCAATTGGGCGACATTGAACAACCATTTCAGCCACGTAAAATCTAAAGTAGGTACATAGCTGTATATATGTCACATGACTCAACCCAAACCTTACTGTGGAAGTATGCAATCTAAATGGGTGTGTTGGAGGGACTAAAATTGTGATATCACATGGTGGTGCTTACTATCATATGATGGCTGCAAACCAAATCTAGGATCTAAAGTACAAGGACAACACAACAAGATGGAATTCACAAAACTCAGTCACCATGAGGACCTATTTCCAAGGTGGTATCAGAAAACTGTTAGCCTAAGATTTTATTTCCAAGGTGGTATCTCAAAACTCAAGTCGTCATGAGGACCTATTTACAATGTGGTGTCACAAAACTTAAGTCACCATGAGGACCTATTTCCAAGATGGTATCACAAAACTGTTACCCTAAGATTTTATTTCCAAGGTGGTATTACAAAACTTAAGTCATCATGGGGACCTATTTCTGAGGAAGTATCAAAAAACTAAGTAACTATGTGGACTCATTTACTGCATTTTATGGCTGTAGATAATATACACTCTGGAGCGCTAGAATTCCACAGGCAAAGTCACTTGTGTTTATTTTTCCCATGACTGGACCTACTGTATATTTATATATGTTGTTACTTGTTGCATTTGCCCTCTCAACCACTACTCAACCACTTTCCTGTTGAATTTCAGCATAAGGCCCACCCTGTGGCCAGGTATCGATGCAGGCCAGGCACATCATTCTTCAGGTGTTGTCACACCTACATATATAAACCACTGTAGGCATCATTGTTTGAGTATAGACCCTGCCCCGGGGGCGAGTGGTGTACTGACATAACTGTCCTTTTTCACAGGGACGGTTCCTCTTTGGGAATTATATGCATTTTTGTATTGAAAATTGTGGTTAGTTGACGCTACACTTTATTCCTATCATTTAAAAGTGATATATTTCTTATTTTTCAAATGTTAATATGAGGAAAAACTAGTGGTGACAGAAAGGACCAGTGAATGATAAAATGATAAAGTAAATGATAAAACTACGTTTTTTTTTTTGCTTATGAATTCTGTGTGGTATGCATGACTAGGGGTGTGTCAGGGGTATGACTAAAGGTGTGTCAGGGGCCAGTGTTGTAGGGATCACTATAGCAACCATAGTGCCTTATGGCCCGTAGTTAAATGGGGACTGATAGTCTTGTTGGCCGGTGATAATAGGGGTCTGCAGGAAATTTGGGTGCCGAATAGTGGCAGAAGTTTGGGCGCCGCCATAGGAGCCCCATTATATTTATTGGTAGGGAGGGGAAATTTGTTCATCCATGGCTGGTCGTGGGGGTTGGGGGGGTTACGTGTAGGCATCGGTAGTGCAAAGATTCAGTGTGAGAATGGGCTTATGGTGCCCATACATGGTACAATTTTTTCATTTTTTTTGATTGGATAATTTCATTTGATTATCCGTTAGATCGAATATAATATTTTCCAACATGTCCTATCAGGTTTTTATTGAAAAAATGGGATAATCGTTCGTTTTCACTTTATCGAAAATAAAGATTCTTTTCGACTTCCATTGGATTCAATCATTTTGGTCGAATAAATGGGAAAATCTAATGTTTTTATTGTACCGTGTATGAGCAGCATAAGGTTTGGCTATAGTAAAACACTGATAATTAGTACCAATATTTTACACTTTAATAGTAGAGTTTTGGTAAATTTATAGATATTCTACTATCTGGTTTCCTGGGCGCCCTTTTTTGACATATGCCCCCCCCCCCCTGTATAGGTTCCCTAAAATGCCGAGTAGTAAGCTGAGTACAAGGGAGAGCTGACATACCTCTCTGAGCTCCACCAATGATCCACCTTCCTCCATGGGGTCCTTTGTATCCTTCATGGGAGGGAGGCCCAATCAAATTTCTAGCTATGTCCTTGGTAGGGCCATGTCATAAATTAATCTCACTTCCTAATCTTAAAAAGTTTAGAGGTACAGTGCCCAGTATGAGTGTAGTGTCTGCCTGGGCGGATTGTTTCCTGGTTGACTACTGAAGTTTACCAGGAAGGAGGCTGAATAGGTAACATGCTCGCTCATATTTGTTGGGAGTACTGTCACATGTGGGAATTTTCACTGACAGAATTCCACTTTAAAGGACCACTATAGCAAAAACAAGCATGCAGTTAAAATCTGACAGATTCGGATCAGTCAATCTCCTCATGGGGGTTCTCAGATTTTTCTTAGTTTTCAAAAGCATTTCCTGAATGGCAGCTTAACTGCCTAAATAGTAAGATACCAGCCAGCCTCCCTATTGACTTGCACACTATTTTGGCAGTTACACTTAGCAACTGCTGTTCAGGATAAGCTTTTGAAAACCCTGAGAACCCTGAGAATTCCGCATGAGGAGATGGACTAGACCAAAACATGTCGGTTCTGTCAGATTTCAACAGCTTACTTTTTTCGCTTTAGTGGTCCTTTAAGTGAGGGAAGAAGGGTGCATTTAGAACAAAGGAAGTAGAGACATTTTCAGTAAAGTGATTGTGTTCTGGCTGAGATCCCGCATAACTCATCCACTCTGGATATAAACGCTGGCACTTGCATGATAAGGTAAGGGTATTTCCATTTGGAAACATATTTCAGCTCAGATCAAACAGGCTGGTTGTGTTTGTTGCATGCCGACAGCGTCTGAAAATAAGAAGGAACTGGCTCAGCCGCATGATCCACCGGCTGGGAGCGCTTAACAATGATAATTGGCATCGCCACACACACTGCAGAACACAACAAAGGTGTTACTGGGCTACCTGTACAATTACAAATAGGAGAACACAATAATACTTACACTAATCACATAGAAACGTGTATAGGGATAACGTGGCTGGCACACCCAGATGCAATGACTACAAATCAAAACAGCTGTAGGCAGGGGTGCAATAACTCCCCTCCCCCCTCCCCTGAGCCTTCAAGTGAGATATAACGTGCGTACACACGCACTACTGCCGCCAACGACGGGTCCGTCAGACCCTCCCACTGGGCGGACGTTCAGCCGACAGTAGCGCGTGTGTATGCGCTGTCGGCGGACTGATAAGGCTGTTTCTGAATGTCTGCCCAGTGGGAGGGTCTGACGGACCCGTCGTTGGCGGCATTAGAGCGTGTGTATGCACCTTTAGTTGTGAGGCCCATTGACCCACCCCCATCTTGGCCAGTCACACACTGCTACCCCCACCCCCTCCATTCCCGAACTTTGCAGAGTAATCGTAGAAGTACAGAGTACCCAGCAAGCTCATGGTAAACCAGAACTCCTAGGAGTGTGTGCGGGGCTACAAAGGACCAAAAAGCCCTCTTACTAAAATGTTAAGCAAAAAGTTTGCCTTCTCATAACAGAAGGAATTTGCTCTAGTGCTGTGTCCGGTCTCCTCTCCTACCCATCTCAGCTACACGCTCTATGCTGCATACTTGTCTCTCGATCACATGATATACATCAGGAATTGGCAGTATGCAAGCAAGCACAGAGAGTTTAGCTGGCTGTAAAAAACAGGAGACCCAACACAGTGCTGAATTATACTGTTGTGCTGCTCTTACTTTGCAGAAGAAGGAGAAGAAGTGTGTCCCCGTAGCTCACGACATTCCCCCTCCCCTGCATTTTTATGTAGATCCTTTACAGGGAGTGCTTTTGTTAAGAATAAATTAAATACTGAGAATCACCCATGAGGAGATAGACTAGTCAAACACCTGTCAGTTGCATCAGATTTCTACTTGCTACTGTAAGTGACAGCAACATAGGAGAACAGTAGTTCATAGCTCATTTTACTCTGGAAGAAACATACTTCTTATTTGTATGTATTTATGTATTTAAATTTATACAATTTTTTCACGATAGTGGTCCTTTAACACACTTTTTTTCCCTGCAACCACTGTTTGATTTCTGGTTATTACTTTAAATGAATAAAAAAACAACAACAAGTACAATTCAGTTAAAAATTACATACCATAATATTTTCATATTTTTTTTAATATACATATATAGAGTCTTTTATAATCCTATCATTTTTGTTGTTTATACAAACAATTTAAGTGTGGTATGTACTGAATAGTTATATACAATTTATTCAGGTTGAATATAATTTGGCAATCTACTGCACGCTAGGGATGCTCGGAAAATTCCGCAGAATTATGAATTCCGTGATTCCGGCCGGAATTAGGTTAATTCCGATTCCGGTAGTCAAATCGGAATTCCTATACCTCTCAAACGGAATTCCGCGGAAATTTTATAATTCCGACGGAATTTTCCGGAATAGCACAAAAATATCTCTCTCTCTCTCTCTCTCTCTCTCTCTCTCTCTCTCTCTCTCTCTCTGTGTAGGAGGGGGTGCACAATTCATTCAGCTGTCATTCCCAATTGTGTTTGAAGCAGAAAGAAATATTAAAAGGTGATACATGGCAGCGACTGCAAGCCAGATAAGTAGAGATTAAGGTGTTGGGGGTGGGGGGGGGGGGGGCCTGGGGCACCTCTTAGTGTAATAGCAATCAGTGTGTGACAGCTGGGGTGGGAGGGATGGGGGGGCGCACTTTGCTGTCTCAGCCTTGGGTGCTGAAGGACCTTGTCCCACCTCTGACCACACTACATGCTAAAGCCTTTAGCATGTAGTGTGGGTCATGGTCTAGAGGTTAAGACAGATACCTACTAAACACTAGGTTCTGGGTTCAAATCCCAGCTATGGTATATAAGCTGTTTTGAAAATCTGCAATTCCCTACTGCATTGGATGGAGGAGAGAGAGAGAGATTTTAAAATTTTTCCGACGGAATTCCGTATAAGTCGGAATTCCACGGAACTGCCCCGGTATACTGTCGGAATGGAACGGTAACGGAATTTCTATATGACGGAATGCGGAATTGTGCCGGAAACGGAAATGGGCTATTCCGACCATGCCTGCTGCACGCCATTCAATGCTTGGTGAAGTTGGTCATAAAGGATACCCGAAGTGACATGTGACATGATGAGATAGACATGTGTATGTACAGTGCCTAGCAATCAAATAACTAGGCTGTGTGCTGTGTTCCTCTTTTTCTTTCTCGGCCTGAAAGAGTTAAACATTTGGTATGTAAGTGGCAGTTCCAGTCAGGACTGGGTCACAGACTACAATATAACCCACAGTGATAAGACATTTAATTATAAAACACTTTCCTAGCAGAAAATGGCTTCTAAGAGCAGGAAAGAGATAAGCAAAAGTTCATAGATTTTAGCTCTGGCATACTTCCATGAATGTGTCATTAACCCTCCTGGCGGTTTGCAAAAAAATCGCCAGGGGGCAGCAAATCTTTTTTTTTTTATTTTATTTTTTTTTTTTCATGTAGCGAGACAAAGTCTCGCTACATGATAGCCGCTGCTCAGCGGCATCCCCCCAGCCCCTCCGATCGCCGCCGGCGATCGGAGATCCGGAGATCCCGTTCAAAGAACGGGATCTCCCGGAGGGCTTCCCCCGTCGCCATGGCGACGGGGCGGGATGACGTCACCGACGTCATCGACGTCGTGACGTCAAAGGGGATTCCGATCCACCCCATAGAGCTGCCTGGCACTGATTGGCCAGGCAGCGCACGGGGTCGGGGGGGGCGGCTGCGGCGCGACGGATAGCGGCGGATCGGCGGGTAGCGGCGGCGATCGGGCACTGCACGCAGCTAGCAAAGTGCTAGCTGCGTGCAGCAAAAAAAAAATTATGCAAATCGGCCCAGCGGGGCCTGAGCGGTGCCTTCCGGCGGCTTACCCCCAGCTCAGCTCGGGCTTACCGCCAGGAAGGTTAAAGGGGTTCTGCGGTCTTTAAAAAAACAAAAAGTATCAGTTACCTGGGGCTTCTACCGGCCCCCTGCAGCTATCAAGTCCCATGCCGTCACTGAAGCCCCCTCTGTTCCTCGCTGTGTGCCACCTGCCAATTATTCGTCTAACTAGATGCACTGCGGCTGCTCGACCGTGTAAAATGTAAAATCCCTACATACAAAATGTACATTTCTCTCACTAAAATGCACTATAAATTAATTTTTCCTAAGTTGCTGTCACCTACAGAAGGTAATAAAAATCTGACAGATCTCATAGATTTTGAAGTAGTCCATCTCCTCATGGTAGATTTTCAGTATTACCTTTATTATCTGTATTAAAACCAGGGGCGTAGCAATAGGGGGTGCAGAGGTTGTGACTGCATTGGGGCCCTCCCTCAACTACAGTATTAGCTCTCTATTGGTCCGGTGCTCATACTAATCACTTCTATAGATACTTTGAATAGTGGTAATTATCAACAAACTGTTCCCCATCCCCTTCTTGCACCTCTGACACTGTAGTTGCCATTGGCAGGTTTTGGTGCACCGTATCAATTGTTATGTATAGCGTGCTTGGGGGGGCCCAATGTAAAACTTGCATTGGGTCCCACAGTTCTTTTGCTACGCCACTGATTAAAACACTCCATGAACGTAATCTATACCAAAGGTGTCTACACTTTTTCGGCTTGTGCGCTACTTTTAAATTTAGCAAGTCAAAATGATCTACCCATGTACAATTTTTTGAGCACGAATGGAAAATGCAGTGGAGTTGGGATCTACCATGAAGTCCTTTGCGATCTACCGGTAGATCATGATCTACCTAATGGGCACCCCTGATCTATACAAAGATGTCAGCCAGCTCCCTACTCTTTTTCACACTAATTTAGCAGCTGGACTGAGCCATTGCAGTTCAAATAGTGATTTTGTATATACATAAATAACTGAAAATTTCCTATGAGGAGATGAACTGGTTCAAAACCTGACAGATCTGTCAGCTTTTTACTACTTACTGTAAATGACAGCAACCTAGGAAAAAAGTAATTTATAGTGCCTTTTACTCTGGGAAAAATGCACATTTGTATCTATGTATTTTTTTTTGCAACATTTGTCCTTTATAATTTCCCAACATGTCCAAGCTCAAAAAATGGAAGAAAAATACAGGAAATTCGATTTTTCTACAATCAATCCTTTTCAATCAAATTGCTGTAAAACAAACAGAAACGTTGTAACGTGTGTAGCCATGTTTGCAATAGAATCCCATTATGGCTCTTTTACAGCATTTGGGGATTTGTGTGTGTGTTAAAGCAGACTTGAACTCAGAACTTCCTCTCCGCTCTAATAGATAAGCAGCAGCATAAAAACCTTTAAAAGAAACCATTTCTTTGTTACAGCTGATACAAATCCTGCAATAAATCTGCAGTGTGTCTACTTCCTGCTTTCATGGAAGCAGACTTAGGGTTAGCATCCTGAGTTTACAAATTAGAAGCTCTACCGAGGCAGCCAGCTGACACAGCTGTAAGATCAAATCACACTTGTGATTAGTCACAGATGAGGGGGAATTAGACGGTTTAAACTCTCTAAATACATACAGGGTGCATTTCTCTGTGTTTTCTTTATGTCCTGTGCAAGAGTTCAGGTTTGCTTTATTGATGTGTACCACAAATTTCTGATATGTTTGTCCTGGGTTCTCCTTTAAGTGTGACAGCGGCTAGCCATGACCAATATCCCTGAGAGAAAACTGGTTCCCATTGCTTGGTCCCTCATGAACACTCACTGGACTCCCCCCTGCCCACCTGTGCTGCAGCCTAGCACATTTACATCCTAGATGCAGCATGTAGTGTTTATTCTTGGCAGGCGCTGGGCTGATCAGCTGAGCACATTGGCTCGCTGGTGTGTGGGAATCCTGCGCGCTCTTTTATAGTCCACACCTGCATAGCAACGGAAGGTCACTGCAAGAGACAGAAGACTTCCAGCCTTGCTGCTTTCAATGATGTCACAATCAATGCGGGAGCTGCTGCGTGACACTTCCCAGCGCCTCTTTCCTTTACTAAGCAGGCGCGAGTGGGCTGCTGTGTGACATCATAACTTCCTGCCTGATTAGGCCTCATTCAGCCTGTACAAATGAGCACCACCTTTCACCCAGAGTGTTATCAGATTCCCTGGATGGTGTCAGGGAGAAGCGGCTCTTTCACGCTCTATCTGGAGTCGCAGGAAGTGATCGGGATAGAGGGCAGCTGGTCTTAGATCACCATTTAGAAACAAATTCAAAATCACTTTGAATGACTTCTTACCAGCTCAGTGGGAGTCTGGCATCGTTCCTATTTATTTATTTGCTAGTTAATTGGAAATCACATTAAAATAAACCTAAAAATGTGTTAAAATACAGGTATACTTACCTAGGTGATCTAGAAGCTCCGCAGGACAATAGCAGGCTCCATATTGTGTTTGGCCTCCCCTCCGCCTTGCTGCCGAAGCCCCCTCTCAGAGCCCTCGCTACGCTCTACTGCACGGCTGTGTGTAGCGGCCATCACCGGGAGCATCCTCAGCGTGCGCAGTTCTGAGGTGTATGTATTATCGTGCCGCCGGTGAGCTGGGCGCAGGGTGAGTCAAATGACAGCTCTCCCTGCTGCCACTCAAATTCCCGGCAGCGTTAAAAAGGAACGACAGTGAAAATAATATAATAAAAAAAGTGCTTAATTTTTACAATAATTATGTATAAATGATTTAGTCAGTGTTTGCTCATTGTAAAATCTTTCCTCTCCCTGATTTACATTCTGACATTTATCACATGGTGATATTTTTACTGCTGGCAGGTGATGTCAGTGGAAGGAGAAGCTGCTTGCTGTTTTGGCAGCTGGAAACAGCTGTTATTTCCCACAATGCAACAAGGCTCCCACAGTGTGATGCCAGGACCTCAGTGCTGGGAGGTACTGACATCACACTGTGGGAGGGGTTTCACCACAATATCAGCCATACAGAGCCCCCTGATGATCCGTTTGAGAAAAGGAAAAATTTCTCACGAGAAAGGGGGTACCAGCTACTGAATGTAGTGAAATACAATTATTGGTTACAGTTTCTCTTTAAATACTACCCCCTCCAAGACATAGCAACTCAGAGGAAGAAGTAATTCGGGGTCCGTGTGCCAAAACCACCTGCTGCAGTTCCGAGGTCCCTCTCAGGTATGGCTGCTGTGCAGTGAAGTTGAAACAGGCAGGAGTCAGACTACAACTGGTCTCAGCTGGAGCTACGAGCAGGGACTACAGCAGCAAGATGGAGGAGAGGCTGGACACAGTGAGTAGCCTGGGGGAGTCCAAAGAACCTTTAAATTGTCAAGGTATATATATGTATACATACATATCTGTTATTTTTATTTGCCCATCAGGTACACTTTAAAAAGGAACTGTAGGGTGGAAACGAACTCCCAGCTAGTGTGAATCTGATGAAGTTTGTCAGAGGGCAAAAAGTCCTGCAGCCAATGGAAATCCAGCTGGAAAGGTGAAATCCCTCCCACTCAGTGACGTTTATCCTAGTAGTCTGATTAATATACAGCCTTGAAAAACTTCAGGCAGCCTGCCATCCAAAATCTTCTCCCCTGTTGAAAATGCAACCTCTCTCCGTTGGCCCCTAAGGAAGTGGGACAGAACAGCAGGCACTCGGGAGTGGGAGGGGGGATGTGGGGTCCACAAGAGGCAATGGAGGACCGCAGGACAGCATGGAAAGCCTCTACAGGATTCAGAGAGTTCCCGCTTCTTAGGTAAGTATGTGGATTTTAACCCAAGGCTTCACTTTAAACAGGAGCCTTAAACAAGGATTGAATTTCCCAATCAGTAGCTGATACCCCTTTTCCCATGGAAAATATTTACTGGTACCTTTTCGCAAATAGATCATCTATAGGTCTGTATGGCTGATATTGTGGTGAAACCCCTCCCACAGTGTGATGTCATAACCATGGTCCTGACAGTTATCAATTGCCAAGCAAACAGTATCTCCCCCTGTGCATATGTATATCGATAAAAAAACAACCTTTTAGCCTATCGCATCATTAGGAGGTGTGGTTATGCATAATAGCAGTTGGTGCTGTCTAGTTTTTTTCATGTCTGCCAGTAGTAAAGATGATTACGTGCAGACTGATTGTGGATCAAACAATATAAACAAATTATATGGCGAATATCAATAATTTCTTGATCTCTCTTCTATTTTTTTTACTTCTCACTTTGTAATGCATTGACTTATTTAGTATGCATGGTGGTCTCTGAGACCACCAGGGTGCATACTAAAGGCATGGAGGTCAGAAGGACAGGAAGTGACAGACAATCCCTGCAATGAGGACATAAACAGGTGTACAACTCCAAAAGAGATTCTAGTTCCCTTCCCATAACTAAGATGTATTTCAGTAGGTCGACTTTTTGAAATGATTGCCTTAACAGTTCATGCATGACAGGTCCAGTTTTATGCACAATAACTCCCAGGGTCCTCCGAGGTCAAAGTTTTTCCTCTTCCCAGACGTGGGTAACCTGATTGGAGAAGTGAAGTGAATTTACGTAAGCTTATCCACTCGTTTTTTCCCATTTTAGGGAAGTAAGGTAGCTCCATCAACCTCTAGACAATGGGCCTCCTATAGTGTCACCAAATTCCCCCAATTAATCCTCAGAAGGAGAAGGACAAACAATCCGCCCTGTTACGGGATCACTCAATAGTACTTTTATTTGCATATAAAACCACTGCAGATAAGCAGAATTTCAGCCCAAATTGGAGAATCCCCAGTCGTATCAGGAAAAAGAACCACATAAAAGAACTTCATTGTGGTAGCCAATTCAAAGGAGCTGCTGCAGGAACCTTCTCGCAACGCTATCCCTTCGTACTTCCTAATTTGGAAGAAAATAACTTCAACATTTGTTAGTTGACCCTTCCTTGTGAAAAAGCTGCACTGCACTAATTAAAGGATGCAAGAGGTGAGTAAAGAAAATTGGGCTCGGTTCACAAAGCGGTGCTAACCCAGTTAGAGACTTTAGGCGTGATAACCATTGCACCACGCTGGTGAAAAGCCAGTTTAGGCGTGATAAGTTTAGGCGTGATAAGTTTAGGCGTGATAAGTTTAGGCGCGATAAGTTTAGATAAGTTTAGATTGCGCGCAAAGTCCCGCACGCAAAGCAGCGCCATTAAACTCTATGCGAAGTGCACCAGACTTTGCTAGCGCAAAACTTTTGATCAGCTGTGCACTGCGGTGCTAACCCAGTTGGTGCTATAGTTATCACACCTAAACTTATCACACCTAAACTTATCACGCCTAAACTTATCATGCCTAAACTGAGTTTAGGCGTGATAGAGGGCTTTTCACCAGCATGCTAACAGTTAGCACCGCTTTGTGAATCAAGCCCATTATGTTTACTTACCTGTGGCTTCTTCCAGCCCCTGCAAGTCACGTGTGTCCCTCGCTGCAGCTCCAGTCTTCTTCTGCCTCCCACTGGCCGCCTCCAAAGATCACCGACTCGTGGAAGGATTGGCGTCATCTGTGTATCCACAACAGAGCGCATGCGTGTCATAGGGGGAGCTTACTGCGACTGCGCAGGCCACCGTATTACCTGAAAAAAACTTTTTTAGGTGCGGATCAAATTAAGGTGTAGCTTGGCTTCAATGTCTATTGTAATCAAAACAAATAAAATAAAATTAACAACTGCAACTACAACAACAGCAATAATAACAATAGAATTCATAATAATAATTATAGCGCTTTAAAAATAAATTTATAAATTTATAACTATGCTACCAATATGATGATGATATGTGCAATGATGATAATAACAATAAAACAATAATAATTATTATTACTCCTACACATTTTTTCCCTCTGGATAGGAGCACACTTGACTGTGAAAAATAACAAAACATTTTTTTTGCATTGTGCATTTTTGCATATTTGCATATTTTTGTATTTTTGTGTTTTTGTATTGTTTGCGATTGCACTTACAATTTTATGCATTTTTAGTGAATTTGCATTTTCTCATTCATTTCTGTTTTTTCATAGAGAAAAATACAGTTTCATATTTATTTTATAAAAAAAAACATGTAAAAACGCAGTGAAACGCACTTCTTATGCAACTCCATTGGAATATATTATGTGTGATTGCATTATTTTTATGCATAGATATGCGTTTTTATGAAACCCACAGACTTTCATTATGTGCAAAAAATGCTTGCGTTTTCCGCAATGCAGGTGATCTTGCTTAGTGTGCGCCTAGGTTAGCCTCTGCCTTTTAGTTAGTGTGCTCCTAGGTTAGCCTGTGCCTTTTACTTAGTGTGCTCCTAGGTTAGCCTGTGCCTTTTAGTTAGTGTGCACCTAGGTTAGCCTCTGCCTTTTAGTTAGTGTGCTCCTAGGCAGTGGCGTAGCTAAGGTGCTGTGGGCCCTGATGCAAGTTTTACAGTGGGGCCCCCCAAGCACTCTATACATAAAAATTGCCACTGCGCACCAAAACCTGCCAATGGCAACTACAGTGTCAGAGGTGCAAGAAGGGGATGGGGAGCAGTTTGTTAGTGATTACCACTATTCAAAGTATCTATAGAAGTGATAATTATGAGCACAGGACCAATAGAGAGCTAATACTGTAGTTGAGGGAGGGCCTTTCGGGGCCCCTCTGGCCCAAGGGCCCCGATGCGGTCGCTACCTCTGCACCCCCTATTGCTACGCCCCTGCTCCTAGGTTAGCCTGTGCCTTTTAGTTAGTGTGCTCCTAGGTTAGCCTGTGCCTTTTAGTTAGTGTGCTTCTAGGTTAGCCTGTGCCTTTTAGTTAGTGTGCTCCTAGGTTAGCCTCTGCATTTTAGTTAGTGTGCTCCTAGGTTAGCCTGTGCATTTTAGTTAGTGTGCGCCTAGGTTAGCCTGTGCCTTTTAGTTAGTATGCTCCTAGGTTAGCCTGTGCCTTTTAGTTAGTGTGCTCCTAGGTTAGCCTCTGCATTTTAGTTAGTGTGCTCCTAGGTTAGCCTGTGCATTTTAGTTAGTGTGCTCCTAGGTTAGCCTGTGCCTTTTAGTTAGTGTGCTCCTAGGTTAGCCTGTGCCTTTTAGTTAGTGTGCTCCTAGGTTAGCCTGTGCCTTTTAGTTAGTGTGCTCCTAGGTTAGCCTGTGCATTTTAGTTAGTGTGCTCCTAGGTTAGCCTGTGCCTTTTAGTTAGTGTGCTCCTAGGTTAGCCTGTGCCTTTTAGTTAGTGTGCTCCTAGGTTAGCCTGTGCCTTTTAGTTAGTGTGCTCCTAGGTTAGCCTGTGCCTTTTAGTTAGTGTGCTCCTAGGTTAGCCTGTGCATTTTAGTTAGTGTGCTCCTAGGTTAGCCTGTGCATTTTAGTTAGTGTGCTCCTAGGTTAGCCTGTGCCTTTTAGTTAGTGTGCTCCTACAGAGGCGTAGCTAGGGCTTTCAGCGCCCGGGGACAAAGACTATTAATGCGCCCCCTAAGGTGAATGTTGCGTGCCGCGCCAAAAAGGGGCGTGGCCACATACTAATTGTGGGCGTGGTTATGGGTGGAGCCAAATGTACAGGAAGTTGGCAGTAGTGTAAGCAGACCTGCCAAGCAAGCTGTTGGATGAAGATATCCAATAATATAAATACATAAGAATAATATGGTAGGACATAGGCAGGATTACACTAGGAGTGTGGTAGGACTAGATTGTGAGCTCCCTGTAGCCAGGGGCCTCTGGCTACAGGCTTCAGGCTCACTGCCTGGTGGTTTGGTGGGCAGTGGACTGGAGACCTTGGTCAGCTGTGAAGAGAGGGGGGGGGGGCTGGTGTGTCTGGGAGTGAGGGGTCACAGTAGCCAGTAGGCTGGCAGAAAACATACAACACAGTCAGGCCGGTTGCAGCCTACAGCTGCTGGATAAGAATGGATCTGGGCTGAGCTCTGGCAGGCAGCACCATTGCCAAAAAATATGTGGGCAGAGCTTCGCAGGTAATGGTGCATCCAAAATTGCCTGTGTGTCCTGTAATGGAATTATGGAAAGACAGGAGGGGAAGGGGGGGAGTTAAGAGGATGCTGCAGCAACAATGGCAGGCAATACTTATATCTTTTCTAAAATTATTATTATCCCATTTCTCTGCCCCCCTCATTTCTTTCTTTGCCTGGCTGGGGTGGGGCGCCAGGCAGACTCGGCGGGCTTTTACATACATTTTTAACTGGTGGAGAATTTATTTGCATGCTCTCACCTGATACCCCCTGGAGACACGAAGATAAACCTCAACCTATCACCACATGGCACATACCCCCACCTACTGACCCCCTCCTTCACATCATATATACCTAAATTAAATATAGATCGATAGACCCCACCCTTCATATATACCTTCATACATACATATCATCATGTCATATATACCTTCTAACCCTTTCACCTCCTCCCAATCAACTATACACAACCTTGCTTCCTGCACATATCATTGATATGTGTATGAAGGTATATATGAAGGTAGGGTGGGCCTCTCTGTCTATCTAGGGGGGGTCAGTATGTCTCCTATAAACAATTTATGGAATCTGCAGGAAGGTTGGGTATAGTTGATTTGGAGGAGGTGGAGGAGTAAGAAGGTATTATATATGACATGATGATATGTATGTATGTATGTCATATATACACCTTCTTAACCCCCCCACCTCCTCCAATCAACTATGCCCAACCTTCCCGCAGCATGTTCCATAAACTGTTTATAGGAATAGTAGGAGACTGAGACATCCTACCTAACCTAATCGCTGCTCTCCCCCAACAGAACCACCCCCTCTCCCCCCAGGCTCACGCTCAATCACCCTCCCTCTGCCAGGCTTCCTCTCTCGCAGTGAGCCTCACCGTCAGCGTCAATATATGCCTAATAGGCTCTGGTCCTCCTCCGCCAGGCAGCCCTGGGCTGGCTGTCTGATTTAATCGTTGTCCCCGTCCGGCTCCACGGCCACGCGCTGTCTCCAACTCCAGTCTCCACCTGCCTTCTTCCCTCCCTGCCTACCTTGTGACTAGTCCTCGGCAGCCAATAGGATCGGGCTGGCTGGCGGCGCCTCGGTCTCTCTGCCGCTCTGCGCAGCGTTCCACTGCTATGGACGCTGCGCGGCGGTGCGGCAATGACGTGTGACGTCACTGGTGACGTCACTGACAGTGGAGGCCCGGCGCTGCTGGCGGCGAAAATACATTTAAAGGAAAAAAAAAAAAGACACTGCAGCTGGGCGCCCTTGGGGATCCAGCGCCCGGGGGCACTTGTCCTACCCGGACCCCCCCAAGCTACGCATCTGTGCTCCTAGGTTAGCCTGTGCCTTTTAGTTAGTGTGCTCCTAGGTTAGCCTGTGCCTTTTAGTTAGTGTGCTCCTAGGTTAGCCTGTGCCTTTTAGTTAGTGTGCTCCTAGGTTAGCCTGTGCCTTTTAGTTAGTGTGCTCCTAGGTTAGCCTGTGCCTTTTAGTTAGTGTGCTCCTAGGTTAATACAGAAAGAAAAGAAAAAGAGAGGAGCGCTCTCTAGTGTATTAACTTTTTAATTTTGAGCTTCTAAGCGCAAAGCGATAAAATAACACGTACAGTGTATATGTAAAATCAAAGCATATCACATAGGATCTGACGAAGGCGTGGAACGCCGAAACGCGTCATGACGCAGTAGACGCAGGGCAGCTGCCGAGTCCCCGTGTTCTGGACCCCGCCGGCGCTTCTCCAATCCTAGGATTCCCCGCAATACTGGCCATACTGCGGAGGCGTACCAGGCAGATGAATTAACATCAGGACGCGGTGACGTACTACACCTATGTGATATGCTTTGATTTTACATATACACTGTACGTGTTATTTTATCGCTTTGCGCTTAGAAGCTCAAAATTAAAAAGTTAATACACTAGAGAGCGCTCCTCTCTTTTTCTTTTCTTTCTGTATTTACCAGTTTTTGCTCTGATCCCTGAGCAACAGTGGAGCAGCACTCAAGGGTGATTTAAACGTGTGGCATCGAGACCGATTGAGCGCAGTGGAACTGTGTACTTTGTTTCTTTGTGCTCCTAGGTTAGCCTGTGCCTTTTAGTTAGTGTGCTCCTAGGTTAGCCTGTGCATTTTAGTTAGTGTGCTCCTAGGTTAGCCTGTGCCTTTTAGTTAGTGTGCTCCTAGGTTAGCCTGTGCATTTTAGTTAGTGTGCTCCTAGGTTAGCCTGTGCCTTTTAGTTAGTGTGCTCCTAGGTTAGCCTGTGCCTTTTAGTTAGTGTGCTCCTAGGTTAGCCTGTGCCTTTTAGTTAGTGTGCTCCTAGGTTAGCCTGTGCCTTTTAGTTAGTGTGCTCCTAGGTTAGCCTCTGCCTTTTAGTTAGTGTGCTCCTAGGTTAGCCTGTGCATTTTAGTTAGTGTGCTCCTAGGTTAGCCTGTGCATTTTAGTTAGTGTGCTCCTAGGTTAGCCTCTGCCTTTTAGTTAGTGTGCTCCTAGGTTAGCCTGTGCCTTTTAGTTAGTGTGCTCCTAGGTTAGCCTCTGCCTTTTAGTTAGTGTGCTCCTAGGTTAGCCTATGCCTTTTAGTTAGTGTGCTCCTAGGTTAGCCTGTGCCTTTTAGTTAGTGTGCTCCTAGGTTAGCCTGTGCATTTTAGTTAGTGGTGCTCGTAATGGGCAAAAAACTTTGTTTCGCAAATTTCGCAAAGTTTTCCGCATCCTAAAACTTCGCATTAAACTTCGCGTAGTATTTTACAAAGTTACGGGTACAGCGTAGTTACGGCTATGATACTACGCGTGTAAATGAAATTGCGTAACGTAATTACGCATCACTAAACTAGCCACTGCGCATGCGCATACTATATTTTAATGCGTACAATCATGATTATGATGCGTATAGACATACGCATTAAACAGCGCATGCGCGTCGCTAACATAACATGTCCGCATGCGGAAATTTGTAAGCGTGCATCAATGCAAAATGACTAATATTGTAATGAACCATAATTTCGCGAAGTTACGAAGTTATACGAAATTACGATACATAATTACGGTCCACACGTAATTTATTACGCATCTTCCGTAAATTTCGCATTACGATTACGATGGAAAACGATGAATTACGATGCGAAATTTCGAAGCACCACTGCTGCTCCTAGGTTAGCCTCTGCGTTTTAGTTTTCTGGAAAGGAGACCCTGACATCATGTGCAGCAATGACCCCTCTCTAGTGATAATAGGCAGCATTTTGTCATATTTATGGCTTTCTTTCTTGTCTTTCTGGATATCCTCCTAAAGTCTCATCATGGGAATAGAGATCAGATGACCTCCAGGGTAAAATAACCTCTGCGAGGTGAGGCCGGCTGTGAACGTTGTCTGCAGGCCTTGTTGTCTGATACCCCTGGGAAGGCCACTTGTGCTACAAGCATGTTCACTGAGAGGAAATGTCAGTTGCTACGGAAACCGACTGTCACTGGCCCAGAGGTACAGGAGGCCTAGTTCTGAGTCTGACTAAAGAGTAACGTAATGTATCTTTCCTATACCTGGCACGCCCCACACCCTGACACCTAATCCATTTTAGGTTGGGTGTTTTGTGACTGCTGTGCAACTGATACCTTTTCTTTAAAAATAAGTATTTTGGTGTATTTCTAAGTAGATGGAACTACAGATTTACAGGTAAATAAGTCAAAACATTAAGTGACATGATATTCTGTCTTAAAGGAGTATCTATGACTTGCACCCACCACACCCCTTCTCTAGGCCTCATTTAATATAAAAGCCCATACACACTTGCAACTTAGGTCACCCTAGTGCTGTCCAACTTCATGGGCATGGAGGGCCATTTTTTTTTCTGACCCCATGGTGGAGGGCAGAAGGTTCTTGCTGGAGCCCCCCCCCCCCCCCGCCCCCCCAATTAAAGGACAATTAGATTGGCAGCACTTTCCACAAAATGCAATGCAATTGGCAGCAGATCCCCACAAAATGCAATTCAAGAGGTCATTGAAGTTGCGTGCACTGAAAAACAAGGGTACCGCTCTGCGTAGCGCGCCGCGCCGAAAAATGGGTGTGGCCATGGACCAGAATGTGGGTGTGGCCACGGGTGGAGACAAATTTACATGAAGTTAGCAATGTGGAACATTAGATCAGGACAGTGGTGGCAAACCTTTTGGAAGCCGAGTGCCCAAGCTGCAACCCAAAACTCACTTTATCGCAAAGTGGCAACAGCAATCATGATGCCCCCAACAAGACAAATTTAGCAATCATGAGGCCCCCAACAAATCATGAGGCTCCCAACAAGACACATTCAGCAATCTTGAGGCCCCCAACAAGACAAATTCAGCAATCATGATGCCCCCAACAAATCATGAGGCACATAAATAGACAGCATTTCACATAAATAGGCAGAATGCCCCCTAAATATGGTTGACACCTCTCACCTGGCTTTTAAATTCTGCTCTACTGGCTGCTGTGCCTGGCAATAGTGTTTTTGGCTGGATTGGGGATGATGTGTGGGCTGAAAGGCCTTGCGGTGATGCTGTGGCTGGGCTGGCGGTGATGCTGTGGTGTTGCCAGCTGAGGTAGTGACAGGTGCCCCCCAGTTAGATAGTGACAGGTGTCCCCCCAGCTGAGGTAGTGACAGGTGCCTCCCAGTTAGATAGTGACAGGTGTCCCCCCAGCTGAGGTAGTGACAGGTGCCCCCCAGTTAGATAGTGACAGGTGCCCCCCAAGTTAGATAGTGACAGGTACCCCCCAAGTTAGAGACAGGTGCCCCCCAAGTTAGATAGTGACAGGTGCCCCCCAGCTAGATAGTGACAGGTGCCCCCCAAGTTAGATAGTGACAGGTGCCCCCCAGCTAGATAGTGACATGTGTCCCCCAAGTTAGAGACAGGTGCCCCCAAGTTAGATAGTGACAGGTGCCCCCCAGCTAGATAGTGACATGTGCCCCCCAAGTTAGATAGAGACAGGTGCCCCCCAAGTTAAATAGAGACAGGTGCCCCCCAAGTTAGATAGAGACAGGTGCCCCCCAAGTTAGATAGTGACAGGTGCCCCCCAGCTAGATAGTGACAGGTGCCCCCCAAGTTAGATAGTGACAGGTGCCCCCCAGCTAGATAGTGACATGTGCCCCCCAAGTTAGAGACAGGTGCCCCCCAAGTTAGATAGTGACAGGTGCCCCCCAGCTAGATAGTGACATGTGCCCCCCAAGTTAGATAGAGACAGGTGCCCCCCAAGTTAGATAGAGACAGGTGCCCCCCAAGTTAGATAGTGACAGGTGCCCCCCAGCTAGATAGTGACATGTGCCCCCCAAGTTAGATAGTGACAGGTGCCCCCCAAGTTAGATAGTGACAGGTGCCCCCCAAGTTAGATAGAGACAGGTGCCCCCCAGCTAGATAGTGACATGTGCCCCCCAAGTTAGATAGTGACAGGTGCCCCCCAGCTAGATAGTGACATGTGCCCCCCAAGTTAGAGACAGGTGCCCCCCAAGTTAGATAGTGACAGGTGCCCCCCAGCTAGATAGTGACATGTGCCCCCCAAGTTAGAGACAGGTGCCCCCCAAGTTAGATAGCGAGGTGTCCAGTCCCCATTACCTGTCATCAGCGCTGTCCTCTCCCGTGTCCCCGCTGGCGCTGCCTCAGCTCAGACCTCACAGATCACGGTGACTGAAGAGAGCAGAGTGCGCATAGCACCCGCGCGGATGAACTTCACATGCGGAAGTGACAAATGATGTCACGTCCGCATGTGAAGTACTCCGTGTATGCGGGTACTACACATGCGCACTCTGCTCTCTTCAGTCACCGTGATCTGTGAGGTCTGAGCTGAGGCAGCGCCAGCGGGGACACGGGAGAGGACAGCGCTGATGCAGGCCAGCGGGGACACGGGAAAGTGCGCGTTTTGAGATTGCAGGCATGGCGCCTATAGCGGAAGCCATGCCTGCAACTCAGGGAGACGAGCGGGCCGCCAGTTGGACAGCGCTAAATGAATGGACATGATCACTGTGGTTGATTTCAGAGTATGTAGGAGTGTCTCTCCTCCCCCTCAATATCCAAAAACTGCCCTTTGGCTTATGGCCGGTTGCACGCAAGATTAGCAAGATTCGTGGCGATGGTGTGGCGACAGGGTCACATGCATACTGCCACCCCCTGGCTAGTGAAGTTCTCCCTACTGGGCAGGAAGTATGTCACTGGGATTCCTGTTGGTCTGCCCATGCATGATGCAGCACACTGCGCTCTGCTCACTGCCTATGTCACCCATTGACTTGCATTACTGCATAAGGCACAGATCATATAGTAACACACTGCAGACTGTGTCCCGGGATTGCAGCGATTTTGATACTTCCGCCACACTGTGTTCCATCAGGCAGACTGTGCAAGTCTCCATTGATTTGCATGGCCCTTTCCCCTCCAGGGCCGGGCGGAGGTGGAGGCGAGATTGGCTCCAGCCTCAGAGCCCAGTGTAGGAGGGGACGCACAACTCACTCAACAATCAGCCCTCTATTGAGTTTGAAGCAGAGAGTAATAAGAAAAAGGGATACATGGCAGTGACTGCAAGCCAGACAACTAGAAATTAAGGTGTTGGGGCCCTGGGGCACCTCTTAGTCTAATAGCAATCAGTGTGTGACAGCTGGGGTGGGACGGATGGAGGGGCACATTTTCGTGTCTCAGCCTTGCCTGCTGGAGGACCTTGTCCCGGCTCTGCTGAAGACAAATGCTCATCCACAAAGAGTGCCTAGCTGAAGAGGTTAAGCTCACACTTGCTGAAAAAATAAGTTGTCCACATTGTAGTTCAGCAGCATCTCGTAGGGGATGGAAGGACAGGCGAGATCTGGAACTTCATGTTGCAGTGTTTAGTCTTGCCTTGTCAGCAGTTTTTGAAAACCATCCAGAAAAGCTTTTAAGCTTGATGGAGTTGAGGCGTCCTTGTCTTTTTGGCGATAGGGGATCTTGTAATTACAGGATTTGTTGGCACTGAGGTTACCAGCTTTTCTGGCCATCGTGCTGTCAATTCTGTGTTGACATGCCCTATAACCTGGTTCAGACTTGCTGAAAGTCGCACTTATGATTATGGCATCCAATACTTTCATTACCGTGCTGAAGTTCAGCAATTAGAATTTGTGCCATTAGGACCTCCAAAATGTCCCCAACCTATGCATGGCCCCCACAACTTAGCCTGACACTGACCCTCTCCCCTGCTAAATTCCTAAGCCCAACTTCTCTCCTGTGCCTACCCTTCCTAGCTGTAATGCTTGGTACACTCTTTCAATTATGATTGGCCAATCATTGACCAATTTTACCACATCCATGTAGTATAAGGGTCAACAGATTGAATATTAGGAGCAGATTATGTAGGTAAACCTTCATACTACATTGAGGTGGTGAGATTGGCCATTCATAATTAAAAGTGTGTACCATTAGTAGGGTAAAGACCCTACTAATAAGCCAAAGCTTAAAGAGGTTCTGTGTATCTTTTTAAAAACAAAAACTGACACTTACCAGGAGCTTCTACCAGCTCCCTGCAGCTGTTCGGTCCTGCCCATCCTCTACGATCCTCCGTTCCCCGCCGCCGGTCATGGTCCAATTTTCATCTAACTAGACGAATGCAACTGAGCCTACACTGCCGCGCACATCCTAGCTTCTGTTCACCTCTCTGGGAGCTTCTCGCGAGCGGCTGCGGCCATGCACGCTCAGCTGCATTCGGTAGAGGCCCCAGATAAGTGTCAGTTTTTGTTTTTAAAAAGATACAACCCCTTTAAAGAGTACTCAAGCCGAAACTTGGGTACAAAATGAGATACTTACCTAAACAGAGGGAAGCCTCAGGATCCTATTGAGGTTTCCCTCCCTGCTCTGATGTCCCCTGTTGCTGAGCGCGGCCCCCCAGAATATTAGCGACAAGGAATTGCAGCTAATCATATCGGAACCACGCAGCTCCTCTTCCTGCAGTGTGGCTGTGCAATAGGAGGCAGAGCCCGCCTGCGCATGCGGAGTAAGCCAGAGCTGCAGGCTCTGTGGTACTGCGCATGCATGGGCGGGTTCATTCGGCTAGCGCACGGCCATGCTTCAGGAAGAGGAGCTGTGCGGTCCCAGCTATCCATGGGGGGCTGTCCGCGCTCAGCAATGGGGGACAATGGAGAACTATGAGCAGATTATGTAGATAAACAACCCTCATACTACATTGAGGTGGTAAAATTAGTCATTGATTGGCCAATTATAATTGAAAGTGTGTATTAGGCTTTAGGGTGCACATCCCATTTTGATTGCCACATGATTGGCCAATTTTACCAATTCCATGTAGTATGAAAGCTTACCTTCACAATTTTGTTGTAGTATTCAAAATCTGCAAAGGACCGCAATAAGTGTAAAAGTCTCCACAGAATTTAATTGCTTTTGCGGCCCCTTTTGTCAAAGTATGGTAACTCAATGCAGGTTTACCCTGTTAGTGTAAAAAAAGCCTTTAATCACTGACACACATGAATTATACAGGTCTTGCGCCTACTAGTTTGATGCAGTTTATACACTGGCTACGTATAAGCTTACATTTATCAGTTATTAACTACAGCAAAAAAAATTAGCAGTTAAAATTTGACAGCACTGACAGGTTTTGAACTAGTCCATTTCCTCATGGGGATTCTCAGGGTTTTCTTTATTTTCAAAAGCATTTCCTTAATGGCAGTTGCTAAGTCTAACTGACAAAATAGTGTGCAAGCGAGTAGGGAGGCTGGTTGTTATCTTACTATTTTGGCAGTTAGTCTGCCATTCAGGAAATGCTTTTGAAAACAAAGAAAACCCTGAGAATCCCCCATAAGGCGATTGACAAGTCCAGAACCTGTTGGTTCTGTCAGATTTTAACTGCTTACCGTGCTTTTTTCCCGTGGAGTGGTAATTTAAAGGGAATCTGAAGTGAAAATAAACGTATGATATAATGATTTGTATGTGTAGTACAGCTAAGAAATAAAACATTAGTAGCACAGATACGAGTCTCATATTGTTTCCAGTACAGGAAGAGTTAAGAAGCTTGTTATCTATGGAAAAGAGCAGGGCCGGCGCTACCATAGAGGCAAAGGGGGCAATTGTCCCAGGGCCCCAGAGCTTGTAGGGGCCCCCAGTGGCTACAAGAGGAAAAAAAATTCAAATCGGCCTTATAGTTTTTGAGAAAATCGATTTTAAAGTTTCAAAGGAAAAAAAATACACATTTAAAAACCTGCCGACTTTAATGGTTAACCTTCCTGGCGGTAAGCCCGAGCTGAGCTCGGGCTATGCCGCCGGAAGGCACCGCTCAGGCCCCGCTGGGCCGATTTGCATAATTTTTTTTTCCTGCACGCAGCTAGCACTTTGCTAGCTGCATGCAGTGCCCGATCGCCGCCGATCCGCCGCTATCCGTCGCGCCGCAGCCGCCCCCCCCCCCCAGACCCCGTGCGCTGCCTGGCCAATCAGTGCCAGGCAGCTCTATGGGGTGGATCGGAATCCCCTATGACGTCACGACGTCGTTGACGTCGGTGACGTCATCCCGCCCCGTCGCCATGGCGACGGGGGAAGCCCTCCAGGAGATCCCGTTCTTTGAACGGGATCTCCTGATCGCCGATCGCCGGCGGCGATCGGAGGGGCTGGGGGGATGCCGCTGAGCAGCGGCTATCATGTAGCGAGACTTTGTCTCGCTACATGAAAAAAAAAAAAATTAAAAAAAAAAAGATTTGCTGCCCCCTGGCGATTTTTTAGCAAACCGCCAGGAGGGTTAATAGCAAATCCACCTTGAATGCTAGAAACCCTAAATTTGCAGGATATGTTAAGGAGATCATTGGGAATAAGAGGAAAAAACTATTTTTCAAAAAGACTTTATAGTTTTTGAGAAAATCGATTTTAAAGTTTCAAAGGAAAAAAGTATACTTTTAAATGCGGTAAATGTCACTTTTAGTACCTAACGGTAGTGTAATTTTACACGCATCAAACGAAAGCGCAATAAATTTCCTGACGGGGTTTCCAGGGGGTCTATACGCAGCCGCAGCGCTTGGCCAGGGATCGCTATACAGCCGCAATATGGCTGTATGAAGATCCCTGGCATTTTTTCCTATTTTCCCAATTTTTTTTTTATGTTTAGAGTGTGGGAAAAAAAAAAATCATGTAGGGTCCCCCTCCTGAAACTTTTTAACCCCTTGTCCCCCATGCAGGCTGGAGTAGCCAGAATGTGGAGCTCCGACCGATTGGGGCTTCACACCCTGACTATACCAGCTGCAAAAAAGGTCCCTTAATGCCGATTTTTTCCGGGGTATCTGTTGGGGGCCCCCCCAGGTTTATTTTGCCCTGGGGCTCCATTGTTGCTTAAACCGGCCCTGCAAAAGAGCTTCTGTGAGCTCTGCAACTTTATAACATTGTGGACAGCACTGTCTTTTGAAGCTCTTATCTCAACTGTCTCTCATTGTTTCTTTTTTGTTTATGTTTTTCCTGCAGAGAAAAGTTCAAAGGGTCATTAGCCTGCTCTGTGAAATCATTTCAAATGCTGAGTGTATTGTGGAAACTGCAATTATTAGAGAATGATGCAATGTTATAAAAAAAAAGCTGTATAACTGAAAACAAAAATATGGCACTATTTTGTTTGCTACTAATTTTCTATTAATTATCCATACTACACAACCAATTCATTATATCATGAGGTTTTTTTTCGCTTTAGTGTCACTTTAAAGGGATACCCTGGTAGTGGGGCCCCCAGGAACTTTTTCACAGAGGGCTGGGCTTGTGGCTATTAGTTACGACCCTGGCCGCACGCAGTCATGCTAACTGGGCATAACTGCTACATGATAAATGTTTGGACAGCTTCCCTATCCTCCCTCTATCTCCCACATGGCATCCCCCTCCTCCACAATAACAGCCTAATGCATCTGGAAATTAGACTGCGAGCCACTCTGCCAAGCAAATACTAGAAATACAAGGGTTTAATGAATAAATTGGACATTAGGGGCAAATTACAAGGCAGGATGAAATGAGCAATTACCCCGGCCTTGAGGAAACCTACAATAGTCTTGGATTCTGCTGACATAGACTAATATTATACCAACTATTAACTTTAATGACCCACCATTAAAATGGAGAGAGATCGACTAATTGGTCGTAATTAACATAATTGCATCTACCAAGAGGATGTTATTTTCAGAATTCCAGTAGCTGAGATTATCTAAATTAACGTGCGCTTTGCGCTTTGTCCAGTTCTACGAAAGAGAAAATATTATTACACGTGTTTTTGTCTCAGAGACAATTTAATAAACCTAGCGGTATTAAGATACCATTCTGTAATGTACACAGAAGGTACCCTACAACTCTGGGAGACAAGAAGGATGGACATCTTTAAAGGAAACTTGAAGTGCGAGGTGTATGGAGGCTGCCATATGTATTTCCTTTTAAAGCATACCTGAACTGTGCTAAAAACTTTTGACTTTTACCTACCCAGGGCCGGATTTAGGGCAAGGCCGCATAGGCCATGGCCTAGGGCACCACAGGAGCAAGGGCACCAAAGCAGCAGGCTAAACTGATGCAAGCATGCAAATGCTGCAATGCAGTGAGATCAGGCGAGCGCCTGACCGCGGTACTCTGCTGCTAGCCGCCTGTGCAGCGACCACCTTGCTCTCTGTGCACGTTTGCTTTGTGGCCAGCAGCTAAAGACTTGGGAAGCATTGGAGATGGAAAGGAAGATGAAGCTTCTGCACTGGAGACGAGCGGAGAAATGAGTGACACTGATGGCTGCTGCGGTGTGAAGGCGACCTGGCTACCTATACTGAAGGGAGGGATTGATGGAGTCATCTGGCTACCTATACTGGAGGGAAGGGGGGAGGGGTCATCTTGCTACCTATCCCGAAGGGGGGCGGATGGTGATAGTGGCCTTGGGTGGTAAAGAGTACAAATCTTTCCCTGTACCTACCTGGGGCTTCTTCCAGCCCTCCGTAGCTCGTCAGGTCCCTCTAGGTCACCTCTGTTCTCCTGCTGTGAAATTCTTGCAATCCGAGCTCCAGTTGTGCTAACTGCGCACATGTGTTCCTGTCTGTGCGCACTACACGATTGTTCTTCCATCAGCGGGAACATCTGCGCATGCGTAGATTTCTAAAGAACGATCTGTGCATGTGCAGGACGCTACCAAATGGAACTTGGGTCGCAGGAATGTGATGGGTGCAGTGTTGTCAACCGCCCGTAAATTTACGGGCAACCCGTAATTTTTTTATAAAAATTAAGCTGCCCGTGAATTCCGTAAGGAATTCAGCAGCGTCCGTAAAAGGGCGGCCGCCCGCCCTGTTTCAGGAGGACAGCGGCGCAGTGGAGGAAGAGCTGTTGGCAGCGGTGGTGAAGGGGGGCAATCCCCCCTCTTCTCTCACCTTAGTGCTCTCCCTCCCTCGCTGACTGTCCCCCTCCTAAGTGCGGAGTGGCGCTTGGCAGCGGGCGGGACTTACCTTCCGTCTCGCTCCTGCGCCGGAAGTTCTGCTGCTCTGGTCTGGACCAGGCCAGAGTAGTGGCAGATCATCCTGCGCCGGCGACGAGAGAAGACGCAGGTAAGTTCCGCTCACTGCCGCCTGCCATTGCGCTACATCTACTGGGGACATATACCTCTGGCTACATCTACTGGGCACATATATACCTCTGGTTACATCTACTGGGCACATATACATCTGGCTACATCTACTGGGCACATATACATATGGCTACATCTACTGGGCACATATAACCCTGGCTACATCTACTGGGCACATATACATCTGGCTACATCTACTGGGCATATATACATCTGGCTACATCTAGTGGGCACATATACCCCCTGGCTACATCTACTGGGCACATATACCTCTGGCTACATCTACTGGGCACATATACCTCTGGCTACATCTACTGGGCACATATACCCCCTGGCTACATCTACTGGGCACATATACCTCTGGCTACATCTACTGGGCACATATACCTCTGGCTACATCTACTGGGCACATATAACCCTGGCTACATCTACTGGGCACATATAACCCTGGCTACATCTACCGGGCACATATAACCCTGGCTACATCTACTGGGCACATATAACCCTGGCTACATCTACTGGGCACATATAACCCTGGCTACATCTACTGGGCACATATAACCCTGGCTACATCTACTGTGCACATATAACCCTGGCTACATCTACTGGGCACATATAACCCTGGCTACATCTACTGGGCACATATAACCCTGGCTACATCTACTGGGCACATATAACCCTGGCTACATCTACTGGGCACATATACCTCTGGCTACATCTACTGGGCACATATAACCCTGGCTACATCTACTGGGCACATATAACCCTGGCTACATCTACTGGGCACATATAACCCTGGCTACATCTACTGGGCACATATAACCCTGGCTACATCTACTGGGCACATATACCTCTGGCTACATCTACCGGGCACATATACCTCTGGCTACATCTACTGGGCACATATAACCCTGGCTACATCTACTGGGCACATATAACCCTGGCTACATCTACTGGGCACATATACCTATGGCTACATCTACTGGGCACATATAACCCTGGCTACATCTACTGGACACATATAACCCTGGCTACATCTACTGGGCACATAAAACCCTGGCTACATATACTGGGCACATATACCCCTGCCTACATATACTGGGGACATATACCTCTGGCTACATATACTGGGCACATATATCTGCTGGCTACATATACTGAGGACACTGGCTGTTTGCCATTATGTGCATTTACTGGTGAAAAGCTGTCTCTTATTATGTGCATTTACTGGTGCAAAGCTGTCTCTTATGTGCATTTACTGGTGAAAAGCTGTCTCTTATGTTCATTTACTGGTGAAAAGCTGTCTCTCATTACGTGCATTTACTGGTGAAAAGCTGTCTCTCATTACGTGCATTCACTGGTGAAAAGCTGTCTGTCATTACGTGCATTTACTGGTGAAAGGCGTCTCTTATGTGCATTTACTGCTGAAAAGCTGTCTGTCATTACGTGCATTTACTGGTGAAACGCTGTCTCTCATTATGTGTATTTACAAGCCATGCCCACTTTAGTCGCCGCAAATTTCCTCGAACATGTTGCCCCCTACCCATTTGACTGCCCCCTCATATGTGCCAGTCTAGAACCGGCCCTGTACCCCTGCCTACATATACTGGGCACATATACCCCTGGCTACCTGTTCTGGGGACATCTATACCCCTAGCCACCTATTCTGGGGACACCTATAGACCTGGGGCTACCTATTTTTGGGGAACCACTGCTGTCAGATTAAATGTACTTTGGGGAACTGCTGCCAGATTATGTGTATGTTGGGGGAATCGCTGCTGCCAGATTACATCTATTTTTTGGGAACCACTGCCATATTATCTGTATTTTGGATTTTTGGTGAAATGCTGTAAGATTACATGTATTTTGGGGGAAGGGGGGGAAACACTATGGCAGAGCTCAAACTTCCCTGGCAGACCTTTCACAGCAATATTAAAATCATGTATATTTGGCTCCACCCATGACCACGCCCACATTCTGTTGCGTGGCCACGCCCATTGTTTCGGCGCTACGCAGGAGGTTTTGTCAGTAAAAAAAATCTTTTGTCAGTAAATTTTTAGGTATTTGTCAGTAAAAAATAACGTGAAAGGTTGGCAACACTGGATGGGTGACATCAGGAGAACAGAAGGGACTCAGAGGATACTGAGGAAACTGACAGGCTGTAGGAGGCTGGAATATGCCCCAGGTAAGTAAATGTCAACAGTGTTAAGCACAATTCAGGTGTGCTTTAAACAATACCGGTTGCCTGACATTAGCGGTGTTTGTATCACACACTGGAAACGAAGCTAATCTTATCATAATCGTGCCATTATTTGCCATCTTGTTCAGGATCTAGGGTTGTAAGTATTGGAAGCAGAGGATCAGCAGGACTGCCAGGCAACTGGTATTGTTTAAAATTAATGCCTCTCAGTTTAGATTCCCTTTAAAGCAAGTCTGAAGCTTAAATAAAAATAAGAAACAGGTACTCACCTATGGAGAGGGAGGGGTCCTATATAGCCTTCCTGTTCTCCAGGTGTCCTTGCTCCCTCACAGTCTACTCTATTTAAACCCCCTGCTGCGGGACACATCGGCAGTCTCAGAAGCACTTGGTCTCTGTACTGCACACGCCAGGTTAGGATCTTCTGCACCTGCGCGAACACGCTGCTCGCAATCGTGCTCACGTGGCCTGGAGTGAAGAAAGAGAAAGGGAAAAATCGAGAGCCCCCAATAGTGTATTATTGTTGGTTTGATTATCGTGAAAGAATATGGTAAAAATTATTATACTCACAAGTGTAGGTTGCCGGGTCAGGCAACCACTTGTATCACAGACGGGGAAATTAGACCTGTCCCCGCTCAGGCTAAAAGTCACTCTCTGCGTAGAAGAAGAAAAGGGTGTCCACACCCATCCACCAGGTGGATATCACGTGATAAGAGAAACAGAGGCGCCAATAGAGTAAAATATAATTCCAAGTTAAAACCAATTAAAATGTGGATGGCAGTGGTGGACTTGCCTACCCGCAATGAGGAAAAGACCACTTTGTATGGTTAACAATATCAATTTAATCAATTTAGTACTCCAAAATAACAATTAGTTTGCAATGCGTTTCACGGGACACAAGCCCGCTTCCTCAGGCAAAGTACATACAAGCAGGAGCAACTTTCCCCTGTCCCACAACTCTCCTCTATCACTGCACAGAGGAGAGTTGTGGGACAGGGGAAAGTTGCTCCTGCTTGTATGTACTTTGCCTGAGGAAGCGGGCTTGTGTCTCGTGAAACGCGTTGCAAACTAATTATTGTTTTGGAGTACTAAATTGATTAAATTGATTAAATTTATATTGTTAACCATAGAAAGTGGTCTTTTCCTCATTGGGGGTAGGCAAGTCCACCACTGCCACCCACATTTTAATTGGTTTTAATTTGTAATTATATTTTACTCTATTGGCGCCTCTGTTTCTCTTATCACGTGGCCTGGAGTGTTCTTCGGAGGCACAGAAGTACCATGTCTGCGCAGAGCACCCCAGGGCATGTGAGCGCTCGCACAGGCGCAGAAGATCCCAACCTGGCGAGGTCGGCATCTCCAATGGAGGGGGTCCCGGGACACCGGAGCTGCGGTGAGGGACAGATCGGCTGCCAGGGGCTGGAGGAAGCCCCAGGTAAGTAGATCTCACTTTTTTTTTTCCTCGGATGTGTCTTTTAAAGCAGCAGGGATAGCCATACTATCCCACGACCCCCCCACACGTATAAGTATATAAATACTTGTTCTACTTACATAACATATGTATAGTACTTTCCATGTTTTGATTTCAGTGAATTTTATATAGAGAAAACTGTTCCAGGCATTTTCCATCTTTACAACCTCTGACTTAAGCCAATCCTGATGTCATTTCCTCCCTTACTCCTTTTTTCCCTAGAAACTGCACTGTCATATCTAGCTTGCCTTTGTAAACAGATGTGAGTACAGCATAGATCGTATTTCAGCAGCTTCCGCAGAGGGTTGAGGTGTATTTCCCTTCTCAACCTCGTGTCACACTGAACTGCCCTCAGCCAATCAGTGAGGTGCAGGAATGTGGGAGGGGAGATAACACGCTTCCCTCTCAGTGTACCAGAATAAAACCAGGCTGACTGAGATAAGATTCATTACAGCAGACACATTTATGATTATATTGCAATGCAGATTGCATGTAGACTACATAATAAGCATAAAGCAGTGGGCAAATAAGATATGATATTGTGGCTGACAATCCCGCTTCAAGCCTGTGCACGATGCAAAGGTAATAAAGGGGAGAGTCACCTTGTGACTGCTGCAAAGTGGGCGCAGAATTAGAAGAGGAGAAGTAGGAGTGGACAGATACTGGGACAAAGCAACAGGACAAAAAAGGAAACTTAAAAAAAAATAAAAACAAAAATTAAAGAATTAAACCTTCAACCTTAACAATAAACACATTAAATCAAATTGATGAAAATGTAATTAGACTCCAACGAGAGCCAGAGTAGCTGGAACAGACCCGGAAGACATTAAACCAAATAATACTACAATAGGCAGAGTCTGCGGTGGGGTGGCCAAGTAAGTGATGTAGTCGTGGAGAAAAATACTTGTAAGAATTCTCTAGAGAAAAATGATATAAAAAGTATCAAAAGAAAGTAAAAGATACAAGAGAGAAGCACAAACATTGGGAAGAGTTTTAGAAGTTTACAGATAATGAGTAAGAAGACGAAAAGCATTTTTATATGAAGCCATATCTAATGAGGAAAGCTGGTTTGGATGAGTCACATGTTGGAATTAAAATAGCTGGCAGGAATATTGCCAATGATACCACTCTGATGGCTGAAACTGAGGAAGAACTGAAGAGCCTAATCATGAATGTCAAACAAGAAAGTGCCAAAGCTGGTCTACTGCTTAACATCAAGAAAACTAAAGTCATGTCATCTGCTCCAATGAACAATCTACAAATAGATGGAGTAAAAGTAGAAGTTGTAACAAATTTCATCATCCTGGGATTGAAGATCTCTGCAGATGGTGAATGCAGCCATGAGATCAAGAGACACTGATTACTTCTGAGGAAGGCTATGGCAAATTTGGACAAGATACTAAAGGATAGAGCTGTCACTTTACCAACAAAGAGCAGGACAGTTAAAGCCATGGTCTTCCCAGTAATAACATGTGGCTGTGAAGGTTGGACTATAAATAAGGCCATGCTTAGAAAAATTGGTGCTTTTGAACAGCTGGTGTGGAGAAAGCTACGGAGAGTTCCCTAGACTGTTAGAAGATCCAACCAGTCAATACTTAAAGACATAAGTCCAGAGTGTTCACTAGAGTCTATGAAGGTAGAATCTGATGGAAATGTATCTTTTTCAATGTAGCTAATTATGTCGCTATGCAGTGAAAAGGGATGCTTCTTTATACACCGCATCACACTAAAGCTACAACAGCCCTGTCTCTTTTTGTTTCCTTTGTTTTGTGAGATACAACAGCAAGGCCTTGTTTGCATTAAGCCACGCAGGTGGCTGTGTTACACTGCAGTACACAGCCACAGTGTGTCTGGCTGGTCCAGCATTGACCCTGATCACTGTGAATGGAGCAGACCTGCACTGCGGACAAAACCATGCAAAGAGATCTAAGAACGCCTACGAGAGGAATCGGCGAGGGAGACTTGGGCGCAGGATACAACCGATATATAGCTTATCATGCTGCTGCACAAGTTCCCGGCCCGTGCTAATTACTATTCCCCCTCCAGGCCACCATGGATGGTGGGGAATGAAATAATTCGGCCTCTAGCAATTGCTGGAAGCCAAATTATTGTGTTTTAAAAGTAACTTCAGCTCCATCTTCTGATGGCACCGAAGTTACTCCCTGTGCGCCCAAGTCTCCTGGGCTGGATTCACTGTGTTCGCTAAAAACTGACTACAGCACAACCCACAGTAGTGGGAAAGTCAGACATGGCTTTCTATCTCTGAAGTTAAAGTGAATGGTAACATGAAAAAAAAAACAAAAACAACCAGATAATTAACTAAGGACAGGGAAGGGGCAGGGTCCTATAGAGCCTTCCCGCTCCTCCCCCGGTGCCCTCGGTGCAGCGCTGTCCCCGGTAGCAGTATTTGACCAATTGGTCAAAATTTGACCAATTGGTCAAATACTGCTCTCTCTGCCACCGAAGGAGGCTTCAGAAGACTTCAGAAGCCCAAGTTCTCCTGAAGACGGACCGCTCCATACTGCGCACTGCTCTCTCACTCACTTAACCATGCGCAGTATGGAGCTGCCCGTCTTTGGGAACACTTGGTACTCATGTCACTGACTGTCCTTAGATGACCTCACAATCTAATCCCTATCATAGTCATAGACTAATGTCCTACCAAATTATTATGTTTTTATATAGCACTGAAATCTTTTGCAGCGCTTTAACCACTTGCCAACCGCACGCTTATACCGTGCGTCGGCAAAGTGGCAGCTGCAGGACCAGCGACGCAGTACTGCGTCGCCAGCTGCAGGCTGATTAATCAGGAAGCAGCCGCTCGCGCGAGCGGCTGCTTCCTGTCAAATCACGGCGGGGGGCTCCGTGAATAGCCTGCGGGCCGCCGATGGCGGCTCGCAGGCTAAATGTAAACACAAGCAGAAATAATCCGCTTTGTTTACATTTGTACGGCGCTGCTGCACAGCAGCGCCGTAAGGCAGATCGGCGATCCCCGGCCAATCAGCGGCCGGGGATCGCCGCCATGTGACAGGGGACGTCCTGTCACTGGCTGCACAGGACGGATAGCGTCCTGTGCAGCCCGGATCACCGGGGAGGGGACAGGTAGGAGAGGGAGGGGGGAATTTCGCCGCGGAGGGGGGCTTTGAGGTGCCCCCCCCCGCCAGCCACACGCAGGCAGCAGAGATCAGACCCCCCCTGCACATCATCCCCATAGGGGGGAAAAAAGGGGGGCAATCTGATCTCTCTGCCTGCACCCTGATCTGTGCTGGGGGCTGTAGAGCCCACCCAGCACAGATCACTAAAAACCACGCTGGTCCTTAAGGGGGGGTAAAGGGTGGGTCATCAAGTGGTTAAAGAGTACATAGTCATGTCACTTCTTGTCCTCAGAGAAACTCTCAATCTAATCCCTAACATATCTCCAATGTCTTTAGAACTGCTGACAGGGATCAAACTGTTAACTTAGTCTTTTTTACTCTTCAACAGGCTGGACAGGATGAGCTGAATGGCACAGGCTGAACAGGGTCTGTCTGGATAAGTACGGAAGTACTGGGCAGGGAAGGCTGGATAAGTAGCAAAGTACTGGAATGTATAGCCTGACTAGGAAAAATGACATGCGCCTAGTGAGACTTGGCCGCGCTGCCGAGGACACCAATCCCAGAAGTCCATCGGGTCGGAGTTCCCCAAGCAGCTACTGAGGAGTCGCCGCTGGACTCACAGAGAGGTAAGTAGTGTTATAGTGAGATTCCTGTTTCCTTCAGCAGCCCTGCTAGCAGGTGAGGTGACAGATATTAAAAAGTGGAAGTTTTCAGCATTTCTTTCATTTTTTTTTCTTCTATTTCATGCATGACTATAGCGATAACAGAATGTCAATATTTTTGCTATAGTGGCCCATTATTCTTTACATAGTGCCGAATATAACACAGACTCTGTCACAGAGCTGATGGCACTCGGGCGACCTTGCGGTGAAACAGCCGTTGCTTGGAGCTCACAGTAAACCTCTGCACTGCGCGTTATTTATGTTGGCCAGGCTGGTCCTGCGACCATGGAAGGAGGGATGCCAAGTCATAAAACAGCATGGCACCATGTCTATAAGTTGTCTGGGCTTGTGAGAGCTGGCAGACTCCCTTCTGTTCTGCATGTGTGAGCTTTGGCTTCTAACAGCGCATGCAGATGAAGGCGCCTGCAGGGCTCTCCGCTGCTGAATGTAAAAACGCACACTCCTTCTCTAAAGCGGAACTCCACCTCCCTCCTCATTGTGTATTAAAGCGGACCTGAACTCAGAACTTCCTCTCTGCTCTAAAAGATACACAACAGCATAATAACCTTTAGGCTAGTTACACACCAGGACGTTGCGTTTAGGGGACGTTATAGGGCACATAATGTGCCCCTAACGCAACACCTGGTGCTCTCTGGTGTGGACATCGGAGTGAGCCGCGTTGTGCAGCTCACTCTGGCGTCCGTGATGCGTACTCTTGGACGCATGCGGCATCACGTGGTCCCGCCCGGCCAATCGCCGCACAGAGCGGCCGCTCCAGGAAGTAAACACTGCACGTCACTGAGTGCAGTGAATATAAATTAGCCATGTGCCCGGCCGCTCTCCCCTCCTCCCCAACATGACTGAGCACGTGCAAACAGTCTAACGCGGCTTAGCCGCCTAGAACGCACTGCATGCAGCACTTTGCTGCGTTACAATGTAACGCAATGTGGGCAGTGTGAACAGCCCACTTGTGTTACATTGCTGTGCGTTGGGGGAGCGTTACAGGCTGCACTAACGTGCGCCTGTAACGCCCCTGTGTGCAAGAAGCCTTAAAGGAAACCAGAGATGAATGCTTTGGCACAAAATAAACATATCCCCCGATAGATTTTGCAAAATAAATACTATACCTGGTATTTTCGCCGCTCCGGTGTGCCTTTTTTGTGTGTGTGTTTTTTTTTTTTTTTTAATTAAAACTCCACGCAAAACACAGTTCATCAGAAAAGCATATTATTTAGTGGGCTGTGTGCAAAATGAAATCACCATTTTTAAAAACCTCTTATGACTAACAAATATAGATAAAAAAATGTTTTTCAATATACCCTTTACATTAGCAGCTCCTCCCATCTCATAACAGCTCTCTGTGATGCTGTGAGTATATAGAACAGGAAAGCTGAGCCAGCAGGGGGCAGGCTTGTGCTTGAAAAGACATCAGAGAAGACAGACTCAGCTATAATGATTCCTGAGCAAAGCCAGACTGAATGCTCATTCAGGGATTTTAACATAGCTAATAACAACTACAAGCAGGCTGAGCAGTGAAGGATGAAACAGAGAGCTGGGTAGGTGTTTCCTCTAATGTTCCCACTGATATATATATATATATATACTGTATATTAAAATACATGAGGGTGCTTTGTCTCTGGTTCGCTTTAAAGGAAGCCATTTGTTTGTCACAGCTGATACAAATCCTGCAATAAATATGCAGTGTGTCTACTGCCTGCTTTCATGGAAGCAGACACAGGGTTAATATCCTGTGTTCACAAAAATTAGCTGCTCTGCCAAGGCAACCAGCTGACACAGGTGAAGGATCAGGTTATAACTTGTGATTAGTCACAGATGAGGGGGAATGAGACAGGCTAAACTCTCTAAATACATACAGGGTGCATTTCTCTATGATTTCCTTCTGTCCTGTACAAGAGTACAGGTCCACTTTAAGTGTTATGTCATTTATACCTTTTATCAGGGCAATCATTCAGTCAGGAGATAGCGGCTTCTAAAAAAATGCCATTACTTCCATTGCAGCGGCCAACAGATAACGCTGACCAAACAATAGTCACAGCTACTGGCTGACAGGTGACTAGGTTAGATAAAAACCTAAGTATACTTTCATTATCAAGGACTTCTATAGTGCTGACATTTTCTGCAGCACTTACATACAGTAGAATCCCATACTAGTAATAGTAAACTTCTGGCTATAGTAAACTCAGTCCTCAAGTCCCAACCATGCGCCCAGGCTCGTACTGAGCCGCCGAAGTGCCGATGGTCCCATCGGTGGGCCCCGGCCGCCCCACCTCCTGGGGGCAGTGCTGAAAAGGAGGGGGGCTAAATGCAGGAAGGGGGGAAAGTGGGCACAGAGCAGCGGGGAGGGGGGGAATCCTTCCCCTCCTCCCTCACCTAGGGGCCCCCCCTTCCTTGCTCCCCCCCCTCCAGAATTGCAGTCAGCCAGCCAGCGGCAGCAGCGGGGAATAGTTTACCGTCCGAGATCGATAGATCTGCATGCCGCTGGTCTGGTCTTCTGCATTGACTGTCCAATCACGCTCTCGCAGTACTTCCTGTGAGAGCATGATTGGACATTGCAGTGCAGGAGACCGGACCAGCAGCGGCACGCAGAGCTCTCTGATTCTCTCGGTTGGTAAGTGATTCCTGCGCTCGCTGCTGCCGCTGCTGGCTACAATTTTGGACAGGGGGAGCGCAGAAGGGGGGGGGCCCTAGGTGAGGAAGGGGGGGGTGGAGGCTTCCCCCCTCCCCGCTGCTCTGTGCCCGCTGCCCCCCCTTCCTGCCTGGGGAACTACTGAGACACCTGCCTACCTAACTGGGGGGGGGGGGGGCGCGGAAGGGGGGGCCCCTAGGGGAAGGAGGGGGGGCAGGCTTCCCCCCCTCCCCGCCGCTCTGTGCCGGCTGCCCCCCCTTCCAAGCTGTGGGGAGCTTGCATTTTGTGGAGAAATTTGCCTCCAATCTGAATGCATTTTGTGGGGGGATATCTGCTGCCAATTTTATTGCATTTTGTGGGGGGATATCTGCTGCCAATCTGATTGAATTTTGTGGGGGTATCTGCTGCCAACCTTATTGCATTTTGTTAGGATATCTGCCGCCAATCTGATTGCATTTTGTGGGGATATCTGCCGCCAATCTGATTGCATTTTGTGGGGATATCTGCTGCCAATCTGATTGCATTTAGTGGGGGTATTTGCCGCCAATCTGATTGCATTTTGTCTGAAAATCTGCTGCCATGTGACTACTTGATGAATTATCATGAGGCATGTAACTACTTGAATATTTTATCTAAAATGTATCTGGTCAGACCTAATCTTTGTGAATAACACTGCTACTTATTTTGTGTTTTGTTTTGTTTATTTTTAAGTCTGTCCATGATTCATGGGGGGAGGAGGAGAGGGAGCGGGCCCCAGGCTGAAACTTCCTTGGTGGGCCCTTAGTGTCCCAGTCCGACCCTGCATGCGCCTTTATGATTCTTCAATGTATGCCCAATCCTGATATAATACGTAAACCTCTAGCATAGTAAGCTACTTGGCCAGGTCTCTTGAAGTCTACTATGGGATTTTACTGTAGTACATGAATGCATTCATGTCACAAACTGTCCCTTAAGAGGAGCTCACAGTTGAACATCCCTTTAGTAGTCATGGGCTTTGATTGACTACTGCCATAACCATAACTTCACTCTCTCCGATAAAGGAGTCAATTTTTCAGATCAGATCTACGAGTGTAAGAATTATGATGTCCACACGTGTTTAATGACCGTTGCAAGATGGGTCCCCAAACTGTGAGGGCCACCAAGGGAAAGGATGTGAACATTAGGGGGCCCCATCAAAGGTTTAGTGGTGGGCGCCCATGATTTGTGGTTATGCCACTGCTCCCCCCCCCCCAACACACACACTTTTAAACCTCACCCTCCAATGCCTTCTATTCTTGGGAGACAGGGATTCTTACCAGGTATTTGCTGCACAACATGAGTTAGGTACTCACTAATGTAGAGGGAAGGCTCTGGATCCCGTATAGCCTTCACAGTCCTCTCTCTGTCCCCTCGGTCCACCATTCTCCCCTGTTGAATTTCTGCACCGTTAGGACTCCTCGGCAGGCTTCAAAACCCTTTGCATCCCCGAGTGCTTCCAAAGACAAGTATGAGTCTGTGCTCTCACAGTACGGATTTTCCTTTCCTTTGAGCATACTCGGTGTCACGGACAAACCGTGAAAAAACACAATCAACTGGATTTCTGATTGTGATTCACGGTACAATCCAGATTGCACATCCAGGAGTAGTACAGAGCAAAAACATGGGGCCTGGCTATTCTATCTAGATAACACAGAAACCATGTGGCATCTCTGTTCTAAGAAAAAGCCCCCCCCTCCCCCCAGGTAACAACTAAGTATGAATTATATCTGAAAAGAATCTTCCCTTAGCAGACAACTAGCAGCTAGGTGTGAATTCTAGAATGAAAAGCTCTATTTGGCTACTGGGGTCAGAAGCAAGCTTTCAGCTCAGTATAGGGGCAGACCTGGTGCACTCTAACCATATTTAACATAACTGTATTGTATGATTTTTTTGGGGGTTTTTAAGAGATACCGCTACCGTACTTATGAGCTTTATGGAATTTATATAATTTCACTGCAAAGGTCCTGCTGAGTATTCTCATATTTAGTTTATGAACCTGGCATATCCAGCAACTGGGTTATTCAGCTTCTCCGCAATGGAATGTCCTACACTATTCATGTCTGGTATTAATGTGTTCCATATTCTTTGGGGATTGTGAATTTTCTATTATTATTTGTGTGTGATGAACATGGTCTGAGATATGGAAATTTCACATATTTTGTACTTAAGATTCCCGCCAACAATAAAATAATGCCCAAACCCCAGCCCAGGGGCTGGCTCTGCTTTCTGCCCTCAGAGTAGGTTTGGATAAAAGAACGACAGCAATCTCAGCAAGGAGTCCTCCCTTTTTGAACACCACTGAAGCTAGCAGAGGACTATGAGGCTTTCTTCCTGATCCTGAATTCTGAAACAAAGGAACTTTGCATTTCTTGGATTTCCACTCAAAGGACATGCCTCTTCCAAAACTTTAAGTATTTATTCTCTTTGTTTTTACATTTTAGTTTATTTGGGCTACTGTCTCTATAATTGTTCTTTTTTAATCATTTTCTGTATATATCAATTATTTATATTGCATTTCCAATAAAAGGCTTAAAGGAATACTATCGATTCACATCTTTTTTTTTAATCGACACAGGAATTGTTTGGGAAGTGCTGCTAAGTACTGGTGTATACATTTTAGTAGCAACCTCTTTGTTTACTGTTAAGCAAAATACTTTCAAACTTTACTGACCCAAAACTGACAGCAAACTGAGCCATGAGGAGAGGGGAAATTCCCCTGACGCTTGATCAGTTAACTCTATGTGTAACTCTGTGTGTGACAGAGAGAGAGAGAGCTCCCAACAGCTGCAGCTTCTGTGTCCTGTGTTTCTGACTGAAGTGTCTGAAGAGAGCAGAGGAAATGTAACTAATTGTCACAGCTTTTCATACTGTATTTGCTTTCAGAGTTTGATATTTTCTTTCTGTAGTCTGATATGCAACTCTGGCTGTGCATCGAAGCAGACACCCCTTCTGCAATTGATTTGTCCCAATATAGGTAAATCCTACCCTCAATAAATTACAGCTTTTGCCTCAGATATTTAACATGAAAAGTAGGAAAATGTTTACACAGCTACTTAGACATTATTTGTACATTGTCATTTTAGAACACTTGGGTATTGATAGTATTCCTTTAAGGTCATTTTCTTCAGCTACATGCCTGCTTTACGCACCGCAGAAAGAATCCTAGCCTTTCTGAAAATTCGCTATCTAAAGTATTATTTTTTTTAGTCAGACCAAAGTGTTGTTTTAACAAGTTTCATTTGCAGGTTTAGAATAGTTAGCGCAGGTCCTCTGTCCTTCTACAGAGGTGGCGGCAGCTCTGTACCTGAAATATTGTGTAGTATAAGTGTTAGTGTTGCTCACATGCTCCCTCCTAGCCTGTCTGCTGCCCATTTCCAGCTTTTTCAGCACATCAATTGCATCCACAAACTTGGATGGTCTGTAGGTTGAAAAAGATTGGAAGGCATTGAGTAGTCCGGCCACTAGGGGGCGTGTGACACTCAGGGACGTGAGTACTTCCAAAGGCTGCCTGAGGAGAGCCAAAGAAGAATTTGACCAAGCTGGTCGACAGACTTCACCGGGGCCTGGCGGTGGATTGAGGGGACACAAAGAGGACCGGGAATGCTCTATGGGATCCAGGGGCCTTCCCTCTCCATTGGTGAGTACTAAAATCTAACTGATTTTTTTCAGCTCGCCTCAGTATTGTTTTAAAAGTCACCTTCTGTCCCCGTTTGTGCCTCCATCAGTATCATTGTGCCTCCCTCTGTCACCCATTATGAATTCTTCTGGCCCCTGTGCCTCCTTCTGTCCGCCTGTGCCTCCTTCTGTCCCGTGTGCTCCCTTCTGTCCCCTTGTGCTACCTCTGCCCCCCTGTGCATCCCTCTGTTGACCTGTGCCTCCTTATGTCCCCTTGTGCCACTATCTGTCCCCATCCCCTTCCTGCAATCCCCCAGCCCAGTGTGTAAATGCAGAGCATAGCGCAGCAGAAGCTGTGCGCTCACCCCCACTGAAGTCCAACCATCCTGTCTATCTCCTACACCCTCTAGTGCTGGCACCTCACTCTCCTCATGTTGCATGTAATCATGCTACATTTAGTAGGAGAGTGATGAGCAGACAGGCGGAAGCACAGCACTGGACTCCAGTGGAGAGAGGTGAGAGCACAGCTTCTGCTGGGCTATACTCTGCATTTACACACTGGGCTGGGGAAGTGCAGAAATGTGATTGGCGTTTTTTTTGTATATCACGGACTCCCTGTATTATGCAACCACCTTATACGGCACCTGGTTTATATTCTCGTCTCAAATAGAAGCAGGCTATTCCGCTGAATGTCTCCAGAAGGCCTGAAAAACGTTTGCGTCTGGAGTTCAGCTTTAAAAGGCTTTTTCCAGCTCTTATGCAAATAGGGAGTCAGCAGTGAGTGTGCTGGTGTCTCTGCTGCTCTTATTCCTGCCCAGCCTACATCATTAGTACTTATGTTTGATGAGGTGTTCTGGCACCAGACAAGTGGAATAATCCCTTTGCAAGGCATTTACTTATTAAAACATGGTTTGAGAGGTGTAAGGAGCCATGTGATGTAATGAGAAGGCTTGCTCTCCGCGTCGAGCTTGAAACCAGCTTGGCTGGGAATGAATTCAGCGCAGTCTGTGGTTTGCCGTGGCCCCACTAGAAAGGTCGTATCATGACAGGCCTCCCCATTACGGCTCAGGTGACAGCTTGCAATGCTTGCCTACAATAGCAGAGCCCAAACTCTCTGCAGGCCAAGACCAACCCAGACAGGGGCAGGTGGGCGCCACTGTTCTGGCTATCTGCTAAGTCAACTTTTATTGGGGCGTGGAGGTGACCTTATTTAGTGAGTTAACGCCTGTCTTTATTATGAGTGGCATCCAGAACACAGCTCAGATCCTTAGAGATTGGAGCATGTACCATTAAAGAGGCCCTGTGGTGACACATAGTAGAATGCAGTAAATTATTCAGGACACCCAATTCTATAGTAGTTTTCCTGGTCTCAGCATCAGAAACACTTTCTATATCTATATATTATCTATATATTGCTGTATCCCCCCCAAGCATTCTGAGAGACCAGGTTTGATTGGCTCTAGAACGCTCAGTAACCAAACATTCCGCAGAGATCACCTGCCAGCAGTAAAGAAGCCACCAACTGTAATGTATTTCAGAATGTAAATCAAGGTGAAAACCTCAACCCGCAGCACCTAATCTTACCCCCAACCCCCCCCCCACCCCCTTCCACACAATGGTGCCTATCCTTCAACATGCTATTCAGTGAGATTGTTGTAGCTGCAATTTTTGAAGGCTGTAACCAGTATTTGGAAGACAGCCAATATGTGTGGGGAAAATATAACCGCTCCATTTAGTTGAGAACAGAAAGATGAAATGTTAATAGCAAATAAAGTGTGGGGAAAATATAGCCAATATATGTGTGGGGAAAATATAGCCGATATACTGTATGTGTGGGTAAAATATAGCCAATATATGTGTGGGGAAAATATAGCCAATATATGTGTGGGGAAAATATAGCCAATATATGTGTGGGGAAAATATAGCCAATATATGTGTGGGGAAAATATAGCCGATATACTGTATGTGTGGGGAAAATATAGCCGATATACTGTATGTGTGGGGAAAATATAGCCACATAATTCTGTTGAGAAACATAGAAGGGAAATATAGCTGAAAGTTATAGCAGCAAAATATAGCCAATATATGTGTGGGGAAAATATAGCCGCATTTTTTTGTTGAGAACATATAGATGAAATGTTAATAGAAAATACAGATGAAAAGTTCAGGGGAAAATATAGGCAAAATTTTGGTTGAAAATATGTAGCCGCATAAGTATATAGGCGAAAAAAATAGCAGGTGCCTAAAGCTCCCCGCTGGCCGCTGTGTATGAGCTCCTCCGTACTGCTCCTGGGACTGTACATACAGTATAGGTGCAGCTTCGGCTTAGTGCGCAGGTACGGCTGTACTCGCATTGGAGCAGTAAGGCCACGGTCATGCATGAAGAGTAGGGCGGGTGCGAACTTCAAGAGAGTCCTGGGCAGCGGTGGTGGTCTGGAGATGGACGTGAAAAGCCTCTGGAGATTCCTTATGCCACCTCGGGTTCTCTTAAAGAGACTCCGTAACAAAAATTGCATCCTGTTTTTTATCATCCAACAAGTTCCAAAAGCTATTCTAATGTGTTCTGGCTTACTGCAGCACTTTCTACTATCACCATCTCTGTAATAAATCAACTTATCTCTCTCTTGTCAGACTTGTCAGCCTGTATCTGGAAGGCTGCCAAGTGCTTCAGTGTTGTGGTTCTGTGATGCATCTCCCCCTTCCAGGCCCCTCTCTGCACACTGCCTGTGTATTATTTAGATTAGGGCAGCTTCTCGCTTCTCTCTTATCTTTTACAAGCTGGATAAATCCTCCTCTGAGCTGGCTGGGCTTTCACATACTGAGGAATTACATACAGGCACAGCTGTCTGCACTCTGCAGGAAGAAACAGCCTGACACTTCAGTGGAAGATAGCTGCAGGGGGAAAGAAACACACAAATGATCTCTTGAGATTCAAAAGGAAGGGTGTATACAGCCTGCTTGTGTATGAATGTATTTTCTATGTGTGGACATACTATACATCAACCTACTTCCTGTTTTGGTGGCCATTTTGTTTGTTTATAAACAAACTTTTAAAAACTGTTTTTAACCACTTTTAATGCGGCGAGGAGCGGTCGAAATTGTGACAGAGGGTAATAGGAGATGTCCCCTAACACACTGGTATGTTTACTTTTGTGCGATTTTAACAATACAGATTCTCTTTAAAGAGGAACTGTAACGACAAAACGGCCCCTGGGGGGTACTCACCTCGGGTGGGGGAAGCCTCAGGATCCTAATGAGGCTTCCCACGCCGTCCTGCGTCCCTCGGGGGTCTCGCTGTAGCCCTCCGTGCAGCGGTGACGCAATATTTACCTTCCTGGCTCCTGCGCAGGCGCTCTGATGCCTCTCGGCGCCGAAGTAGGCGGAAATACCCGATCGCCGTCGGGTCTGCTCTACTGCGCAGGCGCAAGTTTCCGGCGCCTGCGCAGTAGAGCGGACCCGACGGAGATCGGGTATTTCCGTCTATTTCCGTGCCGAAAGTCGCCACAGCGCCCCCCGCTGGAGCCAGCAAAGGTAAATATTGAACCGACAGTCGGCACAGTCGCCGGCTGTTCGGAGGGCTGCGGCGAGACCCCCGTGGGACAGAGGACGGCGTGGGAAGCCTCATTAGGATCCGGAGGCTTCCCCCACCCGAGGTGAGTACCCCCCAGGGGAGGTTTTTGTTGTTACAGAGTCTCTTTAATGTAGATGCACAATAGTAGGGAAGCAAGGTTAGGGGATGGTGAAACTGAACTTTTGTTATATACTATTATTATATACTGTATAGTCTGGCGTATAAGACTACTTTTTAACCCTTGAAAATCTTCTGAATAGTCAGGGGTCATTTTATACGCCAGGTGTCATTGAAGCTGGTTGATACGCCTTATCCTGTTACCGCCTCTCAGATCTCGCTGCTGAGGATTGTAGTGAAGCGGCGCAGGTGCACATGTGCGAGATCTGAGAGGCAGAAAAGGAGGTAAATAGGATACAAGGGTGGGCCAGACGTGTGAAAGAGGCGTGTTTTATGGCCACATACCGCTCTGCAAAACAGGTGGACAAGGAGAGCTGTCCAATCCACTTAGGGAGAGTTGTCAGTTCGGGTCTACTGCCCATGCGTGGGAGATCTGCACATGTGCAGAAGACCACGACTGGCACGACTAAACCAGTTACAGAGGCTGATTTAAACTCAACGGCAGAGCGCGGGAGGACGGCGAGGGACTCAGACATGCTTGTGGGGCTGGAGGAAGCTCCGGGTAATTATCGATTCTTTGTATTCTAACAGCTCTGGTTTTCTTTAAGGTAAGACTGCATAGTATAAAAAATGAGTCTACAGATAACGTTGTCAGGTCCAGCTGCAGCATCAGTACTTCCTGGTACTGGGGTATGACCACAGCAACCACAGTCATGTTCCTAGCCCTTCTCGGTGACCACACTCCAGCCTCTGCATTGCCTGGCTTGCAGTCACATATGATGGGTAGCCATAACCCCTTCCTGCCCAGCATGAGGCCTGGTGTCACAGACCTTAATTAATTTCATTAAAAGAAATGTATATTGCTGGCAAGGGCTGAGCAAATCATTTGTCAAAATCCAATTTAAGTAGGACCTGATGACATACAGAGTGCTGAAGGTGGGGTACAGGATAGCTATCCCAGTGGCCAAGACGGGCATGAGACCCGGTGTAACAGGCGTTTTTACATTTAATAAATTACATTGACTTTTTTTTACATTTCTGGCAGGCACCAGGCACACCATGTGACAAACTCCAATCTTTGGAATAAATTACATACTGAGTGCTAAAGGTGGGGTGCAGGATAGCTGTCTCTATGGCCAAGGCGGACATGAAACCTGGTGCAACAGGCCAAGTTTTTAAATTTTACATTATTAATTTAATTTTTTTTTTATTACTACTACTGGCATGCAGTCAGAGGTGGAAAGCTGAGTGAGCCAATCAACCACCTCTTCTGCATTCTGGGAACTAATAGCTTTCTTCTGCAGAAGATCACATATGCCATGAGATGAGGAGAAATCAACACACTCTAGAAACTTTTGAGTTTTGGCCTGCCATTGCCTTTGAGTGACCAGAGAAGGAGTATGGGATTAAAGGGAACCTAAACTGAGGAGGATATGGATTTTTCCTTTTAAAATAATACAAGTTGCCCGACTCTCCTGCTGATCCTGTGTCTATAATACTTTTAGCCACAGCTCTTCAACAAGCATGAAGATCAGGTACTCTGACTGACGTCAGACTGGATTAGCTGCAGGGATGGATCTAGACCAAGTTGCCCCAAGTTGCGCCTGGGGCAAGGTCAGGTTTTGGCGCCTAAACTGCCATTCCCCATCCACATTTTGCCGCCTTTTTAAGAATTCAACAAACTGCGCCTGGGGCAAGAGACCCGCTTGCCCCCCCCTAGATCCGTCCCTGATTAGCTGCATGCTTGTTTCAGGTGTGTGATTCAGCCACCACTGCAGCCAAAGAGCTCAGCAGGGCTGCCAGGCAACTAGTATTGTTTAAAAGGAAACATCAATATCCCTCTCAGTTAAAGGGAAGGTTCAGGGACGATAAAAAAAAATAAAAATCCACATCCACTTACCTGGGGCTTCCTCCAGCCCGTGGCAGGCAGGAGGTGCCCTCGGCACAGCTCCGCAGGCTCCTGGTGGCGCGCCTGACCTGGCCAGGCCGGCGACCAGGTCGGGCCTCTTCTGCGCTCCAATCTGCATCTCACTGGTGCGCGCTAACGTCATCGGACGTCCTCCGGGCTGTACTGCGCAGGCTCAGTAGTTCTGAGCCTGCGCAGTATAGCCCGGAGGATATCCGATGACGTCAGCGCATAGTGTATGTCTCCTGTGTGCTGTGTGTGTATAGTGTGTGTGTGTGTGTGTGTACTGTGTGTGTACTGTTTATAGTGTGTGTGTTGTGTGCGGTGTGTGTGTGTAGTGTGTGTGTGTGTGTGGGTATAGTGTGTGTGTACTGTGTGTGAGTGCATGCCGCAATAAGTGTATTTTATGGTGAAACGCTCTGCTGCATTACAACTATTTTCTGGTGAACTCATGCCGCAATAAGTGTATTTTCTGATTTTCTGGTGAAACGCTGCTGTATTATGATTTTCGGTGGTCTTGGGGTGGGGTTCATCACGGGGGTGGAGGGCAATCACGGGGGGCGCCACAGGATTTCTCGCCTGGAGTGACAAATGGCTAGAGACGCCCCTGATCTGTAGCAGCATCTCCTCTCCCTACACTGACTACAGGAAGAGTGAAAATGGCTGCCAGGAATGCGCCTTTTATAGGGAGGCATATGCTCGGCGGGTGATCAGGTCGTATTGGCTGTCCTGTCCCACCTGACTTCAGGGTGAAAGGTCAAAGAATGGGCCACAAGCTGGCAAATGACTACTGTTCACCTGGTGAACGGTTCTGCCATCCCTAAAGTTGGGGCCATTACCAATGCAATCCCATGCCCCATCGATTGTTTCCATGGCAGATATATTATTTCAGAAATAATCGGTCATGCCCATGAATGTGAAAATTCCTGCTAAGCAATCTGATCGGATAGATGGGATCGATCTGAAAAACAGATCGGTAATTTGTCCCATAATGGGCATGACTGATCGTTTTTGATTTACCACGGCGATCGGGAACAATCGTAAATGGTTACCTTAAAAAAAAAAAATCCTCCTCAACCTAGACTGAAAAAGGTAATTTTACAAACATTAAATTATAAAAAGCTTTGAAAGCAGAGTTCCGCTTTATATATTCACCTACATACATGTGATTTGTAGCTGTAAAATGTGAGCAGGACCTCAGATTCCATGTGGGCTAATTATGATCACGTTGTCCATCGCTGCATTAACCCTCACCCCCGAGTGCTTTACACCCTTCTCCACTTCCTACTCCGTATCGCAGCACCAAGCCCCCGTCCTCCTTGTTTTATGATAAACATCTGTTTAATATAGTCTGCATTCGAAGCTGACGGAAAGTGACAGCTGTTCTTTCTGCCTTGCATGTCTCTGCCAATATGTTTTCAGTTACTCAGATCCGGCTGCTGTCCCCTCCCTCCTCCCCTGATCTCCCCCGCAGCACCCTGTAGGCACCCGCCAGAAAGATAAATTCATTAAGGGCTTTATTTACTTCTATTGGGGAATAAAGTGTCTGAAAACACAGTCAGACTCTGGCAGGAGAGGGGAGGAATGAAAAATGAAATGCTAACCTTTGTAAAGCATGTTTCTCCGGCCAGCACGGTCAGTAACACACCACAGACAGGTATCTGGAGCCCCGAGGACTCCTTACTGATTAAAGTGAACCAGAGACAAAACACCCTCATGCATTTCACCATGTATATCAGTGGGAGCGTTTGCCTATCCTGCTCTCTGTTTCATTCTGCACTGCACAGCTTATTATTATCAGCCCTGATAAAATCCCTGACTAAGCATTCAGTCTGGCTTTGCTCAGGAATCATTATAACTGAGTCTGTCTTCTCTGATGTTTTTTCAAGCCCAAGCCTGCCCCCTTCTGGCGCTGCTATAATGACTCAGCTATAATGATTCGGTTGGTACCCAGAACTAGTATCCAGCCAAAGCCTCTGGCAGGGCCCTCCCCCCTTACCTTCCAACTTTTTGAGATGAGAAAGAGGGACACTTTAAGATACGCCCCTGTCACACCTCTAATCACGCCCCTGCCACACCCCTAGGCACGCATGCCATTAAAAATCATAAGCAAAATATGTAATTTTAGAATTCAAACCACACTGGTATTTTCTATCCTCACTAGTTTTTCTTTATATTAACATTTAAAGTGAAAGGGAATCTGAACCGAATAAAATTATTTAAAATAAACACATGATATACCTGCAAATGAATATTACATACTTACCTCGCCATCAGATCCTGTCAGAAGCTCACCATTTTCTTCTTACAACGATTACTTCCAGTTCTGAAAAGATTTTGTCAGAACTGAAATATAGCAGTTGCTGTCAGTTATATATCAGTTGCTGTCATAAATAACTGAAAGGACAACTGATGAGCAAGGTAATGTTAATGTTTACCTATGGCTCAAGTGGGCAATATTACAGTTTAACAGTGTGCTGACCAGGAAGCTGTTAGGGGGTAATTGCCATTTTCAAAATGAAGGACAGAGAATTCCATCGATCATTTTGGACAAACAGGACACGGGAGAGAAGAAAGAGATTGTTGAGTAGACTACATGGGAGGTGAGTATGACCTGTGTATGTTTATTTTAACTTTTAATTTTCAGCTCAGGTTTACTTTAAGAAATATATCAATTAGAAAGCATGGGAATACAGTTTGCAGTCATTTAAACACACTTTTCAGTAGAAAAATAGATATTTTTACATAGATCTGTAAAATTAGTCCTGAAAGAGGATAAATAAGGAAGAAAGAGGGACAGAGGAATTTGGTTCCCAAAGAGGGACTGTCCATCCAAAAAAGGACACTTGGGAGCTATGCTCCCCCTAGTGTTTCCAGCTTGATAATGCACCCTCACTGTTGGTCACATGTCTCCTGGATTAAAACAGACTCTATCTAATTTTACATAGGTAGAAAAATCAACATTTTGTAAAACTAATGCCCAGGCATGGATTTACATCACAAGAGCCTATAGGCACAGAGGACTTGGCACCCTAGACTTCACCCTCCATGAACCTACAAACCCCCACCAACTGCAACACAAGCAGTGTTGCTCCCCATGGCCTTGTGATCATGGGTAACCCGTGATCACGAGCTGTTTTTCCTGATCAAGAGGTCGGGTTCTGAATTTGTGATCGCCTCTCGATCACAGATTCAGTTCCGCATGCACTCGTTATCGTGGTCCAAATCCGGCTCGTGATCACAGGCTGTGATTATTACCTGAAAACCCACCGACTTTAGCGCTTAATAGCAAAGCCCCCTTACATGATATAAATGTTAAAGTTTCAAAGGAAAATAGTGTACATTTAAATGTGGTAAATTACAGTTAATGTATTTTCCGCATTTACATGTATACTCTTTTCCTTTGAAACTTTAAAGGGACTCCGAGCAGTAACTAAAATCAAAATCTGAACTTACCTGGGGCTTTCTCCAGCCCACCGTAGGTCGGGAGGTCCCTCGGCGTCCTTCTGGCTCTTCTCCCAGGCCTTGTTCAGAAATGGCTCCCGGCAGCTCCAGGCGACACTGGGCCCAAGTGTCAGGCTCCTTCTACCTGAAAGATGATGTCAGTCGTTACCACTTCGGCCGCCTCACATCATCACGGGAGCCGGGAGCCATTTCTGAGCAGGGCCTGGGTGAATAGAGCCAGAAGGACGCCGAGGGACCTCCCGACCTACGGTGGGCTGGAGGAAGCCCCAGGTAAGTTTAGATTTTGATTTTAGTTACTGCTCGGAGTCCCTTTAAAATCGATTTTCTCAAAAACTATATGGTCTTTTGGAAAAAAAATTTAAGTTGTAGCCACTGATCACCTTTATAAACCATGTCATTTTGGTGATTGTAGCAAGTCAAAGATCACGGCCGTGATCACGGATTCTACATGTAATCACGGTGAAAATCTGAGTCGAATTCGGAGCTCTGATTCAAATCCGGATCACAATCATGTCGTGGCCGGATTTACTCGAATTCAAATCGTGATTGGAGCTATCCGAGCAAGTATGCTGGCTGGCCCAGCTGTCACCTCTACCTTAGTTCCCTAGCCCGTCATAGGTAGCTACAGGTGCCCCATTAGCATTAGGTAGCCAGAGCTATCCTCGGTATTAAAGAGACTCTGAAGCGAAAAAATGTTGCTCTATTTACTTTTTAATTCGCTTCAGAAGTCTCATCAGCGTTAAACCGCCGCATCCCCACCGAAAAACGAGTGCTGCAGACCCCCCAAATCCCCGGGCAAACATACAAGACCAACTTGGCCTTGGATTGTGCTGCCCTGAGAGGCAGAGCTTTCTGCTGTAGGTCTGCCTCTCTTGCCGTCAATCGTAGCGCAGATCTCCGCCTCTCTCCACCCCTCTCTGTAAAGGAAGAGTGAGAGGGGCGGGGAGAGGCGGCGATCCGCCGCAATTGACATCAGTAGAGGCAGAGCTACAGCAGAGAGCTTTGCCTCTTTCAGGAAGCGCCGGCCAGATTCCCCCCAGGGATTTGGGGGGTCTGCAGCCCTCGTTTTTCGGCGGGGATGTGGTGGTTTACCGCTGATGAGACTTCTGAAGCAAATTAAAAGGTAAATATAGCAAATTTTTTTAGCTTCAGACTCTCTTTAAAGAGACTCTGTAACAAAATTGTCAGCCTTATTTCTTCTATCCTATAAATTCCTATACCTGTTCTAATGTGGTCTGTCTTACTGCAGCCTTTCCTAGTTGCACAGTGGCAGTATTACCTCTGTTATATAATGTAATCTTCTTTCCTTTGACGGCTTTGTCGGGCTCAGGCACTCAGGCAGGAATGTATGTGCTGCTCTGCTTGTGATAGGCAGAAGCTACACACACCCTCTCCACGCCTCCTGCAGGCTCTGTATGAGTCACAGACTGAGCTTCTCTCAGCCTATCACATGCTGGTTAGCAGCCATGTTTTTTGTTTGTAAACACTGCCTAAAACTGGCAATTACAAGCCAGGATTGCAGGAGGGAGTGGCAGAAACAGCACAGAGGGGCCCAGGAGAACATAATGAATAGAATGGTATGCTTTTTATTGTAAGAATTTTAGAGTACAGATTCTCTTTAAGTAGCTAGAGGGACCTCTAAGTATTAGGTAACTAGAAGTGCCCCCGACTGAAGGAAGATCTGGTCATTGGAATGCCGAGACCTGTGTGAGAAACCTGTAATTTACACTCTGCTCAACACTCTGCACAGATAAGGCAGGTGGGAGGCGCTAGGGAAGGGTAGTGTGACGCCTTTCCATGATCAGGCACCTGTAGGCAAATGCCTACAGTGGCTTATGGTAAATCCAGCCCTACTAATACCTGAGCTCCACGGTCAACCTCTGATCACTGTGAGTCAATCACAGTGATCAGGAAGAGAAAAAAGGAAAAAAAATCCCTGGTCCATAAGGGGCCAGAGCCTCGTGGACCAGTATCAGTTAAAGGACTGTAACCCGCTTTATCCACTAGCACCAGGCACTCTGCTAAGTGGAATCCACCAGACACTGACTCAGATGAAATGATCAAAGATTTATTTGTGACCTAACAATGGTCACTGTAGGAAGGAATCAATCAGTTATCAACATACACTTTCCTTGCACATCAAAGGTCAAATAATACAATCTCCTGGTCTTCACTGCCGGTGCACCGGTACAAGCTGCGGAAGGAAACGGTCAGTTACACAGAAATTATAGTGAGCTACAATAGGTTTTCTTGTACAACACTGAACCACTTTACAGCATATACAATTCACAGTACCAATGTTGTGCGTGGGCTGGGGAAAGGCCTGGTCTACTGAGCAACTCAGTCCAATACCTAATCACGTGGTGAGGTGTGGGTGCCTGTGCACCCTCTGGAGAAAAAAAAGGCTCCCTGTGCTGACTATATCTTTGTAGTTTGGCACTGTTATTTGGCCTGAGGAAGCGGGCTCAGACCCGTGAAACGTGTTGCCTGTGCTATTAATAAAATCTTTTGTTTCATCAAAGATTTTCATTATTTGGATTTGGCTTTCCAAAATAACAAACAAAATAAAAGATAAAGCAAACAATCAAAAGGGTTAAAGTAATATAAAGGTAAACAAAATAAAATATAAAGTCACCGATGCACCCCTCTATACCATCAACACCTGCCCACTACAATAGGACTCTGCTTAAAGGGAGGGTTCACGGAGCTAGATAAAAAAATAAAAATACTAATCCACTTACCTGGGGCTTCCTCCAGCCCGTGGCAGGCAGGATGTGCCCTCGACACCGCTCTGGAGGCTCCCGGTCTTCTCTGGTTGTTCACCCGACCTGGCCAGGCTGGCTTCCAGGTCGTGCTCTTGTGCGCTCCAACATGCGTCTCCCGCGGTCGCGCTGACATCATTGGACGACCTCCAGGCTTTAATGCGCAGGTGCAGTAGTTCTGCGCCTGCGCAGTACAGTTTGTAGGACGTCCGATTAGGTCAGCGCGACCGAGTGAGACGCATGTTGGAGCGCAAGGAGAAGCCCGACCAGAAAGCCGGCCTGGCCCGGTCGGGTGAGCCACCGGAGAAGACCGGAAGCCTAAGGAGCGGCGTCGAGGGCACGTCCTGCCTGCCACGGGCTGGAGGAAGCCCCAGGTAAGTGGATTAGTATTTTTATTTTTTTAACTAACTCCGTGGACCTTCCCTTTAAGTGCACTTTGTTGTTAAAGCTGAATGAACTCTGAATTAGAGTTGATGCAAAACTTGTAATCCAAATCTGTTAACTCTGTATCTTGCTCAGGTATCACCTGGTTGCTCCTGCAGCACACTTTAATATCATAAGATGCAATGTGACTCCTCTTCCACTGTTCCACTGTAATGCTGACAGGTTCACTTTAAATTTCTCACTCCTGTTGACTCTGCAGAACACATCAACTGAAGAACTTGTAACTCAACTCCTGACTCGAAACGGACTTGACCAACCAGACCTTAATGCTGGCGGGGGCTGCGTCAGCTTTGCGGGTACTTTAGGGAGGCTTACGACTGTCTATCAGCAGCAGCTAGGCCTGAACATGCAATGTACTTCTTATCATCAACAGTAGCTTCTCTTAGCACAATGTGTGGAAGGCTTTCTCACACTAAGTCTCTAGCAATACCACTTTACTGTAAAACACACTCTGTGGCTTGAAGTTGGCCCACAGGCCTGTACTCATCTGTCTGTGGCCTCTGGTATGGCTCAGGTCTGGGCAGGGTCTGCCTCCTCTGGCCTCCGGTCACTGTCCAGCTGTTGCCGCTGTCCTTACTGCTCTGCGCTGGTCTCTCCTATGGCCGCCGGGTCCCCTCTCACTATCCAGGCGACTGCTACGGCCTCTCCGTGTCACCTCTTGTTCGCTCCGCACCACCAGCTCCTGACGTAAGTCCTTCTCCTTCTTCTCTCTGACGTGCTTTCGTTGGTCTCAGCCTGTTCCCTCCAGCTACTCCCTGGTCTCTCCACCCCCTTGAGTCTGCGCAGTAACCCTCCTAAATGGCCACGTGAGGTTTCTGGAAAGTTCCAGCAAATTTCCCTAATTTGCATACTGGATCGCTTGGCAACAGTTTGTGCGTCCTTTCTGACGCTTAGTCTCTCTCCCATGCGCCTATTTGGTTCCATAAGCTGAGATACTCAGTACTGCCATTTTGTGGCCATTTTACAGAAGGCAAATCTGTAATAATATTTTGTAACCGTCTTTTGATGATTACAGGACCACTATCGCGAAAAACCTCAATTTTTAAATACGTATTTCTAAGAAGTACAGTTCTCTAAAATGCGTCATAAATTACTTTTCTCCTATGTCGCTGTCACTTACAGTAGGTAGTAAAAATCTGACAGATCTAACAGGTTTTGGACTAGCCCATCTACTCTCGGGGATTCCTTAATTCCTTAGAAAAGCACTGAATAGAAATGATCTATATAAGGATGCTAGCCGGCCAGCCTCCCTAGCCACTTTCACACTATTCTGGCAGCACGGTGTCGTGGTGGTTAGCGTTCTTGCCTTGCAGCGCTGGGTCCATGGTTCGAATCCCAGCCAGTTCAACATCTGCAAGGAGTTCCTCCGGGCACTCCGGTTTCCTCAAACATCCCAAAAACATACAGATAAGTTAATTGGCTTCCCCCTAAAATTGGCCCTAGACTATGATACATGCACTACATGATATAGACATAGACATATGACTATGGTAGGGATTAGATTGGGAGCCCCTCTGAAGGACAGTTAGTGATAAGAGAATATATACTCTGTACAGCGCTGCGTAATATGTCGGCGCTATATAAATACTTAAAATAATAAGTAAATAATTTGGACTGAGCATGTGCAACTGCCATTCAGCGAGAACTTTTGAAAATAGAGAAAACCCTAAGAATCCCCTATGAAGTGAAAGTGAGATAGGAAAAACGTAATTTGCATTAAATGTTATTCTGGAACAAATGCACATTTTATACATATGCATACACCTGCATAGTCATAGGTGCACACACCTGCATATACCTGTGTAGTCATGTGCAATTATTGTCACCTAAGACCAAGACGCAGTTCCTCGGGCGGAAGTTCAGGAGTGTTGTACAGATACCTCTTTCTGCTGTAGCAAAGTGATGTTTCTTTTGCTACGGAGAGGGGAGGACTGGAGGGACGATGTGTGGCACACAACAGAGCAGCTTCCGGAGGGAGAGGAACAATGGACTCAGCTACAGATTGTCACTTAAAGCAACTTTAGCAGACCTCAGGGGACACTAGTACAAGCATGTCGTCCAATTACTGTCTAGTTTTTGGGGCTTTAGGCCCCTTTGACACTGGGGCGTTTTGATTTTGTTGCGTTACCAAATGGGAACACTCGGCAATAAAAGTCTATGGGGCCTTTCATACCTGCCCAGTGAGATGTGATGTGCTGGAAGTGACTTTTGCACGCACTGCCGACATTAGGACATCCACCCATTGGCGGCCGACTTGCGTAGCGATGTGCGGCAGACCAGAAGTCCTGTAAGTCTATGGTGATGCAGATTTTTTTACATTTTTCGCGCCGGGGTTACGGTGCATATTTTTTTTCAGTACACTTATGTGCAATTCGGAGTTCCGCCACAGAAAGTGAGCGCTACAGAGCCTCACTTCCTGCTTTGCTTTTGGCCACAAAGGGGATTATCGTGTATTGACGCGGAACTCCCTGAAGGCTATTTTTAGTGTTGCAGTGGGATGTAATCATCCGATCGCATTGCACCGCTATCGCCGGTACCCAGTGTGAAACCGGTCTTAGTATTTTAGATAAGGCAGTTGAATCACAAAGTTTTAAAGCTTTCTGCCAGTTGACAGATTAGTGCAGGTGTCGAAAAATGAGTAGCAATGGCTCCTGCCCTGTGCGACTCTTGTAGGAGAGTGAAAGTTTGTGGACAGACTGTTGCCAAGTTGGCAAAAATCATTTGAGTTTTCAGTCAGATTTGGAAATTCATAGCTGGCCACAAATCGAGATGGAAAGATAAATTTAATGAGGCTAAACTGCAAACAAGGCTTACGCAGTACTGATTTATATTGATGGCGATTTTATTACGACATTGTAATGAAATGAAATGATTTGAAAGTGATAATGCAATGGTGACAATATTCCCCCCTGCGTTGCACAGATCCACAGCTGACTACTTCCTGTGTAACGTGGCTGTCATACAGCATTACTCATGACGGACGCTGATTCTACGTGGCGGCTGCTGGCTGCCGATGGCGGCTGCTCATCCCCCGGTCAGGTTAAAGTTTGTACACTTCTAGAATAGGTTGATCAGTTTCCCAGTGAGATATACCAGACAAAAATGAAAGCAGGGGGGACCTGCCAAGCTCCTTATTGTCATTCCAGAAAATTAGGCATTTTGTTTGAAAAACAATAGAGTGGCGACAGATAGTTGGACGGCAGTGGAGTCTGGTCAGAGCAGGACAGATTACGCCACTGCATCATGCCTTCACTCCAAACACTCTAACTAACGAGTATAGGCCTTGCTCTCAGCAGATAATGCAATAACTCATGCCTGGGAGTCTCAGGGAAGACGGGGCCGAGATCAGACCAGCACAAGATGGCCACGCAGTTACAGAAATCCATCCCCAATAATAACAGGAGATCAGATGCACTTTCAAAAACAAACACATAGACACGAGGGACCGAAGTGGTCCAGTATTAAGAGTTTCTGGGGAGAGTAAAGACAGATGGGATGCTCACAAAATCAGGGTGCCAAGAGGGCAACCAACCAAGTAAGCAGGAGGTTACAATCCAGTCTCAACTCGGGTGGTGCTCCAAGCTCCACCACGGTACGTTACCCGTCTTGTACATTTACTGACCTGATGAAGTGGCCTTAAGCCCCTGATGGGTCATATGTGACGAAACTGGTAGGGCGGAGCTTCAGGCGTGACGCGCAAGGTGGACGCACACGGATGCGGCGGCGGTGAGAAATTTTTGGATGATATGCGCATATTGTTTTTATACATTGTGAGTGCAATACTTGTTCTTTTAATTGTGAAATAAACGGAATTATGCTATGTTAGGCGTTCTGTTTGAGTTTTAAAAGTCTGCCATGCCATTTTCTGGATTGTCTGGAAGTTGTGGATAATTTTTAAACGATTAAGCTCAGCCTATAACCGGTCAGCTATCTTGTCCGGTGAGCGTGGATTAAATTAACTATGTGCATGCCAAACCAGGCACTTGCTGGTGGATTGGAGCACGTTTTTCAGTGGTGGTGTTGGGAAAGAAAGTAACATTACGGGACTGGATTACGCTATGTTGTTTTGTCTCTGCTCTGAGTCCTCTTTTTAGGGCCATTCAAAGTCGGTGGAAGGAGGCTCTACAGCGGGCGGATGATAATATGTGCTGAAGCTGGTCTTATATGGTCAGCCCTCATATCTGCTGAGTCTATACCCTATCTGTTTGAGAGACTGGTGGAGGCACTAGTGTCGCAAAGTTACACACAAGGCTTTAAATGTACTGTGATTGCCCATCAAGGATTATGCTATGTTTCTCTCTATCAATATGAGTCTATTCTACATTAAAGGAAGATTACGCTGGAGAGACACTACACCTCATATATGAAAACTTGTATCGCTGATCTGTAACCAATCAGCAACTGAAATCAATGAGAGTGTATCACACTATTATTTTGTGGGCACTGATCTTGGACATTTTGGACTTTTGCACTACTGTGTGAGCGATGCATATACTCTGCTACATGCGCTGTCCTCAGTGCCAACACCTTACCTTCACTTTTTTGTTTTGTTTACTGCATCATATGGGTGCCTCCAGTCACAGTGATCTACTTACTTTTACCACTTAGGTGAGCACTAAATCCTTCTTGGAAAGGTCGCTCTCTTAATAAATAGGGTCTTCAGCCGCAGCTGGGGGGCATAGACTCCCAGCGGAAGTGTAACAAATTTAGTGGTGCTCGGATACCTCTTTTTGATATCTGGGTTGTTCCGAATCCAGATAGTAAAAAATCTGGATAAATCCAGATATCTGGATTCGAACTGAAATGGCTGAAAATTAACAGCCCACATTGTGTCCAATGCACAACTGGGACATCACAGTTTTTAGCCCAGACATCTTAAAAAATTAAACAGTATTTTTTTCAACAAAATACAGTACAGCTATTGTAGTGGCATAATAGCTGATGACAGTGGCAGACTGGAAGCAGAAGATTCCTTCTGTGTGGTGGGTAGAGATCTCTGTTGTAAAGCTGGTGGTGGCCTGCTCATCCTCCATCAGCTCCATCACAGGCTTGGCGTCTTTATCCTCCAATGTGCGCCGACGACCGTGCTGGAAAATGGCTGCTACACGCTGCTGCACCTCTGCAGTGTGACTCCCCCTAACAGCTGGGCGTCCAGTGCGTCCACGACCAGTGGCTAGCGGCGGAATGGACACTGCCGATGATGGCGGCAATGCTGCTCCCTCTCCTCTTGTCCTTGCTTTTCATGCTGCCCCTCCCCCGGCTGCCAGTGCCCGCAGACATAGTACAACTTTATATGTGTCCAAATGAAGTGGGGTACTTGTACTTTATTCAAATCAGTAGTGCTAGTAGATAGTAGCAGTAGTAGAACTTCCACTAATGGAGTGACAGCAGAGTAGCACACACTGACACACTAACTGTCTGTCTATCTGTCACACTGTAACAGCACTGCAATTAAAGTAAGTTAACTCAATACAAATTAACTATATATAACTGGTAGTAGTAGACTAGTTGTAGTAGTACTTGTAGAACTTCAACTGACGGACAGGGCCGGATTTGTACTCTTTACCGCCCTAGGCCACTGTCACCAGTCACCCCCTTCAGTATAGGTAGCGAGATGACCCCTCCCCCCTTCCCTCTAGTATAGGCAGCCAGATGACCCCCCCCCCCACCCCTCCAGTATAGATAGCCAGATTACTCCTCCCCCCTTTCCCTTCAGTATAGGTAGCCAGATGACTCCCTTAATCCCTCCTCCCCCCCTTTCAGTATAGGTAGCCAGCTCGCCTTCACACCGCAGCAGCCATCAGTGTCACTCATTTCTCAGCTCGTCTCCAGTGCAGAAGCTTTCTCTTCCTTTCCATCTCCAATGCTGCACATGTCCATTGCCTTTGGCCGCAATGCAAATCTGCACAGAGAGCAAGGTGGCTGCTGCACAGGCAGGTAGCAGAAGAGTACCGAGGTCAGGCGCTCGCCTGATCTTCCTGCATTGCAGGATTTGCAAGCTTGCAAATGCTGCGCCAGTTTAGCCTGCTTCTTTGGTGCCCTTCCTCCTGTGATGCCCTAGGCCATGGCCAAGGCGGCCTTGGCCTAAATCCGGCCCTGCTGACGGAGTGACAGGAGCACACACTAACTGTCTATCTGTCACACACTGACTGACTCTAACAGCAGCACTGCAGTAACTATCTGTAGTAAATGAAGCTAACACAGTAGTAGTACTCTCTCTAAAAACGAACTACACACAATATAAGACTAGTAGTAGTACAGTAATCTAATCCCTAATAACCTACAAGCTATACTGTAGTTAAGACTGGCAGCAGGCCTAGCCTGTGCACACAGAAGGCCCTAACCTAGCCTAGCAGCTGCAGCACTGAGTCTGACTGTCACACTGACTAAAATCAAAATCATGGACGTCATCTTCGTGGTTACGCTATCCGGATCCGGGTGCCCGAACTAGGTATCTGGACTGATTTCCAGATACCCAATAGGTATCTGAGTTAGCTCGGATAGTGCATTCCGGATTTATCCAGGTATCTGGAATCCATATTCAAATTCGGATACCAGAAAAAAGTTCGGATATCTGGATAGTTCGGGTATTTGGAATCTGGATGAGCATCACTGGTAACAATAACAGGCAAGGGGAAGAGGCGCCAGATACTCAATGCCCTATAGTGCTACTCAATGCCCCCTCGCATGATAGTGCTGCTCAATGCCCCCTGTGATTATAGTGCCATTCAATGCCCCTTGTCAGCGTACGCATTATAATGTCACTGGTGAGCTGTGCGCTGGGTGAGACAAATGGCCCTGCTGCTGCTGCTCAAATTCCCGGTGGCATTAAATACTATTTCCCCTCCAAGTTGTAGCAACTCAGACGGAGAAGTAATTACCAGGGCCGGGCCGAGGCATAGGCTGGAGAGGCTCCAGCCTCAGGGCGCAGTGTAGGAGGGGGCGCACAATTCATTCAGCTGTAAATCCTAATTCTGTATGATGCAGAAAGAAATAAGAAAAAGGGATACATAGCAGTGACTGCAAGCCAGATAACTAGATATTAAGGTGTTGGGGAGGTTGTGGGCCCTGTGGCCCTCTTAGTCTAATAGCAATCAGTGTGTGACGAGTGGGGTAGAAGGAATGGAGGGGCGCACTTTGGTGTCTCAGCCTTGGGTGCTGGAGGACCTTGTCCCTGCTCTGGTAATTACCCTTAAAGAAAACCTGAACTGAAAATAAAAGTCAAAATAAGCATACACAAGTCATACTTGGGCAGCACGGTGGCGTAGTGGTTAGCTCTCTCGCCTTGCAGCGCTGGGTCCCTGGTTCGAATCCCAGCCAGGGCACTATCTGCAAAGAGTTTGTATGTTCTCTCCGTGTCTACGTGGGTTTCCTCCGGGCACTCCGGTTTCCTCCCACTTTCAAAAAACATACGGATAAGTTAATTGGCTCCCCCTAAAAAAATTGGCCCTAGACTACAGTACTTACACTACATGATATAGATATATGGCAATGGTAGGGATTAGATTGTGAGCTCCTTTGAGGGACAGTTAGTGACAAGATATATATATATACACTGTACAGCGCTGCGTAATATGTCGGCGCTATATAAATACTAAATAATAATAATACTTACCTTCCATGTAGTCTACTTCTCAGTGTCTTTCTCCTGTCCCGCGTCCTGTTTGTTCACTGTGATCAAGGGAATTTTCCGTCCTCCATTTTGAAAATGGCCATTACCCCATAACAGCTCTCTGGTCAGCACACAGTTAAACTGTAACATCGCCCACTTGAGCTATAGGGAAACATGGACATTACCGGGTACATCAGTTTTCCTCTCAGCTATAACTGACAGCAACTGATATTTTACTGACAGCAACTGATATATTTCAGATCTGACAAAATATTGTCAGAACTGGAAGGGATCATTGTCAGAAGAAAATGGTGAGCTTCTGAGAGGAACTGATGGCAAGGTAACTCTGTAATGTTCATTTGAAGTTACCTCATGTGTTTATTTTAAATATTTTTACTCAGTACAGGTTCTCTTTAAGTGGGGCACGCACTATAGCATCACCTGCTTCGCCTTGTCATTATAGTGTTCCTAATTGCATCCACCCATTCAAAAGCACAGCATAGATCTGAGGCAGGGGGATACAACGATCCCACCACGCGATTTTCCCAACAATTTTTCTGACGACCAGCGATTTCGCGATGTGGGCACAGGCATGTTATAATGCGCGCGATGTTTAGCGACATGGGGCAATAACAACCATTGTGGCGCAATCGGATCTTTAAGATCCCCGGTGACTCAGCGCAAAGAACAGCGACCTCTTGACTTTCCATTAGAGCACGTCACATGCCGTTGGGTGAGGTCGCGAGCAGGAAGAGGAATTGCTGCATCCTGCATGCTTGTCATCAAGGGGACATCGCTGGACCCGTCGGGTGGTGAGTACATAGCTTTAGAGTGAAAGAGAGTGACCACTGTGACTGGACTCCAGCTTGAATAAATGAGTGAAGCAGACTTTTGTTCAAGTTAGAATTTTGGGAACCATGAGAAAATAGGTAATTGAAAAAATGTTTTATTTTATGCTTTAGTCAATTCACACTGAAACTATTTGGTTCTCAGTGGTGTAGCTAAGGAGCTGTGGGCCCCGATGCAAGTTTTACAATGGGGCCTCCCAAGCACTCTATACATAACAATTGAGACGGCGCACCAAAACCTGCCAATGGCAACTACAGTGTCAGAGATGCAAGAAGGGGATGGGAAACAGTTTGTCAATGATTATCACTATTTAAAGTATCTATAGAAGGGATTATTATGAGCACAGGACCAATAGAGAGCTAATACTGAAGTTGAGGCAGGGCCCCTCGGGGCCCCTCTGGCCCAAGGGCCCCAATGCGGTTGCAACCTCTGCACCCCCTATTGCTACGCCCCTGTTTGTTCTTTCTGTGTGAAACCTCTCCAGAACTTCCTTTTGTTTCTATCCTTTCCTGAATGACTTTCGATACACGCGGCACATACACAGCCCATTCAAGGGATCCTCTGTCATTTTTCAGTCCGACGAAGGCTTTTTATAAGTCGAAAGCTCACTGTCTATCCATCTCTAAGTTAGCCAATAAATGGTATCATCCTGATTCAAAACTTCTCATTTTTCAGTGCAATCAAGTTTTCACTCTGTGCAAAGTACTGAATGAGCGCTCAGTAATGCTCATAGTACATGGCTAGGACAAAGACATTATGAGAGCGTGTTTTATTTGTGGTAAAAAGGTGGTGAAAAGGTCATCCCTTCTTTCGCCAATCAAACCCTTGTCAACTTCTTTGTGTGAAAGTCCTCGTGCCAGTTCCAAACAGAAATGCTTGCTTTCTACTCTCTCCAAAACTTGTCCCAGAGTTCTGCCACACCATCAAAATAACCCCTATTTATAAAAATCACACAAACACTGTGCTTTGTTTGCTAAACTCTCTGTGGCTGGCTCACACTGCTCACACTGCAAGAGCTTTTCTTAACGCCAGGGATTTTAAATGCTCTAGCTAATGCTATGTGTAATTTTTTTTAAGAATCAAAACCCTCAAGTGAGATCACACACATAGCCTTACATTAGCAAGCGCTTTTTAAATCACTGGTGCTTAGAAAAGCACTTGCAGCATGAACCAGCCCTTAGGACTGGAACCTACTAGGAATCGCTGCAGTGCTTTCAAATCGCGCAAGCTCTGTGTGCAGCAATTCCTAGTCCGATTGTGATAGCGCTGTACATTAAACTGTACAGAGCTTCCGATTAGCAAATTTTTAAAAATAAACTTTATTAACCACTTCAGCCTACGCCACGCATCCAGTGTTTAAGTGGCGGGTGCGTGAGCATGCGCACGTGGCCGCCACTTGTACCCAGTGTTTTTTTGTGTGTGTCGGCAATTGGGGAAGGGAAGCAAGGCTTCCCCAACCAATCGCAGTGCTTGTAATGAATGGACATGACCCCGATCAGGGGCCATGTCCATTCGTAAAAACGAAAGAAACGAAAGTTAAAAAAAAATGAAACACTTCTTGGTAAATCAGGATTGTGTTGCTAGCACCATCTAGTGGCAAAAGGTTAAAATTCAGACACCACACACCTGCAATAAAAGAAATAATACAATTAATTTCCCCCCCAGTAACCAAGCAAATACATGTAAAAAATAAAATAAAAAAACAATTAAAAAAAATCTATAAATAGTTGTCTTAGGGACTCAGCTTTTTAAATACTCGTTCACATTAGTGCGCTTCTCCTGTCCACTTCTGTCCGCTTTTCAGCAACATGTATCAATCTGTAACATTGATGTGCTGATAAAAAGCGGACAGAAGCAGACATAGTGTAAATGAGGCTATTTTAGTATATAAGGGCTTGCAATTGACGGGACACAAAAAAACCAAACAAAAATACACCTTTATTTCCAAATAATATATGGGCACCATACATTGTACTAGGGGCATATTTTAAATGTTGTGATACTCGGGACTAACGGGCAAATAAAATGGGCGAGTTTTATTTATAGTTTCATCACTTATTTTAAAGCCAAAGGGCATGGAATTGGGGAAATAGTGTATTTTTTCATTTTTTTTCTTGCATTTGCCTATAAAATGCACAGAAATTAAAGTAATTACTGAAAACAAGTATTGCCCACAAAAAGCTTAATTTGTGGTGAAAAAAACACAATATAGATCATTCAGATACGCAGACTAGGTCCGCAGCCGCCTTTGTTCCCTGTTCACAGGCCTTATCCGTCCCGGCGGCGTCCAGCACGCCGGGAACGGCATTGTCTCTTGCTTATAGGGTCTCTGTATCGCGTGGGCGCGCACGGAGACAGGACCTTTATGCTGGAAGAAGGCACGTCAGCTGACCTGCCGGTTGTCTGACGTCAGGAGTGACTCGCGCCGCTTGGATCGGCTGATTGCTAGGGGGCGTGGCGCTGGGCTCTCCTCTGCTTCTTAAGCCTTCACAGATCATTGGCAACTCGTCTGCTGTTGCGAATACACACGTGTTAGCACTCAGACCTAGTGAGGTTCCTGTTGATGATAGATGTTTATGCAGTGTTTGCGATATACATCTATCTATAGTTAGTTATTATTACATTGTATTCTGATAACCTGTGTATGATTCTGGCTATACTCTGACCTTTGCTATTGCTAAACGATTCTGTACTTCTGCCTTTCTGACTTAGTTGCTGAACCTCTGCCTGATATTAACTACTCTCTTGCCTGCCGATCTTGTACTGTCTCTGCCTGCCTGTTATCGAACCTTGCCTGTCTGACTACTCTACTCACCAGTGGGCCCTAGCCACTGGTGAGGTGCTCTTTGCTATTAGAACCTACCAGCCCCTCTGGTGAGGTTCAGACTTACCTATATAGCTCCAGTAACTGATAGTACCTTGCCAGCTACTCTGGCAAGGTGTAGTTAAACTATTCAGTCATTTGTGCTGTTAGTACCTTACCAGCTCCTCTGGTAAGGTTTAGCCAAACGTCTTTGATTCTCTCAGTGTTAGTGCTTTGCCAGCTCCTCTGGTAAAGACCTATTGTTGCTTGTGTTAGTGGACCCTTCAGCTCCTCTGGAGAAGTCTATACTGTTGCACCAAACACCACACCTTACTCTCTGCTAGCTATACTGGTATTATTGGTGATACTGCAGATCACCATATAATCAGGTATAGCGTCTGTATTATTGGTGATTCTGCAGATCACAAATAATCAGGCATCTGAGTTGCAGCATCCAATCGTTACAATTCTAGTGGAAGAAGCAGTGATAAAGTTATGGCCAAATGAATGGGGGGAGTCGCTGGCAGGTAAAAATGGCTTTTGGCGTTAAGGTAAAATGTGGTCATACTTACCAGGTGTCTCGATGTCCGGCTTCCATCCATAGCCCCGCGCCCCCTAATGTAAGAAGTTATAGGTGCTTCTCTTGGACCAATCAAATAAGCTCCTATGACCTCTTCTGCTAGGGAGTGGGGTGACGGGCGGAAGCCAGACATGGGGACACTCAGTAGGTAATAAAACTTGATTTAAAATTCTAAACGCACGGCCCCCAAAAGCTGCAAAATCACTTTTCAAAACGAGTTTAAAGCGCTGCCAAAGCTCCTGTAAGTAGAATTGTTTTGGTTACTGTTTGCACCCATGAATGTTATATTGTTAAACTATTATTGATAATGACTGAACTTACATTACTGTTGTGAATTGAAAAAAGAAAAATCAATAAAAACTTCTAAAGCAAAAACACTGCCAAAAACACCCTAGTGGGTCCAAGCCTTTAGTGACATCTCCAGCATATGAGCAGGGTGCAATAGTAGTAAAGAAAATGTGCATAACCATTTGTCTTGTCTTCTTCTCTGCTCTTTCTATTTTCTTTTTCTGATTTCTTTCCTCTTTTTCTGGTCGTTCTTGTTTGGGTTTTATTTTGGTTTCTGGCTCAGTCTATAACCACACATAATTTCTGGACAAGGCTTTCTAACATTATAAAATAACAGAGAAAAGACTAGAAGTCAAAGTTGATATTGTCTAGGTAACAGGAGGCACAAGTTTTGTTTGCATGTTGTTGTTATGCACCATGTCCCATGTTAGGAAGTAGCACATGTGTATTCAATGAACCTAGTTGATTATGTTATATTTATGTTTGTGCTTATTGTTGCTCTGTTTAATAAAAACTATTTGAAAGCAAATGTGCATAAATTGTCACTGGAAAATCTTCCCTTAAAGGACAACTGAAGTGAGTGACAAGAATAGGGAGGGCTGCCATATTTATTTTCCTTTTAAACAATACCAGTTGCCTGGCAGCCCTGCTGATCTATTTGGCTGCAGTAGTGTCTGAATAACACCTGAAAAAGCATGCAGCCAATTTGGTCAGATATGACAGTAATGTCAGAAACACCTGATCTGCTGCATACTTGTTCAGGGTCTGTGACTAAAATTATTAAAGGCAGATGTGCAGCAGGCAAGCCAGGCAACTGGTATTATATGATATAACTATAATATACTGTAAAGTTATATAATATATAATATATTAACTGGAAATAACTATAGCAGCCCAGTGCAAGTGATACATTACCAGTCCTCGGCCTCCGTTATTGCTCCGCTGGCTTCGGTCGTACTCCATTCTCCATACACGTACGTGCCCCGTGGTTGCCTAGTAACGTGGCTGCGTGTGTCATGTCTGACGTCACACGCCCGGCCTTACTAGGCAACCACGTGGGGCGCACATGTATGGAGAACGGAGTGCGCCCAGAGCGAGTGGGACACAAGTGGAGGCCACGGACAGGTAATCTATGAATTGCACTGGGCACCGGCAGGGGAACATTAAACATTAGGGGGGACATTGTCAGGGCTTTCGTTGCATTCCTCGCTCGTCCCAATATCGCACGCTGTTAAAGGGAATCTGTACTCTAAAATTCTTACAATAAAAAGCTTACCATTCTATTCATTATGCTCTCCTGGGCCCCTCTGTGCTGTTTCTGCCACTCCCTGCTGCAATCCTGGCTTGTAATTGCCATTTTTAGGCAGTGTTTACAAACAAAAGACATGACTTCTAACTAGAGTGTGATAGGCTTGGGAGTAGCTCAGTCTCTGACTCATACAGAGCTTGGAGAGGGTGTGTATAGCTTCTGCCAATGACAAGCAGTGCAGCACATTCCACACATTCCAGCCTCAGCCGACAGAGCCGACAGAAGAGAGAAGATTAGATCATATAACCGAGATAACACAGCCACTGTGCAACTAGAAAAGGCTGAAGTAACACAGACCACATTAGAACAGGTATAGGAACATATAGGATAGAAGAAATAAGGCTCAACATTTTGTTACAGAGTCTCTTTAAGAATCCCCACCCGATCAAGCAAGTCGGCCCTACATCTTGCAGCATGTGCAATAGACTAATGCGACCAATTTGCGACCAATTTCGTCCCAAAATTGGTCGCATTGTTGGTCGGAATGCACTTGGCGGTAGGGCTGCACGATATATGGTTTTTTAATCGAAATCGCGATTTGCATCATCACGATTTCAGTATCGTCAGAGTGGCGTTTTTTTTTTTTCATTCTGACCGGCTGTACATTTCCGGCTTGTTACTAAGGTGCGCTTCCTCCTTCCGGCCAGAAGGAGGAGTGAGGCACTGAATCGAGGAATGCACCGCCAGCTCTCTCTTCCTTTAGCTGCCTTGGCTGCGGTGAAGCACGGTGAGGCACGCATGGTTTTCTCCGGTCCACCGCACAGTCACCCAGGCTCTCTTGCACAGCGGGACCAGATAACAGTGGCAGAGAGAGATAAGACCACACGCAGGCTGTATACAGCACACAGCGCAGCGTCCTGCTAAAGCCACTCTAGCTGTCCGTTTACAGACAGCTGTAACGAGCTTTGCTGGCAATTTCAGGTCAAAAGGGCAGGATTAATATATGGGCAATGACACCAGCAAAGATCAGATTATAGCTAGAGCTGTCTGTGTAAATCAGTGGTCCTCAAACTAAGGCCCGCGGGCCGAATGTGGCCCCCTGAGGCTTTTTTTACCGGCCCCCCACACACAAAATATATTACTTATAGATGTAGTCAGCTAAATCTTCAGATATTGGCGGTCCGCATATAGAATAGCAGTGCTGGCACCACCCATCCACATGGAAGCCAGAAAGCAGTAATATTCTGGTTTCCAATCAATTTCCACATCAGGTGACATTGCTGTCCACTGCAGGTTGTCACATGAGTATGCTTCCACTGTCTGGCCCGCAAAGACTTCTACATCAGTTTATGTATACTCCTGCCCCCCAGAAGTCTGAAGTATGTTAACCCGGCCCTTGGCCCAAAATGTTTGGGGAACCCTGGTGTAAATGGACAGCTAGACTGGCTTTAACAGGACTGTAAACGGACAGCTAGACTGGCTTTAACAGAACTGTGCTGTATACAGTCTGTATACAGTGAGTCCGTGTGTATGCTCTATCTGCCTGGTCCTGCTGTGCTCTCTGTCACAGGCTCTGCTTCATGCCCATGCAGCTTAGCCACTTCTTTAACTAGCCTGTCTGCCTAGTGCTTCAGGCTTAACAGTGGCAGTTGCAGAGTAGTCATTGTAGCTGCAGGGGTTAAGTGTAGTGTAGCTGGGAATGGGGGCAGAAGGTGTTAGAGTATGTAGCATAGCTGGTGGGCATCAGGAGTTAGCTTAGTGTGTTATTGATGGGAATCAGAGGTTAGCATTGTGCAGTGGAGTTTAATTGGTGGGGCATCAAGATTCAAGTTAGCATAGTGTAGTGTATTGGTGGATGATCAGGTGTTAGAGTGTAGTGGGGGCAATGTGAATTTAGTGCTTAACCTTGATTTGAAGAAAATCGGGAAAAAATCGAAATCGCAATTTTTGAGAGAAAAATCGCAATTTCAATTTTTTCCTAAAATCGTGCAGCCCTACTTGGCGGCACTGATTTTCATCCGATTCGATTATAATAATGGTTGACCGGCCGTCAAGTCGCCTAATGTATGGCCACCTTTAGTGTTCCTTTACTCTTTGTGTTTGCACATTTTTATGCAATTTTAAAATGAGTTTTGTATAGTTTTCAATAGGAAAACTATATCTTCCAGACTTGTGAGCTTGCCGTTTTTTGTATTTTTGTTTTTTGTATTACATTTTTAAAAGTGCGGTGTGCTGCTGCATTTATTCATGGAAAACGCAACAGCTATTCACACTTTTTAAAGCATTTTATCCATGCAATTTTCATTTGCGATTTCATTGTTCTTTTTTGTTCAGTCCTTGGTGTGTGTTTTCTGTGATTTTTATATGCGCTGGTATGCAAAGTTTTGCATTATGATTTTTAATGGTGGATACCAGTGACTTTAATTAAATGAAAATCCATCTAAATGGCTCCAAAATTCAAATTTTTTGAGTTCCCAGTGAATGTTAAACACAGAAAATTTGCACAGAATCAGAAATACTATACAATGCAATTGAGATACATTATATCTATGGCAATCAAGTTTTCACAGGTTCGCAAATCGCACGCAAATTCAAATAGGTGTGATTCCACCTTAAAGCGGAATATAACCCTGCATTTCAACTTTGCTCTAAAACATTATTTACAGTATATTATATGCAACCAGCATTTTTTTTTACTAGACCAGCATTGGAAGGGTTACACAGGGCTTTAAAGTTCCTGGAGATTTCTGCAGACGCATCGGAAGCTGACATAGATACATTTTGTTTACATAAATGTATCTAAGTGTTGAATGTGACTCATCTCTCTCACTGAGAAGAAGTTGGAGGACAGCCAAAGAGTGTGTAACATTTCTCAATAGATACATATAACTAAATAGAATGTAACAATCTGAACTTCTGCATATCTCTCCATGGAACTTTAAACCTCTGTGTTTAATCCTTCCAATGCTGGTCTAGGAAAAAAAAAATGATTTTTGCATATAATATGCTGTAAATAATGTTTTAGAGCAAAGTTGAAATGCAGGGTTATATTCCGCTTTAATATTATTGACATCAAATTAATACGTAAAAATGTACCATATATACTCGAATACAAGTCGACCTTATGTATACGTCGACTCCAATATTTTACCCTCTTAAGCTGGAATTTTTTATTGACTCAAGTATAAGTCTACCCAGCAAAGTTAACAGCTGCACTTGGGGACCAGGAGGGGTTAATGAATGCACTGCATACAGTATTGCACCCATTAACCCCTCCTGTCCCTTAAGTGCAGCCAATATCTCCTCCAGGCCCCCAAGTGTTGCAATTATTCACTCCCGTTTTTGCAGCCCAGTATTTCCCCCCTGCCCCCTGTAGTTATACCCCTCCTTGCATGCTTGTTCAGGGTCTATGGATAAAAGTATTAGAGGCAAAGAATCAGCAGGACAGCCAGGTAACTGGTATTGTTTAAGGAAATAAATATGGCAGCCTCCATATCAGTCTCACTTCAGGTTCCCTTTAAAAAATAAATATTCTATTCAGTGCACATTCTATATGCACTGGGCATTCAGATTTCTGCTAATGCCTATTTATGACAGGTTCTCTTTAAGAAGTTATGGCAAAAGCAGACAGTAGATGATTTTTTTTACCCATCTGAAGTGTATTATGTATGTATCCAACACATGATATGGATTATAAGGAGGATGTCTTGGATGGATGACACAGTGAGTTTTACTGATCATTAGTAAACTCCCTGCAGGACTATAACAGGAACTTATTAAAAAAAAAAGTTTTCAAAAAAGTATATTTTATATGTTCTATGTCCCTGCGGTTAACATTTGTGCAGACGCTCCTCTGCGACTTGCCTTCGCCTGATAACCAAGATGGCCTGACTGTGAATGCAAAACGTGCGTCATTACAGCGTTTCTGTACTTAGACAGGAAGAAGAATTCTAAGAAGCAGTAAACAAAAGTGTCCCCAAGCTCTGTCACTTTTTACAATTCATTTTTAAAGTGTATCTGAACTCTTGCACAGGACAGAAAGAAAACATAGAGAAATGCACCCTGTATGTATTTAGAGAGTTTAGCCTGTCTAATTCCCCCTCATCTGTAACTAATCACAAGTGTAAATTGATCACTTAGCTGTGTCAGCAGGCTGCTTCGGCAGAGCAGCTAATTTTCAAACACAGGATGTTATCCCTATGTTTGCTTTCGTGAAAGCAGGAAGTAGGCACACTGCAGATTTGTTGCAGGATTTGTATCAGCTGTAACAAAAATGTTTTTCTTTCAGGGTAGGAACACACTAGGCAGAATCGCATATGCGTTTTCCATAACACATAGTGGAAAACACATATGTGATTCTGCCTAGTGTGTTTTTACCCTAAAGGTTATTATGCTGTTGCTTATCTTTTAGAGCAGAGAGGAAGTTCTGAGTTCAGGTCCGCTTTAAACACATTTTCCCTGAAACGTTAGAGTGTCTGGTCCCAATTTAAAGCAGAAGCACTTTTAACATCTACTCCAATTGCTCCACATTGATATTTAAAGAGAACCAGGGGTGGGTTAAGAATGCTATTAGGACACAGAGGCTGGTTCTGCATACAATGACCAGCTTCTGTTACTATACTGTGCCCCCCCCCCCCAGGCTGCTCCCCTGCCTCCTCTATAGCGCCGTTCCCCGACTGCGTCCCTTCCCTCCAATAAGCTTACAGAGGCGGGGAGGGAAGGGACGCAGGCAGCGAGCAGCGCTATAGAGGAGGCAGGGGAGCAGCGGTAAATGACAGCCTGGATGTAAACAGCCGGCTAGCGACAAGCTGCATGTCACTAGCACGCCATTTTTTTTCTGGGGGACAGCAGAGCGCGGGGGGGGGGGGGGGGGGGCAGGGGGGCGAGGTGGGGGCTCATGTAGCAGTGCCCTGAACAGCTCATAGCCCTGAACTGCCCCCTAGAGCCCCCATCCTGGACCTTTTTCTTATAAAAGATAAGAATGCTCAGGGTCACACAGTGTCACAGGGAGACAAACACTTGGGTAGGAATACACTGCCACAGCTAATAGGCATATTCAGGAGGGACATAAAAATGACGACATCTGAAAAGCAAAATAATACTTGCATTCCTTTATTTTCATTAGAGTACTAATATTTATCACGTTTTATGTAATTGGTATTACATTTTTTAATTCAAACAAAAGTTTGCTTTCCTAAAACAGAAAGAATTTGCGATAATTCAGGTTGGAATGAGCTTGAGATGTCTCCCAGGGCATCACTGCTGAATATATGCAAATTAACCATTGTCACCGTTAGAAGCTAAACACACCTCCAGAACCGCTGGAATGCAATGATGTGTCAGCTTGTTAATTTGTACAGAGCCATAATAATCCAACATGCATACAGACTGTTTCGGTTTGTTTGATCCTCATCAGTGCATGGCATGGATTAATTTGGCTCTATGCAGTAGGGCTTGTAACACCGAGAGGTACAGACTAACCAGCAAGCTCATGGTGACCCAGAACTCATTGGAGTGTGTAAGGGACTACAATGGTCCTAAAAGCCCCCTTACTAAGATGTTAAGAAAAACAAAAGTTTGCTTTCCTAAAACAGAAAGAATTTGCGATAATTCAGGTTGGAATGAGCTTGAGATGTCTCCCAGGGCATCACTGCTGAATATATGCAAATTAACCATTGTCACCGTTAGAAGCTAAACACACCTCCAGAACCGCTGGAATGCAATGATGTGTCAGCTTGTTAATTTGTACAGAGCCATAATAATCCAACATGCATACAGACTGTTTCGGTTTTTGTTTGATCCTCATCAGTGCATCAGGGGACAATTTTTTAATTCAGGTCCCCTTTTAAGTGGTTCTACAGCTTCTGCTGTGCTAACAAGCTGACTGGGTAGTGGGAATGACTGGGGGGGGGTCATTGATGACTAATCAGAAACAGAAGATAAAACATTATTCTATTGGTCAGTAAGCGATTGGGCATGGTGAGAAATATTTGTCACGCTGTGTGGATTGGCAAGCAACAATGTAATGTAATCTGCAGAAGCAGGAAATCTGGTAGACCTTGATGGGAAGAAAATAATATACTCATAATATACTCAGGGGCGTATCTGGGTAATATAGTGCCTTATGGCAAACACTGACATTTTGCCCGACCCCCCCCCCCCCCACTCCCCCCCCCCCCCCACACACACACCGTCAGGGCACACATTCCCTCTACAAACATCAGTCTTTCTCATGTACATGTGTTATGGTTGTCTGTGTATTTTGGCTCGGGATATTGCTAAAGTTACTTTTTTTGGAAATATCTCTTCTTATCCCTCTCTATCCTCTTTTCTAACACTAAGGCCCCCGTTTACACTTAATCGGTTGGCATGCTATTTTTTTTTCTTTTCCATAGCAGTGCATTGTGAAAAAGATTTCAGTTAAAACACGTTAAAGAGGAACTGTCGCGAAAATCTTAAAATGTAAAACACATAGAAATAAGAAGTACATTTCTTCCTGAGTAAAATGAGCAATTAATTACTTTTCTCCTATGTTGCTGTCACTTACAGTAGGTAGTAGAAATCAGACATTACCGACAGATATTGGACTAGCCCATCTTCTCATAGGGGGGTTCTCAGGGTTTTCTTTATTTTTAAAAACACTTAGTGAATGGCAGTTGCTCTGTCCAACTGCCAAAATAGTGTACGGTGAGCAGCTGATTGAGTGTAAACGGGGCCTTAGCCAAGTGCACCCTACATACATAAATTAAGTAGCCACGTTCCCCAGATAACAAAACTGATCTAATCTGAGGTCTGAGTGATCGGTGGCACGGGGGCAGGCATGGCGGTGCAGCGCAGTCTTGGTGCTCATGGTGCTGTAGCGCCCAAGGCACGAGCCATGTCTGTACCCCGCTAGATGCTGATTATACTACCTTTGTTAGTTCACAATGAGTAATACAAAAACACTCCAAGCATTTTCAAGAAGTTAAAAAAAAATTGCAATTCATGGATCATCTCCAGTATATTACAGACCTCCTCCCCAGAAAACTCCAAAAGACCATCTGTGTTCTCCTTGAGGGTAGCATCTTACCACGTTACTTTCCTGTTAGCAGGTGAGCAGTTGCAACACTTCTGGAAAAGGCTTCAGTAGCTGTAATGTCCTCTTCAGCCATAATCGCACGTGTTCCTATGGGAGGATGGAAGATGAACAGTGCTGTAGTCCTGGTCTTTCTTATAGGCTACCTTTGCACGGACCAACTGGCCATTGTGGTCTGCTACCTTTACCATGTGACTGCAAGAGCATCTTTGGGCAGACACAATTTCTGGTGCCCATTTGTTGTGGCCTCTGCCATCTCTATCCATCACAGTTAGGCAATGTGTTGTCATAAAGTCCTCTTATCTACCATCTTCATCGTTTTTAACAGATGATTCTTTACATGACGACTATGATTTGGCTTTAGCAATCACGTTTTTGGGCTCTTTTCCACTTGCGGCGTTTTGATCCGAATATCGTATCGCTTGGGTTTTATGGATCAGAATGGCACAACAAATACTGAAGTATAAGTCTAGAAATTTAAGTCTGATTCATTTCATAAAAGTATAGGGGTCGACTTATACACGAGTCACCGGCAACACTGAGCTCAGCACACTGAGTAATGTGTGTACTAATAGTGACATTCCCATTTGCAGCAATTTAACCTGTGGCAAGTTATACTTTGAGGAAAGGAAATGCCAAGAAAACCCAGATCTGTATTTAAGTCCTGGCCACAACAATTTACAAGGAAAGGGGCAGAGGGGAAATACTGGGCTGCATAAAAGGGAGTGAATAATTGCAGCACTTAGGGGCCTAGAGGAGGTATTGGCTGCACTTAAAGAGAACCCGAGGTGGGGTTCTCACAACAAAATCCCCATACAGAGGCTGGCTCTGCCTATCGAGCCCAGCCTCTGTTGCTAATCAGATCCCCCCTAAACCCCCACTGCGCTCAGCCAGACCCCATAAATCTCAGCCGCGCTGCCGACATGCAGCGTGTCAGCAGCGGATGTGTTTAGCTTCCTAACGTCAGTCTCCGCTCTCCCCCACCTCCTGTATCGCTCCGGTCCCGCCCATGTCCCTTCCCTCCACGCTGATTGGAGGGAAGGGACGCGGGCGGGGACCGGAGCTCTGCAGGAGGCGGGGGGAGCGCCGAGACTGACGTTAGGAAGGTAAACACAGCCGCACAGCGCGGCTGTGATTTATGGGGTCTCGCTGAGTGCAGGGGGGATTTAGGGGGGATCTGATTAGCAATAGAGGCTGGGCTCGATAGGCAGAGCCAGCCTCTGTATGGGGATTTTGTTGTGAGAACCCCGCCTCGGGTTCTCTTTAAGGCACAGGAGGGATTCATGGTTACAATACTGTGAGCAGTACAGTCATACAGTAATTTACTCCTCCTGAGACCCAAGTGCAGCCATGAACTTTTCTGACTTTTACTTGAGTCAATAAAAATTCCACCTTAAGAGGGTTGAATATTGGAGTCGACTTATACACGAGGTCGACTTGTATTCAAGTATATACCGTAACAAGTTAATCACCATGCTGCGTAATATGTAGGCACTTTATAAATACAATAAATAAATAAAAAATAAAAATAAATAAATAAATGCTGTTTTTCTGCTAGTGCAATTATTTTTTTTCAGTATCACAATCGCTGGCCTGCTGCATTTTTGCAGAGTTTGAGTGTGAGGATCCGCTTGGCTGCCTGCGCAGGCAGGCAGCCTTTTGACCACTGTTCAGGTCTGCATTCTGCAGGTCTCTGGAAGAGAGACCTTTTGTCAGTTGTGCAGCTTGCTGCTGAGGAATTTGCATACGTTTGTCATGCAGATTGCATAGCCACATCCTTTGTAGGCTTGCTCTATATATATATCATGTGATATCACAGACCTGGGCTGGTCATAAGGGTTAGTTCCTGTGAAACACTCCGAGTGTCAGCCTTGCTCATTGTTGAAGATTAGCTTAGAGTATTCCTGGAACTGCACTAGGCAGATTCCCTAGTGCAGTTAGGATTGCATATCTGTTTTGTTTGTCTGTTGCGATTGTCCTGTCCCAGCGGTGGTCGACAGGAAGTCGTTCTGATCTTTGTTCTTGGGGTCTAGCTGGAGCAGCGGTTGCTACCAGCTATCTCCTCTATCTGTCTTGCCTGGATCGCACTCGCCAAGTGCTAGTGCTGTGGATCCTATCTCTCACTTATTCCTGTCTTCGTGTATCTGTCTTGTCTGCTACGAACGCTTGCTGGAGGTAACCGTTAAGCAAGCGCTCGCGTCCTCTGTTTCATGTTTGTCTGTCGGTGGTTAGTTAGGCGTGCTTGTCTCTGTTGTGCTTATCACGCGGGGACCACGCATAAACGCGTGCACTGTTGCGAATGAGTGCGGTGTTCGTGTTTAGTTAGCGGTTGTTATTTTCCTTATCTTCTCGTTGTATGATTTGCTGTGCCTTTGCTACTCTCGTGCTCTGCCTTGCTGTAGCCTTGTGTCACCTCTGGCAATCGCCTCTCTCGCGATTGCGTTCCTACTTCATATTTGCTGTTGTGTGTGCACCGTCGCGGGTTGGCGACTAGTTTGGTGCACACATATACAATCTGTCCCTGCGCTTATTCTCTTCCGCAATCGCTTCTCTTGCGATTGCCTTCTCACTTGGTTTCTTCTGTTGTGTGTCCACCGTCGAAGGTTGGCGGCTAGATTAGTGGATATACATACATTCCTCATCTGTGCTTATTCGGTCTTGTGTCGCTGTTAGCAACCGCCATCTCTGGCGATTGCCTTCTCGCTTTGTCTTCATGGTTGTGTGTTCATCGTCGCAGGGTGGCGACTAGTTTGGTGGACACACATACCCTCTGTCGCTTTGATCTCTCTCTTTCAGGGCTATCTTGCCCTGCGTTTCTTCCCTTCGTACAATTCTTGTCTGGCATCTGTGGCAGGGCAGAGGAACTGTTCCTCTGCACTCCACAGCTCCACCTGTCGACAGGAATTTCCCTCTACAGGTGCATTGCACCTTTTTGCTGGGTTCCCTCAAATTACACGCTTGTGGAGGATTTCCGCAGTGTCAGCGCACGTCTTGTGCGCTGATCACGGAGGGAATTCCACAATTGTTGCATTGAGCTACTGTAAAAAGTTTAGGATTGCAGGAAAATCGCACAGCAGTCACGTTGCTATGTGATTTTCCCCGCAATTTGGCTATTAAAACTTTTTCCCAGCCTATTGTTTTTCTTCTGACTGAAATCGCAAACACACTGAAATTGTAGTATACACCCAACAAATCGTGATTGGATTGTGGCAAAATTGTGGTAGTTTAAATAGAAAGAAATGCAATTGCAAGCATGTTTCTTAGTGGAAAAGGGCCCTTAAAGCAAAATTGTCAGCCATAAAATCAAATTCCCTTTACTCACTTCTCTGTGTTTATAAACGTAGTCTGCATACTGACCCTGCTTTGCAAGCATTCCAATATAATCATAAATGTTTCTTCTGTAATTAATCTTATTTCAGTCAGCCTGGCTCTATTCTGGTACATTACTAGGGAGACGGAAGCTTAGGGTCTTTGATTCGGGGAACCGCCCTGGAACCTGTTTCCATGGTGCCCTGGATCGATTCAGTGACAGGAGGGGGCACTGGGCGGAGCGGCGGGGGGAAGCGGGCAGTTACTAACTCACCTCCGATTGCCGCAGACACAGCCTCCAGCTCCTTCCGACTTCCTCCTCCCGCGTCCGTCGCCTTGGTTACAGCGCCCCCTGTGTGGCGAAAATGGGCTTGGTTATGCTGCATAAAGTGGGCGTGGTCAAAGGTGGGGCCAAATGTGCATTAACATAGCAGTGGTGTAACTTAACATATTCAATAGGCAGCATTTCACATATATAAGCCCCTCCTCACCTGGCTTCTGTCTTGTCTTCGGCTGGCTGGTATAGATAGATAGGTAGCTTCCCACAGTGTAGGTTAGACAGGTAGCTTCCCCCAGTTTAGGTTAGATAGGTAGCTTCCCCCAGCATAGGTTAGATAGGTAGCTGTCCCCAGCATAGGTTAGATAGGTAGCTGTCCCCAGCGTAGGTTAGAAAGGTAGCTTCCCCCAGCGTAGGTTAGATAGGTAGCTGCCCCCAGCGTAGGTTAGATAGGTAGGTTCCCCCAGTATAGGTTAGATAGAAAGGTTCTGTGGCGAACATTATGGAAAGTCGTGCGCAATCGCCAACGATTTTCGTATGGTCCTGCACAATTACTGTCAGTCCTGTGTAAATGTACAATAGATGTCATTTTCCCTCTCTTCTCTTAAAAACAGAGCCCCTCACCCCCTCCAGCTTTTCACACGTAGCTGGTGACACATAGGTGTTACATGCTAGGACCAAATGGTGGCCATGGAATAGCTTCAGCAGCTCAGCAGATAACAATCAGCCCCTCTCCCCCAAGCCAGCTCAAACTGGCTGAGATAAGAGCTCCCTCCAAAATCATACAATCAAACAAAGAGAACTTTAATTTATTTGTAATTCAAAATAGCCTTGTCGCAGAAAGACAAAAAAACACATTTTCTGATACCTAGAAATCAGTTCTATCATTCACCTGAATTACAATTTTCTAACTGTCAGGAATCCATAGGAAAACCACTTTATCCGGCCTGCGTAGAGCAAATGCGATAGAATAGGCATGTGTAGCCTCGTTTGATACAGGGTCGCAGGCAGCTTATGAATATAGTCTCAGATTTGCGATGCGCAAATCTGGGGCGGAGTCACACAGATTAGTAATAATTGGTACATTTTCCTGCTCTGAGTCTGGGGGGCGGCAACCTTGCTGTCAGGAGATAACCCTGCCTTAAACACACCTACTTTCCAGGTAGTGACAGCCCACAACTCAGGTCCTATAAAAGTGGGGCGGGACCAAACCCGCCCAGTTCTCCAAATTCCATCGACCAGGAACGTCCATGCAGGCGTTTAAGGAGAGCCGACGCCTGCTGTGTTCCAGGACTATTAACATTAATGCCTACTTTTAAACTGGACTCTTTTTCTTCATTCTTCAAATGGACTGCTCAGCATAACTAAGTAAGAACCTTCCGATTTTATTCCTTTTTATTTTTAAGCTTTGTGTGTATATGTTAATTGGTGTATATAATTGTATGTAATGCATTTTTGTTATTAAACGTTTTAAAAATCGTTTAGCGGTTATGACCTGTTGCTGAACATACACAATCGTATCTATTCTCCTGAAATCGCTACCCTGTGTTCAGGTGTGCCTTTATAACCCGTATGCGAGAACCTGGCCCAGATATAACGATCTGACCCAGGTTCCTGCATACTGCTAAGGGTTAATAGAGCGTTCTCGAAGTCCTAGTATAATTACAGTGTGTGCTGTGTAACCCGCTTGGTGGCAGATCTTTGAATTATATGTGTGAGGTGAGTCCTTTGTCGTCTAAACGTCCCCTCCGCGAGTCAGTTCATCAAATTGCGGAGTCGGGTTAACCTTCGTGATGAACAGAATGACTGTGTGAGAGGATTTCTGACGCTGATCGATCGACCCCATCCGCAGACCGGCCTTGCGGTCTGTGACAGGTTCCCCCAGTGTAGATTAGATAGGCAGCTTCTCCCACTATAGATTAGATAGGCAGCTTCTCCGACTATAGATTAGATAGGCAGCTTCCCCCAGAATAGATTAGATAGGCAGCTTCCCCCAGTATAGGTTAGATAGGTAGCTTCCCCCAGTATAGATTAGATAGGCAGCTTCCCCCAGTATAGATTAGATAGACAGCTTCCCCCAGTATAGGTTAGATAAGTAGCTTCCCCAGGGTGGCGGGAGTAAGGAGGCGGGGAGCTGGGCGGAGCGACGGGGGGGAGCGTGCAGTTACAAATTTGCCTCCGATCGCGGCAGACACAGCCTCCAGCTCCTTCCGACCTCCTCCTCCGGCGTCCGTTGCCTTGGTTACAGCGCCCCCTGTGTTCATCGCAGGGGGCGCTGTAACCTTTGACCATGCCCACCTTACACGACATAACCACGCCCATTTTTCACCGCGGTGCGCTAAACGCGCCGCACACACATTCTCTTCTTCACAGAGGTGCCAAGCGATTTCTTGACTCCGTGCTGTGTATCACTCCTGTTATTTATTGCCTGAAGAAGCGGGATTTTGGCCTGTGAAACGCGTTGCAACTTTTCTTGGGAGTATATGAATAAATTGTTTATTATATATCGACAGTACACGTGTCTGCTTTGGGCTAGCTGGTCCACCACCGCAGCCCTAACTTTTTAAACATTTTAGTGATTTTTATCAGACTGGCGCCTCTGTACTATTCCGCGTACATTCTCTTTTGGTCCCCAGGGGTGCCCCGGATCTCACAGGAACCTAGAAATGCCCCTGGTTATCTCCCCTCCAACATACCTGCTTTTCACTAATTGGCTGATTGCAATTCAGTGCCACATGAGGCTGAGAAGGAAAATACATCTCGCTCCTCTGAAGAAGCTGCTGAAACTACGATCTATGCTTGGCTCACATGCATACAAAGCAAGCTAGATATGACAGTGCCGTTTCTAGGAGAAAAAAAAGTGTAAGGGAGGAAATTACATCAGAATTGGCTTCAGTCAGAGGCAGTAAAGATGGAAAATGCCTGGAAAGGTTTTCTCTTTATTTACTATATAAAAATCACTGAAATTAAAATGTAGACAGTACAATACATATGTTCTGTAAGTAGAACAAGTATTTATCTACTTATATATGTGTTTTTTCCTGGGATAGTATAGCTGTCCCTGCTGCTTTAAGGTTGCACACCAGAACTCTCACTAGTAGTATACAGCTGTTAGTAGCATGAACTTAATTGCACTTGGAACACAACAAAAGGTTTGACAGTATGTGTGACCCGGAGCTACTGTCCCTTGTCATGGACTTCAAAGCTTGCTGTGTAAATCTTCCAGCCAGACATTAGTAGCTGGGTGGTTTCCGTTGGTATTCATTTGAAGTGATGTGCTTAATTCCATTGCATTTCATGAACATTTTAAATTCTTCCAAATTGGTGCCTATTATCACTTAAAACCATCTCTGGAAGACTATTGGGCTCATTCAGTTCCAACAATCGCCAGCATTAAGTGATGGCGATTGTGTTAACCATTAACCCATCACTGACGGGTGAACATTAGCCCTCCTCACAGTGGTAGAAAGAACTCATTTGGGCATTTTTCATCTCGTCTTGACTTCCTTCCATGTGATGCAATTAGTGAATTGAGGATGTGGGAAGGTGATTTTTAACATCAGAAATGAGGATAGATGAGCACTAAAATTACCGTCTGTTTTACCCAGGTAATAAGCCATATAATTCACCTCAGAATAGTGCTTTTTTCGCGTGCATGAAAAAAGGGCGCAGTGAGAAAAGGGCCAGGCTGGATAACGAAATGGTGCCGGTGGATAACCAAATCTAATAACAATAAACATTATTGTCAAACTTAACAATAAATAGCATTGTAAAAACAGACAGGAAATAATAACGAAAATATATTAACGTTAAAAATTGTTACGTAATTCAACAATACAGCTTAACCCAGCCCTACTCTCACACAGAATCCTGCCCTGGTGTTGCCTAAAACGAACCACTCCCCTGGCGGCGCCTAACCCTAATTACTCCCCGGTGGTGCCTAACCCTAACCACCCCCCTGCTGGTGCCTAACCCTAACCACCCCCCGGTGGTGCCTAACCCTAATTACTCCCCGGTGGTGCCTAACCCTAACCACCCCCTGGTGGTGCCTAACCCTAACCACCCCCCTGGTGGTGCCTAACTCTAATTACTCCCCGGGGGTGCCTAACCCTAACCACCCCCCCTAGTGGTGCCTAACCCTAACCACCCCCCTGGTGGTGCCTAAGCCTAATCACCCCCCTGGTGGTGCCTAACCCTAACCACCACCCTGGTGGTGCCTAACCCTAACCACCCCCCTGGTGGTGCCTAACCCTAACCACCCCTCTGGTGGTGCCTAACCCTAACCACCCCCCTGGTGGTGCCTAACCCTAACCAACCCTCTGATGGTGCCTAACACTAACCACTCCCTCTGCAGAAACACCCTTTTACACATAGAAACGATAATATCTTTGATAACGTAAAATCTGTACATACAAATGAAATAATATGACAAAATTATAACATCACAAGCTTCTAAAACGATAACTTAGTTCAAAAACTATAATGTTCCAATGTTGTTAATGATATTTATCGCGGCGTCCTTTTTTCTGCTTTTTTTGCCGTATTAACAACAATTGCATTAAAATCTACGACGGCGCCCTTTTCGTCCACCCTCAGCCGGGGCCCTTTTTTCCTGCTACCCTTTTTCACCTTTTTATTTATTTTATTTTTATTTGTTGTTGCCATCATTTTGCTGAAGGGTGAGCTGAATGCTGCCTCATAAATTCCATGCACATGACACGGTCAATGGGGTGGCATCTATCCTTAGCAGGCATCTGTGAGTGTGGCACCCAGCTTTGGAATCTCCATTTCCAGTGCTGGAGAACCTTGTCCCAGCCCTGAGACAGGGCTATACTTTAACTGATTCCATTGATTCTTATTGCTCCCTTCCTTCCCGATTGTGAGTCACACAGGCCACGGCTGACCACAGCGGTGCCCTCCCCAGTGTGCGACTCACCTGTGTGTGGGGGGGGGGGGCAGTTTGCAGGGCGGGGGTGGAGCTACAATCAGACCTGAAGAAGCAGGTGGCGTTCCTAGTGTTATGAGTATATATTGTAGTTCAGCTGAGCATTTCAGTTCTTTTCCAGGAGTTTGCCTTTGATATGCCCTCCTGTTTGTCCTTGTCTTCTTGTTTTTTAATTCCAGGCATCTTCTGCAGAGCCAGTGAGGAGTGGGGCTCTGAGTGATTCCAAGCCTAGTGACTGCCTCCCCTCACACAATTGCCTAATCAATCTAGCACTTTTCCCAGTGCCTCAGATCCGTGGGTCACAGCCAAGTAGGTTGCAACACAATTAGCAAAGGGCCTTGTGGAAAATGAAGCACTCCGGAGCAATTTATGGACCTGGCCGAAGTGGTTCTCTTCTCATTAATCAAACACAAAAGACAGAATGGTGCGTTCCAGCCTGCGTCCCCCTCCCCTCCACCCCCCTGTGTCCCCTATGCCAAAGGATGCTTACAGCGACATGGACCTTTCCACAGTCACAGCTTCTGCAGCATAGGCTTCCCTGATAAAATATGTCAGACAAAAGCTGTGTGTTTGCTGCTGGCACAGGGGAGCCCATCAGCAAAATGTGATACCCCCACATTCTCATCCCCTTCCCCCTCCTCATAGTGACATCCACAGTCAGGGGACCCATCTGCCAGAGGTCATATCATGATCACCTACCCCACCCCTTCTTAAAACATTATAGGCACTATAACTCCTCCTTTCCTTAAAGTAGACAGGCAGGCATAAGTTCCTATCTCTTGCTATGCTACTCTCATAAGGCACATTAACTCTAATAAGGCACGTTAACGCTGATAAGGCATGTCAACTCTTATAAGGCACGCTGTTTGTTATAGTGAATCAACCCCATTATCTCTTAAAGAGGAGCTGTCAGCCATACTATCCCAGGAAAAAAAACACATATATAAGTAAATAAATACTTGCTCTACTTACATAACATATGTATTGCACTGTCCATGTTATGATTCCTGTGAATTTTATAAAGGAAAAGTAGAGAATCCTATTCTAGACAGTTTCCATATTTACTGTGGCTATTTTGAAGCCAGTTGTGATGTAATATCTGCCCTTAGTCTCCTCTGCCTGATTTGCCCGCCCTTCACTATAGAAAGTGCATTGTTTCAGCCTGAGAAATTTTGGCCAATCAGAGAGGAACAGAGGTGTGGGAGGGGAAAACAGGAGGGAAAGAGGCTGCAGTAGTTAAGTCTGAGGGGAAGTAGAGAAGCAAAAAAAGACAACCCAGCATGCCCTGCAACTTCTCTTTTGTGTACCAAATTTTCTGTGTACCAAATATGAGTCAGGTAAACTGGGGAATGATAATTTATCAACAAGAAAAGTAATAGTGATTTTAACTTTTGAATTGTCTGATTAACATCCTTATTACTTGTTTACCAGATAAAAATAAAGAATTGATTTTTTATTTTATGCCCGACAGTTACTCTTTAAGTTTATTTTTTGCTTCAGAATTGCTTTAAAAAGTAATTTTTTACGCTATTTGGAGTTATTCATCTCTTTATTTATCTTTGGAGGTGCATTAACAAAACTACGAAGAGATGTCAAGCAGAGAGGGATGCCAGAGAGGCGAGTGGTGGCTTACACCCCATAAGGGATTCATGGCCGATAAGGGCCACTGCAACGGTGAGTTGCAAACTGCCGGAGGAAACACTTGAGGTGGTCTTCCTGCTAATTTGGTGGAGGAGGAGCTAGGATCACAGCCTGCACCTCTGGATAGACACTTGGTACAGAATATTGTCACGTCCTCTGTTTGTTTCCCTATTGAGCACTACTCACATTGACTGTCTATTTTTCATATACAGCCTGAACCTCCATGTTCTAACTACAGTCTCCATCTTCCTCTATAGGCAGCAGCCTCCATAGGCTACAGCTTGCAGGGCCTAGGGGGCCTTGGCCTAAATCCGGCCCTGGCTGCAAATGGAATACACAGGTTGCAAATAAGGAGCAACACATGGAGATAGGGAGCTGCTGCCCGAGGGACCTGTATAGAAGTGAGGGAGGCTGCTGTACGTAAATGTTAGACTTGGAAGAGGGAGCTGCACAAGGAATAGGCAGGGCCAGCGCTACCATAGAGCCAAAGGGGGCAATTGCCCGAGGGCCTGAGAGCCTGTAGGGCCCCCAAGGTGTCTCCCCCCAACTTAACTGTTGCTCCCCAGGGGCCCTGCAGAGTCTTCAGCAGAACCATGGGGTGTCACCTCATGGCTCAGGAGCTCTGGGGGAAATTTGACTGCAACAAAGGGTCCCTACAGCCGCTTTTTGGTTGGGGGGTGTCTACTGGGGGGCCCCCTGCTTATTTTTGCCCAGGGGCTCCACTGTTACTAGAACCGGCCCTGGGAATAGGAGGGGGTGCTGCACATGGAAGGGAAGCTGCAAGAAATTTGTCCTAGGGGCAGAAAAAGTATGAATCCGGCCTTGACAGCTTGCAAGGATTTTGGAGAAGCCAGCCCCCCCCCCCCCCCCCCCCCGCACAGATCTAATCAAGACTAAGCTGAGCATTTACCTGACTGATTTGTGCTAAGCATGCATTACACAGCACAGTCTTTTGTCACGAGATGTGGGAATATGTGAGCTTTAGAGAGTGTTTTGAGCTCAGCACGACATGCGAGCCGTCTCCCCACAGAAGCCAGTGGCGCATCTTTCCCGGGCCCCAAGGAGCAGCGGAATGGTGCCAAGCTGTCCATCTTAACTGCCTCTATTAGTCAGATTCAATAAACGGAACAAATCTCCTGACATCGGAGGGGCAGAGCGGGAACTCGGAGCCCGGCCAGCAGTGGATCTCCCAGTGAGACCTTGGGAAATATTACTGTCAGTACAGATAAACAAGCAGCCCAACAAGTGAGAGGAGGAGGTCAGCACAATCAGGAGATTCACCCTTGATGGGAAGCAGATTGGATGGAGGATGCATTCACTCATAGTTAACCTGTTGATGTCTGAATTAAGTGTAGTAGAGGACTTTATTCATATTTTAGGGTTTATTTTGTCCAAAACTCCACTGATCCACGTAGGGAATATAATTTATAAATGAAAGCTTCTGGCTGCTGGTCAGTTAAGTAACTGCCAGCTAAGCTAATGGTTTATCAGATGCTGGCATGGTTTCCTCATTTCCATCCGTTACTAGATGACATAGAGTTTGCAGGTTGTATGGAATGTATGGGCAGAGATGGACTATGATGTAATGGGGCTCTAGGCAAGGTAGTAGATTTTGCACCCCCTTGTGGTCCTTTTGATAAGCTGAAGTGGAGAGAGGTCAGAGAAGTTGGTAGATGGGCCCCTTGACACCCACTAGGCCCCAGGCATCATGCTAGGTTGCCCGGTGGATGATCCTGCTTTGTGTATGGGTCATCACCAGTTATGGAGAGCTATGAAATACACCTCTCAAAGAAGGCTACCAACTGGTCTAACTTTCTGGTCGCCATGGAGATCCTTTCGCTTGGACATCCGGAACAAGAATCCAGATCAAGAACAATAGGAGGCTCTGGACACCTGATCTGCATAAGCCTTCAAGGTAACACTGAGGATCAACATTAGAGCCAAATATCTTGCATGGAGAGGGCTGTCTCCTTTTTTTGTTTCTTGTAATTGCAGCATGGGTGCTAGTCTAGTTTAGGGGACCCAGCAGGAAACCTAATTGGGGAACAGTTCTCCAGTCACAGCACCCTCTACAGCAGAAAGCGTTGTGATTGGTGGAATAGTGTGGTTGTAGTGTACTACAACCTATCTGAAACCTAGCCATTTGAGAGGGTGCCATCCACCCAATCACATGAGAATGAAGTTTCCTACTGGGTCCCCTCAACTAGACTAGCACTGCAGTATGTTTTGTTATGCCAATAGTCACTACTACATTGACATTAATGTTATATAAATAACCACCTCTGTATTATATACCCCCCCCCCACCCACCCTTCCCAGCAACCTAACCCAAAGATGGACCTCCTCTTCTAAACACCTTCTCATTCATTTTCACACCTCAACTTTGGGAGTCCTTCCCTGAGTAGACCATCTGGCTTCTCGGGATACAGGCCATCACAATGCGGTACTGTGCCCTAGGCTTTTCATTCCTCACAAAAGGAATACAAGGAAGGAAAATGAGTGACAGGCCACCCCTCCTACAACCACTTTTGCCACAACTCCCAAACATTGTATCCCACAATGCAACAGCCCACTATATCATAACATGTAGCCATGCCCCCTGCCACTGAACAGAATGGGAGGTAGTGGTTAATAGCTGTAACAGTTATGTCTCTCTTTAAATCAGGCATAGGGTGTAAATACCACGTGCACCATGCCCTACAGGCGACACCAAAGATAGCAGAATTCTGGGTGGAAACCTACACATAATGTCATTGCTAGAGCTTCAGGAGGATTATGCGAGTATGAGAGGTGCGGGACTGGGGAAGGAGGACATATTTCTGTGTGTGGTGTAGAAGCTCATTGAGTACTTGATGACAAAGAAATCACTTTTAAAATATCAAGTCGGATGCAAAGATGGGTCCATTAATTATGCTTTAATTCAATTGGGAACAAGGAAATATTAATTAACACTTTATTACTTTTCTCCCTGTTGATTCCTTCACGCAGAAGTACTTGGAAATCCCAGCTTATTCCATCATCATTAATGATCCTGGTTGTTCGACATCCCTAGAGGCCCATCCAGACCCTCAGATATTGCCTGGAATCTGAAGATCTGTCTACTTTTACTCTCGTATATCCCTTTCTCCGATGTTTTCAATTTCTCTGTTGCAATTGTACTACTGGTTCTATTAGTTACCGGCTTAGCTGAGGATAATTCAGCATCTGGCGACCATCCGCCTACGATCTACAACTACCATTTCTGATGATTTAGTGTGTCTTGGATAAGCTCCCGGTACTGTAGATTTTTTTTGAGTGTCGATATAAAATTCCAGTTAAGGGCCTCTTGGTGCCAGACTAATGGCGATGTTTCTTCTATTTCTGCATATAGTCAGGGGTGTAACTACAGGGGAGCAGCCCCTGCACCTGAGGGGGGGGGGGGGGGGCAAAACTGTAAGGGGGGGCACCAACTACTACTTCACTCCCTCCGATAAAAGGGTCCATCCTTCAGTTCCGGTTGTATTTGTGGCGGCTGCACTTGTTATGGATTTGAAGATTACGATGTATGTTATGTATGACCCTTAAAAGATGGGCCCCTAGGCTGTGAGACTCACCAGTGGTTGGCAAGGGAAAGGGTGTGAACAAAGGGGGTCTCATCAAAGTTTTGCTGGGGGTCTCCATGGCGGGGGTTATCAAGAAATCATCAAATCATGGGGCTCCCCAGCAAAACTTTGATGGGGCTTTCCGTTGTTCACACCACTTGCCTTGTCTCCTCTTAAATACCTTCACAACCTGCAAAGGTCGTAAAACATGTCGCCATCATGATCTTCACACCTACATCAAGAGCAGTGGCAGCCGGTACCAGCCTCAAAGATCTATGTGAAGCAGCCCTCCAGTGGCCAACACAAACGGGAGAGCCCGTCTAACAAACTCATGCTTTTGAAAACGTCTGGAAATTGTAAGTGCAATATGTTTTAGTAATAAAGTTTTATATACAGTATCACGCTATGTTGAGCATCTCTTTGGAGGTATCCAAATAACTTTAACTAGAAGAGGATAATACTAAAGGAGGATACCAGTGACAAAACCTGCAGAAGCAGTTAAATCCCTGAATAATCTGGGCCCTGGATACATGAAAGATATGTTGCAGCTGCGTAGCAATCCCCGCATTCTCAGATCCACAGGTTCTAATAATCTAGTCATACCCAGAGTCCACTTGGAAACTTTTGGTCCCAGAGCCTTCTGTCATGTTGCTCATACATTTTGGAACTCCCTACCTCAACAGATCAGGACAGCTCCATCCCTGGCCGTGTTTAAATCCAGACTGAAAACCCACCTGCTCAGTTTGGCATTTGGAGAATTATAACTTTTGTTGTGTGAATACTTCATCCTACTACCAATTACTGAGTCTGAGAGAGCCTAAGCGCTTTGAGTCCTATAGGAGAAAAGCGCTATAGAAATGTTATTGTATTGTATTGTGTTGTAAGATCGTGGTGGTCGGGGGTGGCCAGGGAATAACCCCAAGGCGTGTATAGACCAATCTGTTGGTCTCCTTAGAGGGTGAGTCGTATTCCTACTGGGTGTGGTGGAGGTTCAAATCATTACATATTTGGAGTTGTACAAGGAGGATTGTCATCCCAAGGAAAGGACTGTGTTGCGCTTTGGTGTTTTTTACAGTAACAGTTGGACTTTATGTGTACACTAGCGCACTGCCTACAAAAAGCTGTGGACTCCAGACCCAATTTAATTACAGTGTGCACGCTGTTATCCTGATTAATAGGTTTTGAATATGAACAGATGTGTAGGTAAGCTTCCACATTACAGGCGAGTGATACCTTTGGTCAAGGCTTGGTCAGTCAAAATTGTATATGTGCGGTTTAATCGCGCATGCGCAGTACTGTCATGCTGGCCACCGTGATGACGCGAGGCAGCCGGCGTGGTGACGACAGACGTGACGTTTCAGGAAGAAGGAGCCCGGCACTCGGGCCCAGTGTCGCCGGGAGCCGACGGGGAGCCATTTCTGGCCAGGCCCTGGGAGAAGAGCCAGATGGACGCCATGGGACCTCCTGACCTACGGTCGGCTGCAGAAAGCCCCAGGTGAGTACCAATTTTGTTTTTATTTAGCGCTCGGAGTCCCTTTAAACCATAATCACTTGCCCCCCCCCCCCCCCAAAGCACTCTAAAATTGCTTTTCAAAGCGATTTTGAAGCGCTTATATACTTAGCATTAACCACCATAGGCCCGGTTCACATTAGCGGTGGCTATCCGGAATAGCCGTGCCGGAGCCGCACCGCATGCTGGCCGGACGAAACGGACGCACGGCATAGCAATGTAAATCTATGCCAGGGTTCACATGTGTCCGTTTCGTCCGGACCGGAGCCGGACCGGATCCGGACTCCGGTGTCCGTTCCAACATGCGCTATTTTTTGGTCCGGCTCCTCCGGCAGCCGTATCCGGGGCGGAGCCGGACTGCACCATCCGGCCAATGGAAACCAATGAGAACCGGAGAGCGCACAACACACTGGCAAAAAATCCGGATGTTCTACCCCACTTCCTATGCGGATTTTTGCGGCGATATTGGCTGGGGACACATGGGCAAGCATTTTGGAGTGGAGCAGCACAGCTGGATCCGGATCCGGAGATGTTGGCAGCATGTCGGAGGTGGAGGTGAGTGCTAAACAGCAGAGGGCCTGATTCCACAGGTCCCCCTTCTGCTGACCTCCCAGACCCCAACATTTTTTTTTGTTTTTATACAGGTTGTTACTCTTTAAGAATCCGGATCCGGACCGCAACCGTGTTCATACCGCACGGAAACCGTATGCAACCGGACCGGATCCGGACAGGAACCGTACGGTTCAGGTCCGATCCGGCTCCGGTGCGGTCCGGACATCCGGTGCGGTTTTTGCAAAACCGCAAGTGTGAACCGGCCCTTAGCCGTATGGACGAGCTCAGCTCATCCATTACAGCCAGAGGGTGCCGCTCAGGCCCTGCTGGGCCGATTTTGATCAAATAAAAAGCAGCACACGCAGCCGGCACTTTGCCAGCCGCGTGTGCTGCCTGATCGCCGCCGCTCTGCGGCGATCCGCCGCGAGCGGCGGCGAAAGAGGGTCCCCCCAGCCGCCCGAGCCCTGCGCAGCCGGAACAAATAGTTCCGGCCAGCACTAAGGGCTGGATCTGAGGCGGCTGACGTCAGGATGTCGGCTGACGTCCATGACGTCACTCCGCTCGTCGCCATGGTGACGAGGAAAGCAAAACAAGGAAGGCTGCTCATTGCAGCCTTCCTTGTTACTTATGCTTGCCGGAGGCGATCAGAAGAACGCCTCCGGAGCGCCCTCTAGTGGGCTTTCATGCAGCCAACTTTCAGTTGGCTGCATGAAATAGTTTTTCTTTAATTAAAAAAAAAACCTCCCGCAGCCGCCCTGGCGATCTCAATAGAACGCCAGGGTGGTTAAGCGCAGACATGCTCAAAATGCTACAGGTCCTGTGATTGCACTATTGGGTTCCCCACTACTAGTGTTGAGCCGAAATTTGCATATTGTTGTGTTTCCGTAATTAGGGACACAAATTTTGCCACTACAATGCAAATTCACAATTTGGTAATTGCCAGAAAAATTGTGATTCAGATTTCAATTAGCATAATTTTCGTTGCGTAATTTTGCAGCAAATTCGCATTTAACACGAATTTCATGATCTATTAACCCTTCGCACTCTCGCGTGCAAATGTTCAAACAAATGCATTCACAGATTCACTCATCCAGGCACAACTGTTATCCCTACAGCTAAGTTAAAAGCCGGGGTTTTAGTTCACAGAAGAATGCATTCTTATGCTTAGTCAGCTATACTGCGCAGAAGTACCCAGGTAAACATAGGTGTCCTAACTCTAGCCCTGTAACATGCATAGTGCAGACATGCAAACACATTCATTGCATCAAACCTATCAATGGATTAGGATCACACACGCGAATTTCATAATGCCGTGCTTTCTATAGAAACAGTTATTTTAATTATGAAAATGGGCGTAATTTTGTTTCTAATAGTAATTAAGCAAATGTAATTTCTAAACTCAGGAAAGTCACTCATTTGATTGTAATTACTGATAATGCAAAGGCCCCTGCACGTCCTGTCACTTTAAATGTATCAGGAGGCTCTACCTGCAGCCACTTCTAAGACAGGTGCTCTTTGTCAAGGTGCACTTAGCGGTCATGCATGCTGAGACACTTGATTTTGGGCCTTGCAAATTGCAATATGTGATAATGCAAAGGTCCCTGCACGCGCCGTCACTTTAAATGTATCCCAAAGCTCTGGACTGGAACACAATTTCGAGAATGGACGAATTTTTGTGTTAAATACGAAATTCTGATTTGTTGCCGTTACGGAAACTATCATAATTACGAAAAACATTTGGAATTATGAAATTTCACATACATGCGAAATTGTGTGTAATTTCGCGAAATTACGAATTTTCAATTATGCCCGTAATCGTAATTTTGTGAATTACACAAAATTTTGCATACTTGTAATTAGGTAATTACGCTCATCACTACCCACCACACTCATTGGCAAAACATTTTTGGGAATCGCCTGCGATGGTCGGCGATCCCAAAACACTGCCAAAATCACCCTAATGGGTTCCAGGCTTAATTGGTAGATAATTTGGTGTACTTTCCACTGGGCCCAGAGTTGAGCTTTAGATGAGCGGAGGATCCCTTTAATACTCGGGTCTGCACAGTGACTGGCTTCAGGTCATTTCATGCTATGCTAAATGTTATTGGAAAGTGAGGATGCAATAAACTTGCCAGCGATTACTGCAGCGCACACAGAGTCACAGCTCCGCGCCAAGAGACAAGGGGAAAAGAAAATCCAGAACCCGGAGCAGATGTTTCTCATATGGGAAGGGCCCGCTGCAAGATTTACGACGGCTTTTAGATTCAACGTGTTTAATTTTTGCTTTTAATTACACAGAGCCTGGACTTAATTACATCATTTATGGCTTTCCGGGATAATCCTTGTTGACACCGCGCAGATCTCTTGTAGGACATGGAAACAGAAAAACGTGCTTAGAAGCTCCCGCCTTGGGAATACTCCGCCGGGCCTGTCCCTTTAAGTGACCGCAGTCCCGGGGGTGGAGCCATGATGGCTCATAAATCTAAATAAATACAATCTCTCTTTTTCTCTTATTGCAAGTTAATTTGGCCTATATTTCACGTATTTTACAAGTGTAGAATCATTTGGCTTAAAGTGCTACTCCAGTAAAAATAAGGGATATGAGTCCCTGGTCTGCTTTTCAAGGAACAATGCAGCTGCAACGCTGGATGTGAAAAAATAGTCCGTCCAAAGGGTCCTCAAAGGGGAACTTCAGGAACTTTAACCCAATCAGTAGCTAATACTCCCTTTCCCATAAGAAATCGTTACCTTTTCTCGAATAGATCATCAGGGGGAATCTGTATGGCTGATATTGTGGTGAAACCCCCCCCCCCCCCCCCCCCCACAGTGTGATGTCATGACCATGGTCCTGACAGTCTGCGGTTTATGAACCTCATTAAAATGTGGTAAATAACAGCTTTTTCCAACTGCCAAGCAAGCAGTATCTCCCTCTGTGCATAGAACTCTCAGTAAATGACCTGGCAGGACTAAAGTTGTCACCAACTCACCACCAGTGATACATTTCAGAATGTAAATCATGGAGGAAAGATTTTACACTGGGCAAACACTGAATAAATAATCTATAAATGAATATTGTTAAAAATAAGCAATTTTATTAACTATGTTATTTTCACTGCAGTTCCTCTTAAAGGGAACCCGAGGTGAGAAAAATATGGAGGCTGACATTTTTATTTCCTTTTAAAGTGGAACTAAACTCAGAACATCCTCTCTGCTGTAAAAGATCAGCCACAGCGTGATAACCTTTATGAAAGAAAATCTTTATCAAAATGTATGGAAACCAAAAAAAACCCTGAAGATTTACTAGGTTTTACTTTTACAGGGAACACTGAAGGGGTTAAGCCTCAGTGTTTACTGTATGCCAGAACTTCCTCTGCAGAGCTCATGTAGTCTATTCACAGCTGCTGATATGAGCTTGTTAGACACTTTGATCTGGCTAAACCAGGGATGGGCAAACTTTTTGATTAGTTGGCCACATAGCGTGGTAGCCGATGCGTTCCACTAGCCCAAGTACCCCCCAACTCCCCAAGCCAAATGTGTCCTTAGTTTGGCCCCAGTTCAGGTAGCAGCGAGGGAGTGTCAGGTACTGATGGTGGTTGAGGAGGATAGCCAGCAGGTGACTGGTAATGACAGAGGATAATACGGACACATGAGCGGGTGACAGTTACTGACAGTGGATAACGAGCACAGTGAATTGGTGACGGGTACGGACGGTGGTTGAGGAGAATAGCGAGCAGGTGACGGATTCTGACAATGGATAATGAGGACAGTGAGTGGGTGGTGGATAATCAAGACAGATTGCCGTTGACGGGTTTTGACAGAGAGTGATGAAGTGACATTGAGCAAATAATGAATAGTGACAGGCAGCCCTGTTTCTAGGTGCAGGCCAAGTGCATGTCCGCCCTGGGCACAGGCAGGGAGGGGGGTGCAGTGAAGGACAGGGGAGCAGCGGCACACTGGGACTCAGCCGCTGGTATGGGATAGGTGCTCCAGAATAGATTAGCCAGGTATCGGTACCCCAGTACAGGCTGGCCAGGTATCAGTTAACCAGGGATAGGTGCCCCAGTATAGGTTAGCCAGGTATAGGTGCCCCCAGTACAGGTTAGCCAGCTATATATGCCCCAGTACTGGTACAGGTAGGTATCGGTTAGCCAGGGATCGGTGCCCCAGTATAGGTAAGTCAGGTATAGGTGCCCCAGGGCCGGATTTGTATTGTTTACTGCTCTAGGCCAGCTATACCCATCCCCTTTCCCCCTCCATAAAGTGCTGCAAAAGATGTCAGGGCTATATAAAAACATAATATGTTAGGACATCAGCCAACGACTATGGTAGGGATTAGAATTTAAAAGTGTCCATTAACGTTGCAATTCCAAACAATAATTTCCAGTCACCGCGGAAAGGCTTTAGTGGAGTACAGCCTGTGTACAAACGTCCCATTTTGCTTCATGAGTAATAAGATACATAGAGCAAGAGCCCTTGCTACTTTTTTTCCAAGCCTGACCACCTTCATGGACTTGCAGCAAACACGGGGACACTCTCCAGTCTCTGTTAGTTGCGTGTAATTAGTCATGGAGAGAATCCGAAGACATAACAACAAAAGTTGTTTAGGTGATACCGTTAATCACTAACTGTACAGATTTCTTTGCAAGCTTTCAAAACTTTAAGTTTCTTCTTCAGGCATGTTTCAGAACTGGATCAGAGCCATAGTCACTCTAAGGGATAAATGTGTTCTTCATGCAAAACATTTTTACTTGCTTTCATATTAATAAGCTAAAATAAGCCCTGCCATATTCCCCTGCAGTTTACAGAGCTGATCTGAAGACGTTGCCTTTTTCTCATCAATAGTGAAGTTTCTCTTTAGGACCTGTACACACATCAGATGGTGTGGGTGCAACTGACGGGAGAATGTTTACTTACATTTTGAGAAAGGTCCCAGAAGCCCTTTACATGGCTGTTATCACTTCCGCTGAGCCTTTAGGCCATGAGTGCACCACCTCTCTGTGTTTCCAATTTCCTCCATTGCTCACATCTCCCCTGTGCCTGCCAATCCCTAATTTCCGAAACCCCGACCTTGTGTTCCGGAACCGCTTCTTCAGCGCTCTGCACGCCCTTTTATGGTACACTCACTCTTACCGGCAACCATGATGATGTGGATGGAATGACTCTTAATATAATTGGGGTTATTTAAAGCAAGCATCAAAGCTTTGTTTTGTTGTAAAGTAGACCAAAGTCCACTTTCCTAAAACATTTGCTGGGTTAATTAAAATGATTGTGCACTGAACAGGTGTTAGGGATGAGAACTGGGAAAACTCACTAATTCACAAGCCCAGTTCACTATCACTAAGCGGTGCTACCGAACCCTGGCTATTCGATTTAGGCCCCTTGCACACTGGCATTGTGAACCTGCGTTGCGTTACCTTTTCTTACCACTAGGTGCCGTGAGTGCATTGTAAGTTAACCTCCTTGGCGGTTTGTAGCATGCTTTTAGACCCTAAAACCTGTAAAAAAAATCACACCGCAGAGAGATCTGCAGCAGCCCAGCACTCACTCACCTCCCAGGGATCCAGCGCTGCAGTTCTCCCTCCATCCTCCAGGTGGCGCTGTAACCCTATAGTGAGATCGCCGGCTGTCGTCATGACGTCGGGATCCTCCGGGAGGTGAGTTAAAATGCCCGCTGCGCGCTATGCTCTGCATAGACCTCCCAGCGAGCTACCACGAGTTCAGCTCAGGATAACCGCTCCTAGCTTGTTTTTTCCACCCCGAGCTGGACTTGTGATAACAGCTAAGGAGGTTAATGAAGCCTTATAAAGTTAATGCAGTGCGATGCAATGTGATGGAAGCATCCAATCTGACATAAAGTCTATAGCGCATTACCGCTTGAACTGCGCTTACCGCACGGATCATGCAGTAATGCAAGTCAATGGGCGACACAGGCAGTGTGCACGACGGTAGCATGGTGTGGAGCAACACGCATGCACGGACCAACAGGGATCCCAGTGACGTACTTCCTTTCCAGCAAGGGTCAGTGCACAGTGACCTACTGCTTCCGTGTGTCCCAGCACAGTTAGGACAGACAGGAGAGGTGTGAGCATGCATGGGGTGGGCGGGCAATGGGAACTGAGAGGGCGGAAATGGGAGGGAAGGTGGAGGAACGTCAGCCTCATCCTGCACACTGCAATTGTAAGTCTATGCGATGTTCAGAGTACAGTTCAAAAGACGTTGGGATCCCAACACAGTGCATTACCGCATAACGCCCATGTTAACATTGGCAGCGAAGCATACTTTTCATTGACTGCATGCTTCACTGTATGCGATGCAACACTCACGTGGTAATGAGATTTTTTTCCCCCTCTGTTGCGTTGCTGTTTTTACAGAGAATGTACCACGGCTCCCATTGTTAACTTAGCCTCAATCTCGAAGGCCCATTCATAGTAGATTTTTATGCTAGACAGGGGCGTAACTAGACTTGATAGGGACCCCCTTCAAAAATTATAGCATTGGGTCCGCTTGGTCCCTGAATGCCATGAGGGTACGTGATTGGGTTGCCAGAGAGATTAATGTGCTGGAAGCAGGAAAAAATTACAGATGCTTACGCTACTAGCTTCTCTGCATGGTGGGAGGAGGTGGAGGGGATGGTTTTAGTGAGTAAACGGGGAGGTTTTTGCTAATTGGCTGCCCTTGAGGTTGGGAAGAGAGGAGGAGGGGCCCCAAAAGGCTCTGGGCCCCCTTGCAATGGCAGAGGTTGCAGGGGTGATTGCTACGCCCCCGATGCTAGAGCATCGTTAGAGACCATTGATTATGATTATCACACGTTAAAATCTAGAGTTAGTATGGCTGTCTCACAGCATTGTTTAACTATCAGCCATGACAAATCTCTAAACGATAAATTAGTGTTTTTCTTCTTCCCACTTTTTGGCACCGCTTGCTCTTCTGCTGCTCAATACAGAACAGGCTGTGTACCAATCCAGCATGGTGGCTGGTCTGGATAGTGCACTGTTCAGTAACCCAGAGCCTATTCAGTACGAAGTCTTTGGGCAAGACTCCCTAACACTGCTGCTGCCTACTGAGCGTGCCCTAGTGGCTGCAGCTCTGGTGCTTTGAGTCCGCCAGGAGAAAAGCATATTATAAATTTTATTTGTCTTTGCATTAATCAATGGTTCCTAAAGTGCAGGACAATTACCAACGATCATCCCAGGTGATATTTGTGACACCTTCGCAATATCGGCAATACCGATTGCCAAAGAAATAGTGAATACATCCTATTACCGGATCACAAAGTCCTCTCAGTCACTCAAAAACAAGTAATTACCTTATATACCCGCGTATAAGCCTAATTTTTCATCACTAAGATGTGCTGAAAAGTTACCCCCTTGGCTTATATGCGAGTCAATGGAGCAGAATAGATGTCGCAGCAGGTTTTCATAATGGCAGAGGAGCATAAGGATCTTGCACTAGTGATCCTGCTCTTGCCAGCTGGATCCATGCCCCTGCAACATGGTGTGCAGAGTGCGCTGCTCAAGACTACCTGTGTCCCCCTGGCTTGTCTAGTGGAGCATGCAAGCAATGTCTTAGCGGTGCAGTGATCGGGGATACTTCCTGCAATTGGTGTGTGTCATATCTATGATCCCATCTAGTGGCATCTTGAGACACACCTGTATGATCCTTGTGGCACATCTGGTTATGGGGAAGGGGGCTGACTTGTACTGGGGGCACATCTGGCTACTGTGAAGGGTGCTATACTGGAGAGGGGCTTATACAGGACTTGAGTCAATTAGTTTTTCCTGGTTTCTGAGGGAAAAGTGCTTACCTTGGCTTATACGCGGGTCGGCTTATACGCGAGTAACCTTTCCAGCTATAACTCACAAGACTTAATTAGCTCAGCTCTTAAGCAATTAAGGTTGCAATTAACCATTTCTTCCTTTTAGGAATAGCCAACCGAGGTCTCGTCACCTTTTTTGAATACAGAGTAGCATATTACCATTGATTTCCAGTGCGAAATTGACATCTTTACTTTACCAATTGTACATATAGAAGTCTCTAATGGATGAGACCTGTAGTACGACAGGATTGGCGGGTATTTGTCACAATATTAGTTTAGCATCTCTATATAGCTTAATCGTCAAGAACACAGAGTCTGAAAACACGTCATATTTTTTTCTGCCAATAACTACAAAAAAAAAGCTTGAAAAAAAATAATAATAAAAGATAAAAAAACAATAGTAAAAAAAAAAAGCATAAATTACAAAAGTAATTATTTTTTAGTTTTCAATCCAATAACACATCATTGACTTTTCCTTTAAGCACAAGTACTCTAACACTTTAAACAGAGCTGGGAAATGGAGAATGAAACATAAACTAGGTTACACGTTGAAGTAAATGTTCTACAGGTGAATGTTTTCTGAAATTGTTGTTTGGCGTGACTCGCTGGTTTCTCTGCATCAGAGCCAGGGCCTCAGCCGCAGGGTTACATATGACACTTCCTAGGGAATAATTCACACTGGGAAAGTAACACTTCTCCACCCAGCTGTGAGTGTTCACACACTGGAGGGCGGAGCCTTTCGCTGCTCTGTGACTACACAAGCTGCAGACTTCCAGGGTAAGGCCCAGAGCTATGTGACGTCCAGTCCACAATTACCTAGAACAGCCCGGAGTCTATCGTTACTGTTCATACAGTATGTCATTACTGGAAATTTAAAATCTTTTCATTTGATATGCACTTTTAATAATGTATTACCTATCATTTAACCACTTCGCATCTAGACCTTGTTTCCCACTTATGGACCAGAGCAGTTTTGACAGTTTAGTTATGTCCTTATTTAATAAGAAATAACTTTATCCCTACTTATGACACAGAAATTAAACATATATACATTTTTTCAAGACAAACTAGGCTTTCATTGTATGCCATTTTTTCCCCTCAAACTATTTTTAGTTTGCCTATTTTTACCGCTTATCACAAAACTTAGATTATGTTCCTGTCACAATTTATGGTGAAGATATTTGATTCTGAAATAATGCTACAGAGTGTATTTTTCACTATGAACTGAGAAAATACAAGTATTTTTAATGGTAAAAATCAATCTCATTAGCTCAGTGCCGGTTCAAGGGGCCCTGGGGCAAACCTTAGCGTTGGGCCCCTGCCTTCCCCCCCGCTGCCATTACCCCTCTGCTCCCCGGGGCCCTGCTGCAAGGATATTAGCAGGCATAATTACCTATTAATCCCGGCAGGTGAGCGGGCAAGAGCGGCTGCACTCTGAGACATGCTGTCTCCCTTCCACTCTATGACCCGGTGCGTCATGTGTAAACACACGCCGGGTCATAGAGTGGGACGGAGACAGCATGTCTCAGAGTGCAGCCGCTGCCCGCCCGGACTAATAGTTAATTATGGGTGCTAATATACTTGCAGCAGGGCCCTGAGGGGCAGTGCGAGGGGGGTGAACAAAGAGAATATAGCAGGATCGGCGCTGCTGGGGCCTCAGTAGAGGTCAGGGCCCCTGGGCAAATGCCCCCTTTGCCTCTATGGTAGGGCCGGCCCTGCATTAGCTCAGGAAACATATATTCCCATTCACCAATTTGTGCTCCATCAGATGCCAGAAATGTGCACAGGAGCAATTCCAATCCTGCACAGCATTGCTTTTGCTACAAGACGTATATCTACTGACTCGTGGCTTAGATGAAGTCACAGAGGATTTAGATATACTGTAGTGGTGGATAAAGTGGTTAAAGGGCAACTGACCTTAAATAAAAAAAATAAAAAAAAAAAAAATATATATATATATATATATATATATGTATATATATATATATATATATATATTATATACTGTATATTCCTACGTATAAGACTACTTTTTAACACTTCTGAAAAGTTGGGGGTCGTCTTATACGCCGGGTGTCATTGATACAGGGTGATACGTCCTATCCTGTTACCGCCTCTCAGATCTCACTGCTGAGGACTGTAGTGAAGCGGCGCAGGCACACATGTGCGAGATCTGAGAGGCAGAGGAGGAGGTAACTAGGATAAAGGGTGGGCCAGGCAGGTGAAAGAGGTGTGTTTTATGGGCACAGCGCAATCTATTCTTCCATACCGCTCTGATAAACCAGTAGACAAGGAGAGCTGACCAATCCACTTATGGAGAGGGAGAGTTGACCAATCCAACCAGTCAATTGACTTTATACTGTTATATACTGGGTAACACATACAGTACAGCACCAGAATATGTCCATATATAGCACCAGTATATGATTTTTTTTATTTTAATGTGGTGTGCATTGGAAGAGGGGTAGTCTTATACGGCGAGTATATCCCAAACTCTATATTTTAACTGTAAAAGTTGGGTGTCGTCTTATACGCCCAGTCGTCTTATACGCCGGAATATACGGTGTATATATATATATATATATATATATATATATATATATATATATATATTTCATGTACTCTGTAAAGCACTTGAAAAAGTGTAAATAATAATAATATTTTTCTATAAATGTTTCAATACTATACAGTTTACATTTCTCTGTCCTTGCTCAGAAATAAAAAAATATATTTTTTTTATTAAATAGGACAGAAGACCGGAAACGCAGCAGTATATACACTAAGTGGCCAAAAATGTATTTGAAAGTAAACCAGTCCAACGGTGACGTAGAGTGGCGTAACAACGCTGAGTTACTTATATAAGGAACGCTTAGCTTAGGACAGCGTAGTTACAGAAGTTAATGTCAAAGTGACTTTGAACGAGGGATGATTATTGGTGAATGAAAAACTGGTGCTAGCCTCTCTGAAACAACAAGTCTTGGAATTTTCTCGCCCACCAGTATCTCGGGTGATTAGATAGAGTGGCAGTTGAGGAAAAAAAAAAAACCCTCAAGCGATAAGGACTCTTCTGGTCAAAAAAGGCTGGTGAACGAGAGAGGTGAAAGGCGATTCGAGTAGCACACATAGTCCGCAGCAACAGAAGGGCAACAATGCAACAAATTACAATTTAATTCAATGCAGGTGCATCACAAAGCATATCCCAATACACAACAAGATGGACTTTGCAAAGGATGAGCTTTAGCAGCAGGAGACCATCAAGGGTGCGTTTGGTAATACTGAAAAATAGCAAAAGACGCCTATTGTAGGCCTTTTCCATGGGGCTCGATTGGTCTCAAATTGATTTGAGGAACACAGTTGGGAATGTAGGGAGGAGTTAAACAGGAAAAAATGTTGAAATGGGCTTTAAGGCCAATGTCACTACAGCAACCAAATGCAAATGGAAATCACTATCACATTACCAATTCTCGGCATTTTGCTCCTGAAAATGCATTCCTATGGAGGTGACAGCTTTCAGGCAAATCACAGTGAATTGAGCGATTTGTATCCGACATTTGCTACAGTTAAGGCTGTGTGCCCATTATAGTGGGAACTGGACTTTTCTTTGTCCATTTTATCACATCTGAAAATTGACAGTTGAAGGATCCTATTTTATACATAGCATCAATTCATACTTGTCAGTCTGAAACATTGGATCCGTTGCAGTTGTGCTTTTCCTGATCTATCCTGGAGATGATATGAATTTTCCATACAGCCTATGCTTGAAACGCATCTGCTCCGTGCATCAACCAGACCACAATGGACCACCAGAGTGGACACTACACTGTCCGCGCCTACTGGCTGATGGAGGTCTGGCCCATGTGCGAACCTAGCCTCAGTCACTGGAATTCAGATATCTTTGGCAACGATTTTAATTGTGTGGGCAACCAATGTGACAAATGCTTACTCTGAAGCTAACCCCAACTAAATTCTAAAGACTAACTACATACAGTGGCTTGCAAAAGTATTCGGCCCCCTTGAAGTTTTCCACATTTTGTCATATTACTGCCACAGACATGGATCAATTTTATTGGAATTCCACATGAAAGACCAATACAAAGTGGTGTACACGTGAGAAGTGGAACAAAAATCATACATGATTCCAAACATTTTTTACACATAAATAACTGCAAAGTGGGGTGTGCATAATTATTCAGCCCCCTTTGGTCTGAGTTCAGTCAGTTGCCCATAGACATTGCCTGATGAGTGCTAATGACTAAATAGAGTGCACCTGTTTGTAATCTAATGTCAGTACAAATTCAGCTGCTCTGTAATGGCCTCAGAGGTTATCTAAGAGACTATTGGGAGCAACAACACCATGAAGTCCAAAGAACACACAAGACAGGTCAGGAATAAAGTTGTTGAGAAATTTTAAGCAGGCTTAGGCTACAAAAAGATCGCCAAAGCCTTGAACATCTCACGGAGCACTGTTCAAGCGATCATTCAGAAATGGAAGGAGTATGGCACAACTGTAAACCTACCAAGACAAGGCCGTCCACCTAAACTCACAGGCCAAACAAGGAGAGCGCTGATCAGAAATGCAGTCAAGAGGATCATGGTGACTCTGGACGAACTGCAGAGATCTACAGCTCAGATGGGGGAATCTGTCCATAGGACAACTATTAGTCGTGCACTGCACAAAGTTGGCCTTTATGGAAGACTGGCAAGAAGAAAGCCATTATTAACAGAAAAGCATAAGAAGTCCAGTTTGCAGTTTGCCACAAGCCATGTGGGGGACACAGCAAACACGTGGAAGAAGATGCTCTGGTCAGATGAGACCAAAATGGAACTTTTTGGCCAAAATGCAAAACGCTATGTGTGGCGGAAAACTAACACTGCACATCACTCTGAATACACCATCCCCACTGTCAAATATGGTGGTGGCAGCATCATGCTCTGGGGGTGCTTCTCTTCAGCAGGGACAGGGAAGCTGGTCAGAATTGATGGGAAGATGGATGGAGCCAAATACAGGGCAATCTTGGAAGAAAAACTCTTGGAGTCTGCAAAAGACTTGAGACTGGGGCGGAGGTTCACCTTCACCAGGGCAACAATGGAATGGTTTAAAACAAAACATATCCATGTGTTAGAATGGCCCAGTCAAAGTCCAGATCTTAATCCAATCGAGAATCTGTGGCAAGATCTGAAAACTGCTGTTCACAAACGCTGTCCATCTAATCTGACTGAGCTGGAGCTGTTTTGCAAAGAAGAATGGGCAAGGATTTCAGTCTCTAGATGTGCAAAGCTGGTAGAGACATGCCCTAAAAGACTAGCAGCTGTAATTGCAGCAAAAGGTGGTTCTACAAAGTATTGACTCAAGGGGCTGAATAATTATGTACACTCCACTTTGCAGTTATTTATTTGTAAAAAATGTTTGGAATCAGGTATGATTTTTGTTCCACTTCTCACATGTACACCACATTGTATTGGTCTTTCACGTGGAATTCCAATAAAATTGATTCATGTTTGTGGCAGTAATATGACAAAATGTGGAAAACTTCAAGGGGGCCGAATACTTTTGCAAGCCACTGTATATAACACTAACCTCCTGCATGAAAAAGGAGCACTAGGAAAAATTGGTGCAGGGTTTCTTTAATAGAAATATTGTTATTATCCATCTTATTAATAAAAAATGTTGTTAATATCTACCGATATTGTTTGTTTTTAAAGTGTGCATGGTGTATATTATCGTAATAATATTGGCAAATGAGAATTGTTAATAACATTAATAAGACAGCTGAAAATCTTACCAACAATTTGCCACAGATTAACCCAACCCTACCCCCCTGATGCCTATCCCTAGCCCGCTACCCATCCCTCCCATGTAAAAACACTTTTCCTGAGGCCTAATCCTAACCAACCCCCTACACAAACACCCTTTCTTGACGCTTAACCCTGACTGCCCCCCTGCACAAACAACCTCTCTTGACACCTAACTCTATCTGTTCCCCCCCCCCCCCCACACGAACACCCTCTCCTGACGCCTAACCCTAAATGTCCCCGCACACGAACACCCTCTCTTGACGCCTAACCCTAACTGTCCCCCTCCCACACAAACACCCTCTCTTGATGCCGAACCCTAACTGTCCCCCCCACACAAACACCCTCTCTTGATGCCTAACCCTAACTGTCCCCCTCCCCCGCACAAACACCCTTACAAACGTAACATATGAATATACAAACGATAAAATATTTGATAACATAAAATTTGTACACTGAAACAATAAAATATTTCAAAAACTATAACGTTGCAAGTTTAAAAACAATAACATATTTCAAAATCTATAATGTTCTAATGTTGAAAACGTTATTTATCGGGCACCCAAATGTCTGCTTCGGGTCGCCGTATTAACGATATATGCATTATTGCCTAAGGGCCGCCCAAATCGTTCATTAGTTGCAAGCACCCAAATTTACTGCTTCCCTTTTTAACATCCACAATGATCAGTGGTAACATGCGTAATGACACAGAGAGTGCAGATCATAACCTCTCCTCATCTATATGCTGCTTCAACATTTCTACTGACAACACACAGTAGTTCCTCTGGTAGAAGTTATAGTAATCCCCGAAGACTAAAGTCGATTTTAAAAACACCCGTCTCCACAAGGCCGTTGGAGCAGTCTGGATCACCATATGAAGGCAATTGAGGCAGCTCCAGGTGGAAGAATAGCTTCCAGGTGCGGTGGAAGCACTTGCCCGAAGTCGTCAAAAGGCAAGCACCCCATTAACAGATGTCACGTGACCCTATAAAACAGGTGATATACGGTCCGGGGAAGCACCAGGCACGGAGATATAAAGACAGGGGTAAAACCTCCAAATCCGTAAGCCTGGGATACAAAGAGGACGGGATTGCGCACTGTCCATATGCTACACAGTTTAACCCCTTTGAGGTGGGCTTCTGTTCCTGGCGTGCTAATGCCAGTATAAAACATGAAGGATTAGCACATGATGCCCTGAAGGTTGGGGCCCCCAAGAGACCACAAATGCAGGTACATGCTGCAGAACTACAAGTGGCTGTCTGTATACAGGATCTCGTCCATTGCTTTATTTATGGAACCCAAAGAGGACTGTCTGTAACATTTATTAAAGAACACCTTCAGTCTAAAGGGAAGTTACATACTTACCTGGTTCTGATGGTCCAAAGTCCACCCAGATCCCTCTGCAGCCCAACAATCCAGCATAGGGAGTCTCTTTACCTACCATGGTTCAGCATGACATGAATAGATTCATAGCATCCACCCGCTCACAACTGTGTACAAGCCCAGTAGAACTAAGCCGCTTGTGCTTGCCTTTTCTTTCGAGCAGCAAAGTTTTATTGCACTGGGCATGTGTAGACCTCACTTACACATGCCCAGAACAGATGCGCTCATCCACAGCCACGCGGAGCTGTATAGGTAAAGCGGGTTCCTATGCTGGATCGGTGGGCTACAGAAGAGTGTCCTTTAACACTATGGGCCTTGCTCTAACATGGGCCTTAAAGCACAGCTACATGCACAGATGTTTTCCCCAGCAGCACAGTTTGTTTAAAAGCCCCTTGCTTAGCTCATATCACAAGCAAGAAGAGGGTGTGAATCTTGGGGTGTTTTTGCTGGGGAGTCCATGATTTGTAGTTATGCCACTGCTCCGGCAGCTCCCTAAATTCAGCTGGACTGTTTTCACATGTAGACCCATCAGCAGCTTCAATAGAGTTATCTCATTAGAGATAAGTGCACTGCTTTTGACCTCAGTCAGCAGAACTCATTGTGCTGTAAATTCTTGGAATGCTTTGATGTCTCTCTGCTAGCAGAAAATATAGAACCTGAAAGCAGAAGTTCTCTGTTATTGTCTCACACTGCCCTCTAGTGATAAGTGGCCATAAATACACGTTATATATTTGCAACACAAGATCACAGTACAGCTGTGTGGCACTTCCCTGTGGTGAGCAGCAAGGGTCTCACTGGCAAGCTCTCACTATGACCACCAAATGGCAGCAGTTTCTGTATCAACTGCCACTGGACGTGTGCTCCGCCAATTTCATAAGACGGACCAGTTCAAAAGCATCAACAACAAAATCCACAGGGCGTGCACCTTCCGTCCATAGATTTATTATCTTGCTGTGACAGTGTCAATTTACAACTTAACATTTCGTGATGCAGTACATTTGCCAAGTACGATATGTGTTATTCAAGCTTACATATCTGAAGTTTGATGTGGTCATCCGTGCAGGAGGTGGGTGGTGGGCACAAAGGTGGTCAGCGACGGCCGTTTCGCATCTAACTGACACTTGGTAACGCTGCGTACCACTCAAATGGGGGAAAGAGATCTTCCGGCATAGAACTGAGTGTAAACCCCGCCTCTTCCGGGAGCGTCACTTCCTCCGTGACCGGAGCTGGTTGCAATAGGGACAGGAGCGTCACTCCACCAGTCAAGAGAACGGGGAGTTACAACCACTGCCACAGCCTTATTGAGATCGGGTTTCAACTCCCCGTTCTCTTGACTGGTGACCAAGTGTCAGTTAGACGCGAAACGGCCGTCGCTGACCACCTTTGTGCCCACCTCCTGCACGGAAGACCACATCAAACTTCGGATATGTAAGCTTGAGTAACACATATCGTACTTGGCAAATGTACTGCATCACGCAATGTTAAGTTGTAAATTGACACTGTCACAGCAAGATAATAAATCTATGGACGGAAGGTGCACGCCCTGTGGATTTTGTTGTTGATGCATAAATACACATTACAGAGGGGATGGTCGGAAATGCCGATATCCAATTCAACAGAAATTACGATTTCAATGCCGATTACCGATACCGCGGATTTCCGGTCAGTTTCCGATTTCCGAGTTTGGATTTGTGATTAATGTTTTTTTGCGTCATCTTTTGCATTCTCTGATTTGCCAAATACTTCCGAGTTGACTCAGCATTCTCTGATTGGTCCATTGCTTCTGAGTTCTGTGATTGGGCTAAAATTACCGAATTGCAGTAATACAGTATTTCCGCAGAAATCCGATTTCCGAGTTCCGTCTTCCGATTTCCAGTCTGCATAAACTGGCTGCTAAAGGGTTAAAAATTTTGTAAAAAAAAAAAAAAAAAAGATTAAAAACAACCCAGTTTCTTCCTGGATACTAAAAAAAAGAAGAAAAACCTGCTGAACTTAGTCATAAAGCCTCATCTCCTCGAGTCCTCATCACCTCTTCAGCTGTTTGTCACTATAGCTGAATACCCACCGGCAGATGCGGTCAGATGGATCGGGGATCACCAGCCGACAAACGAACGTTTCCTCAATCCATCTGGCTGCATCTGCAATCATTGCTTGTGGCGGCAGAAACAAATAATCGTGTAAATGATCCTTTACACGATCGCCGTGAACCCGCGCAAGTCAATGTGAATCGGAACGATTCTCAATGACTTAATCGGACCTGTTAATTACTAAAAAATAAACGATCATCGCGGCGGTCGTGTGTCGGTCAACATCGTTTAACAAATTTTCATTAACCATTTGGAGACCGGCTGCCTAACCCCCCTTGAGGATCTGGCGAATTTGCATGCGGGGCGGGGGGAGGCGTTTTTTTGGGGGGGTTGGTCAGGCAGCCGGATCCCCAGTGTTGCTTGCTGGGCTGTGTGTCCCCCCTGTAGCCAGCAGCCTTTACTCACCTTACAGGCTCCAGCGATGAGCCGCAGGGGACCTCTCCGCTCAGGCCGGCATCCCCGCTCATTCTGCCGCTCAGTTACGGGTCGCAGCTTGATGGCAGAGCGAGTGGGGATGCCGGCTAGAGCAGAGGGGAGTGCTGATCGCTGGTGAATGGCAGGAAGGTGAATGGATCATCTTCTTTCCCCCCTACCACCGCAGCTCTTACTGGTGATCACTATGATCTGCCGGCGATTGTAGTGATCATGTGATCAGTAGCCATATGCAATGGCTTCTGATCACTGAGGGGAGATGTCTGCTTTCATATGACAGCTTAATCTCCCCTCTCGGGTGCACACGATCGCGTCGGGAGCAGAAATTGCGGATGGCGTAAATCCTACGCCGCATCAGCCTAGATCAACCACAAATGCGGCAAAAAATCGTGAAAAAAATGTTGTCAGGCAAAATCGTTCTCAAAAAGATCGTTCAGGGGGGTATGGACCTTTTAAGAAGGACATGAAGCTCTGTGAAGTGTTACAGCAGCTACTTATGTTTTTCTTCTTTTTAATCTTAGTCTACAGAAGTTGAATTATTTACATGAATAACCCATTTAAAATAGTTGTCTGACCAGTGTGATTAGATCCTAATTTAATCACTTAAAATGACTGCACTTTGTCTCCCTTGTTGCAGACTGCCTGTTGGCCATCCCCCAAGTCTGAACATTTTCCACACATAATCCACAACAAGATGGCTGCCGCAGTGACGAGCCTGTGAGGGAAGAGTCACATTACCGCAGAGCTAAATGAGTCTTGGCGGCTGAGCCAGCTTTCTTCACACTAGTTAGAGAGCTCCACGGCCTGTTACACTCGCAGCTCGAGGTGAGAAGCCTCTTCAAGGGGGAATTCTGGGCTTTTTTAAACTGGTGAACTTAACTGGCTCCAATGGAGTGGAACGCCTCACCCCTCAACGCCACCGGTGTAAACGGCCTGTTTTATGAAATAATGGACCGCTGCTGGGTCATAATAACATAATGGGTAATGGATGGATTACATCTGACTTTATAAGGTCATATATATTCCTACCACAGGAAGGTGTGGTGAATTACACCTCCACTTAAAGAGACACTGAAGCGAAAAAAAAATTATGATATTATGATTTGTATGTGTAGTACAGCTAAGAAATAAAACATTAAGATCAGATCCATCAGTCTAATTGTTTCCAGTACAGGAAGATTTAAGAAACTCCAGTTGTTATCTCTATACAAAAAAGCAATTAAGCTCTACGACTTTCAAAGTCGTGGAGAGGGCTGTTTTCTGACTTTTATTATCTCAACTGTTAGTTAATTTTTTACTTTTCCTCTGCCAGAGGAGAGGTCATTAGTTCACAGACTGCTCTGAAAGACTCATTTTGAATGCTGAGTGTTGTGTAATCTGCACATATTAGAGAATTATGCAATGTTAGAAAAAACACTATATACCTGAAAATAAAAATATGAGAATATTTTCTTTGCTGCTAATCTTCTAGTAATTATTCATAGTACACAACCAATTCATTATATCATATATATTTTTTCGCTTCAGTGTCCCTTTAACATTATAACAATGCTGGCCTGAGGGAATCTCTACGGTCAGCCAGGAGGAACATTTGGTCAGAGCACCCATTATGAGAGGCTTTGCAGCCCACAGTACATAGAGCACTGAACCAAACGACAGACAAATACACGTTTCAGTTGTTTTACTTACTTAAAGGACAACTATCAAAGTTAACTAAAATTCTAAATGCTACATATATTTCCAGTAATTACTAGCAAATAGCAATACAAAGGTGTTCACTGTGGGAATTGCTATAGAGGACTGTGCCCAACACATCCAGCATACAGAAACAATCTTCACTGGCTGTAAAACTGTATTCAGAATGATAGAAAGCAGTCATAGAGCTTCAAATGTGTGTAAATAACATCATCTTACACCCGACGCACGCACACCCACTCACACGCCCACCCTGCTCCTCCTGTCTCTGTGAGGCTGGGTCTGTGCTGCGCACATGCGCAGTAGCAAAAAGCACGGACCAGCTACACAGAGACAGCACACGCAGGGACACTGGGGTTTTATTATAGAGGATTTTCATCTCTTTAAAGTGGGATTATCACCATAAAATCAAATTTCAACAGCAACTGGTCTGAGTGTATTAAGTGATAAAGATGCTAATCCTGCATTCAAAACTTTCAAAACGTTTTCAGCTGTTATGGTTTGGAGTTATCACATACCTTAGGAGCACTGGCCCTTTAATAGCCATTGCCATTCAGTTGCATGCTGGGGGTTCTTTTTATCTATAATATATTCCTCCTCTTCCCTTTATTTCCCTGCCTAGCTGCCTAGCTGAAACATGATCCTCTGCTCACTTGTGTTTACAAGCAAGACTGAGGTGACTCAGCAATTGGAGGAGAAAAGAAAAAAAAGTTATGGGCAGAAATGACATCAGGATTTAGCCTCAAACTGTGGGCAAAAGACATGGTTCCCACACAGAACAGAATTCTCTTCATCTATATATATAAAATCGGATGTATGTGTGCATGTGTGTATGTATATGTGTATGTGCCGCGATCACTCGAAAATGGCTGACCAATTTGAACGAAACCTGGTACACAGATCCCTTACTCCCTGGGATTATATGTTCTGGGGGTCTCGCGTCCCCCCTGCACACCTGGGCGGAGCTACAAACAGCTAATCAGATTTCACCCATACATGTCAATGGAAAAAATGTAAAAGGCTGCCATTTTCACAGTAATCAAGCCAGAGTCCCCACACTTGGCACAGTTGATCACTTGGTGACCGAGGTTACAAATCCAGGAAAAGTGGGCAGAGCATTAAACAGCCAATCAAATGTCAGCCGTTCATTTTCAATGGGAAAATGAAAACAGCAGCCATTCTTACACTGTTAATCGCAGGGTTTTCAAACTTGGCACACTTGGTCACTGGGTAAATGAGATTAATATTCAGGAAAGTGGGTGGAGCCTACAAAAGCCAATCAAAATTCACCTATTGATTTTCAAGGGGAATATTTAAACTGCTGCCATTCTTACACTGCTAATGGCAGAGGCTTCAAACTTGCTACAGTCATTCATTGGTGACTGGGGTCCAAATTCACTAAAGGGGCGGGGCCACAAACAGCCAATCATATTTCCTTGGTGGATAAACTGCTTCCATTCACACATTTTTGATGCCAGGAACCTGACAGCTGACAAACTTGGTCATTTAGTGACTGTGTGTCAAGGTTACAAAAAGTGGGTGGAGCCTAATACACATTTCACTAGGAAAATATAAACGGCAGCCATTCTTACATGGTTAATGGCAGGGTTCTTAAACTTTGCCCAGTTGGTCACTGGGTGAGGGAAAATGGGTGGAGCCTACCACAGTCAAACAAAATTCTGCTGTTGATTTTCAAGGGGAATATTTAAATTGCTGCCATTCTTACATTGTTAATCGCAGATGCCTCAAACCTGGTACAGTTGGTCAGTGGGTGACTGTGGGTTCAAATTCAGAAAGGGGGCAGAGCCACAAACAGACAAGATTTGTTTAATTTCAATGGGAATAAACTAATTATTGATACCAAGTACCCCAAAGCTCATAAACTTGGTAATTGAGTGACTGTATGTCAAGGTTAGAAAAAGTGGGCGGCACCAACAACTACATTTTTTTTACATGGGAAAATATAAACTGCAACCTTTTTTTACACTGTTAATGGCAGGGTTCCCAAACTTGACACAGTTGGCCACTGGGTGACTGGGATTAATATTTAGAAATATGGGTGGAGCCTAGGAGCCTAAAGCAGCCAATCAAAATTCACCTATTGATTTTCAAGGGGAATATTTACATTGCTACTATTATTACACTGTTAATGGCAGAGGCTTCAAAACTGATACAGTCAGTCATTGGGTGACTGAGGTCCAAATTTACTAAAGGGGGTGGAGCCACAAACAGCTAATCATATTTGTTACATTGATTTCAGCCATTCTGTCAATGGCAGGGTTCTTTATCTTGACACAGTTGGTCACTGGGTAACTGGGATTAATATTCAGAAACGTGTGTGGAGCCTACAACAGCCAATCAAAATTCACCTATTGATTTTCAAGGTAAATATTTATGTTGCTGCCATTCTTACACTGTTAACGGCAGAGGTCTCAAACCTGCTACAGTGGGTCATTATGTGACTGGGGTTCAAATTCACTAAAGGGGTGGAGCCACAAACAGCCAATCAGATTTCTTTGCTGGATAAACTGCTTCCATTCACAGAATTTTGATGCCAGGAACCCGAAAGCTCACAAACTTGGTCATTGAGTGACTTGCTGGGAAAATGTAAACTGCAGCCCTTCTTCACTGTTGATGGCAGGGTTCTCAAACTTTGTACAGCTTGTTACTGGTTGACTGGGATTAATATTCAGAAAAGTGGGTGGAGCAGAAAAAGCCAATCAAAATTCCCCTGTTGATTTTCAAGGTGAAAATTTTAATTGCTGCCATTCTTGCACTGTTAATGGCACAAGCCTCAAACCTGGTACAGTTGGTTATTGGGTCACTGGGGTTCAAATTCAGAAAAGGGGGCAGAGCCACAAACAGTCAATCAGATTTGTTTAATTTTACTGGGAAAATACAAATGATTGATGCCAAGGACCCCAAAGCTCACAAACTTAGTCATTGAGTTACTTTGTGTCCAGGTTATAAAAAAAGAAAAGAGCCAAAAACAAATTTCACTGGGAAATATATAAACTGCAGCCATTCTTAAACTAGCAGGGCTTTCAAACTTTGCCCAGATGGTCACTGGGTGACTGAGATTAATATTCAGGGAAGTGGGTGGAGCCTATAATAGCCAATCAAAATTCACCTGTTGATTTTCAAGGGGAATATTTAATTTGCTGCCGTTTTTACACTGTTAATAGCAGATGCCTCAAACCTGCTACAGTTGGTCATTGGTGACTGGGGTTCAAATGCTGGCGAGGGGAAGAGCCACAAACAGCCAATCTAATTTAATTTCTATGGGAATATACAAATTATTGATGCCAAAGACCCCAAAGCTCACAAACTTGGTCAGTGAGTGTTTGTGTGTTAGGGTTAAAAAAGGTGGGTTGAGCAAACACCAGCCAAATACATACCCGGGCAATGCCGGGACATCAGCTAGTTTACTTTATAAAATTCACTGAAATCAAAACGTGGACAGTACAATACATGTGTTATGTAAGTAGATCAAGTATTTCTCTACTTATATATGTGTTTTTTCCCCCTGGCATAGTATGGCTAATTCTCCGGCTTTAAATGAAGCCCAGGGAAGGGGTGTGATGGGCACACTGTGAAGTCTGCAGAAGTCACCGGTTAGACATACGTAGACTCCTAGAGCCTGCAGGCAATCCATGATGAGTATTGCAGCATGTCTGTTGCACACCTTAATTGAATAGTTTAGAGTTACCAACTTACAAAACAGTGACATCACTGGTTATGAGACAGGAGACATACCGGTAGTTCCAGGTTCCAGCAGCATATTCCGGAGACACACTGACAGTTTCCCTTCCCTTTAACTGAGAGGAAGAATGTGTAACACTTGTATCACTGTGCTGTATGCACTGTGGGCTGTATGTACGGCCTATGCTGTGCTCACTCATGTCTGTGCAGTAGACTGGTATTGCTCAGCTAGGCCTAGGGTTAGGGACTTGGTCAGCACAACAGTTTTGGAAAATAACTGTATAGTTCACTGTTTCTCTAAGCAAGCTTCTGCTTATGTCAGCTTCTGCTGTGCTCCTGGCAGCATGACACAGAGCTGCACACAAACAAGTTTTCTAGTCAGGTTTAATACTGTAAATATGATTGTATATAATTTATTAAAGAAAAGGAAAACTAAATCGTAAATGATTACAGGAAGAGACGACCAACACTAATAGGGGTGTATAGAGAAATCACTGGTCCCCGCTGCAAAACTTTGGATGCCACCTCCCCCCCCCTCAACAAAAAAATCAAATTGGAAAGGCAGGCCGGGTACAATATATATATATCTTTTTAAACATACTTACAGTATAGGTAGCCAGGTAAAAGTGCCCCCAGTACAGGTAGCCTGGTATAGGCAACCCGAATATAGGTAGCCTGGTATAGGTGGCCCCAATATAGGTAGCCTGGTATAGGGGGCCCCAATATAGATAGCCTGGTATAGGTGCCTCCAGTATAGAAAGCCAGGTATATGTGCCCCCAGTGTAGTTAGCCTGGTATAGGTGGTCCCAGTATAGGTAGCCGGTCTAGGTGACCCCAGTATATTTGGCCTGGCATATGTGCCTTCAGTATAGGTGGCCTGGTATAGGTGCTCCCAGTATAGGTAGCCTGGTATAGGTGTCCCCAGTATAGGTTGCCAGGTATAGGTCCCCCCCCCCCCAGTACAGGCAGTCTGGAGGGAGGAGCTGCGGGCTCACACAACTGCGGAGAGGGGGAAGACTCCCCACTCCCTCACCTTGAGCCCTCCTTCAGCACCCCCCCCCCCCCTCCAGAAATTAGAGCCACGGCTGGGCAGGGAACACAACTCACCTCTTCCACAATCCATGTGACAGAGCTCCACGAGCCAATGGTCTTCTTTGTCTCCAGTGCCTCTACACTCTACAGCATTCCTGGAAGTTATTCTTTTGCCTGCTGATTTTGTGCTGTTTATGATGTGAGTTACAGTGCCTGTGACTAATAACACTGAACGTAATGGGTAATTTTGTGCTCATGAATTTTTGCACAATTTTCACATTTGATCATACACTGAGTGGCTCTAAAAATTAGAGACATTCTCTATTTAAGAGTTGGTCCACCTTTAGCTCTGACTACAGACGATATTCTGCTTGGCATGGACTCAACAAGATGCTGATATTGTTGCTGAGGAATGTTGGCCCATGCTGACATAATGGTAGCTCTAAGTTGGGTCAGATTGGATGGTAGCGTTTCCAAGCTTTTAAGTGATCTTTCGACTTCGTCCCACAAATGCTTAATAGGATTGAAATCAGGGGGATCTGAGCGGGCTATGGAAGCAGGTTAAACTCTGATTGATGTCCCTAAAAACCAATTTGAAACCTATTGAGCAGTGAGCCTGGTGGCAAGGGCCCACAACAGACGTCTTTTTCTATTTTTCTGTGATTCCAAAGGCACTCTTGAGAGTCTCCTACTGCTAAAGCCCATCCTTTGCAAAGTCCATGTTGTTGTGTAATGGGATATGCTTTGTGATGCACCTGCATTTAATTAACCTGTAATTTGTTGTGTTGGTGCCCTTCTGTTGCTGCTACTCACATTTCACCTTTCTCATTCACCAACTTTTTTCGACCAGAATAGTTCTTATTGCTTGAAGTGGTTTTTTTTTAAAGAGTTGTCCTTCCAGAGACGCTAGCACCAGCTTTTCTTGCACCAATGATCAACCCTCATTCAAAGTCACTTAAAACTTTTTAGTCATACCCATTTTGACATTAACTTCCATGAAAACTACATCATCCAAAGCTGAGCGTTCCTTATATAAGCAACTCTGTGTTGTTACGTCATTCTACGTCACTGTTGGACTGGTTCACTTTCAAATAAGGGGTGACACTTTTTGGCCACTCAGTGTAGTTACAATTTCACATGTAATCTTGACTTCACGTAATTTTGGCAAGTTACGCGGAATTACATTGATAGAATTCACTTATATATTTTGAACACATTTTCACATAAATGAGTACACAGTAGGGGCTTGGGTCACTAAACCGTGATAACTCAATTATCACACCTTATCAAAGATATCACACATTATCAAAAGTTATCACATGTTATCGAAGTTAACACACCTTATCAGAGTAGCATAGTGAGCACTACGAACCCGCAGGGGCTCAGGGCAGGACAAGTGCCATTGCCAATGAGCAGGCATACAGTAAGTTTGTCGCCCTTGCTATGCTACTCTGATATGGCGTGTTAACTTTAATAACTTGTGATAACTTTGATAACGTGTGATATCTTTGATGAGGTGTGATATTTGAGTTATCATGGTTTAGTGAATCAAGACCCATATGAGAAAATATATGGGTATGCAAGCGAAATTTCATATTCACCAAACGCTTTGAAGTCAATGGGCATGTGAAAACACATTTTTCACATAGATTAATATTTCACGGGTTTACGAGTCAATGCGAAGATTACTTTACATGCAAAAATAATTTCGCAATAGTTTGATATTCAGTTGTTCATTTGTCACTTGGTAACTGTATGGTTCCTGTGTGAATGAACCATTCCAGTGACTTATGCCTTAAAGCAAACCTGAAGTAAAAATAAACTTATGAGATAATAAATTGCATGTGTAGTACAGCTAAGAAATAGAACATTAATATCAAAGAAAAGAGTCTCATATTGTTTCCAGTACAGGAAGTAGTGTTGGGCGAACAGTGTTCGCCACTGTTCGGGTTCTGCAGAACATCACCCTGTTCGGGTGATGTTCGCGTTCGGCCGAACACCTGATGGTGTTCGGCCTTTTAAGTTCGGGTTCGCCCCGAACTACTAAATGGCCGCCGAACAGGGCCGAACAGGGCCCCTGTTCGGCCGAACAGGGCACTGTTCGGCCGAATACTGCCCCCCTATGGGGTCGCAGGCATAAGGGGGGAGCATGCCCCGATCGCGGGGGGGGGGGGTCGGAAATTCCCCCCACCCCCTCCGCTAGCGCTCCCCCCTCTGCCCGCTTCCCCATACAAAAGTTTCAGGAAGTACCGGTCCGGTGGTAGTGGGTGGCTGGCAGTGGGCGGCACTGTGAAGTGAGTGACTGAGGAGAAGGAGTCCGGAGAGTGACGCGTTGAGGGAGGCCGGGCAGCGGGCGGTTCAGCAGTAGTACTACTGCTGAACCGCCCGCTGCCCGGCCTCCCTCAACGCGTCACTCTCCGGACTCCTCCTCCTCAGTCACTCACTTCACAGTGCCGCCCACTGCCAGCCACCCACTACCACCGGACCGGTACTTCCTGAAACTTTTGTATGGGGAAGCGGGCAGAGGGGGGAGCGCTAGCGGAGGGGGTGGGGGGTATTTCCGACCCCCCCCCCCCCCCGCGATCGGGGCATGCTCCCCCCCTTATGCCTGCGACCCCATAGGGCCCCCAAAAGCGGGATGTTCGGGGAGTTCGGGGTTCGGCCCGAATATGCCGAACATTGCGGCCATGTTCGGCGAACTTTCCCGAACCCGAACATCCAGGTGTTCGCCCAACACTAACAGGAAGAGTTAAAAAAGTCAGTTGTCATCTATGCAAAAGAGCTTCTCTGAGCTATTCCACCCACTGGGTCAAATAGAGTCCTGGGGCTTGATTCACCAAGCGGTGCAAAGTGTTTGCACGCTGGTGAAAAGGCCCTTATCACGCCTAAACTCACTTTAGGCATGATAAGAAGAAACTCGCGCGAAGTTACCGCGCGTACGCGCGTAAGTGCGCGCGCAGCACCCGACGCTTCGCGCGAAGCTCCCATTAAACCCTATGGGACTTTGCGCGCGCGCTCACGCGCGTACGCGCGGTAACTTCGCGCGAAGAGCAGGAAAAAGCGGTGATAACTCAGTGGTGAAAAGGTCATCACGCCTAAAGTCTTTTAGGCGTGATAACTGGGTTATCACCGCTTTGTGAATCGAGCCCCTGAAGCACTTAATGGGGCACTATGGTGAAACATTTTAAAATTAAAAATATGTGCAAACTCAGACAAATAAGAAGTACGTTTTTTCCAGAGTAAACATGAGCCATAAATTACTTTTCTCCTATGTTGCTGTCACTTACAGTAAGTATTAGAAATCTGACAGAAGTGACAGGTTTTGGACTAGTCCATCTCTTCACAGGGGATTCTCGCAAGGCTTTTATTCTTTATAAAAATATTCCCTAAAAAGGATTTAAACAGGGATGCTGGCCAGCTTCCCTGCTCGTTACACAGTTTTTTGGCAGTTGGACAGAGCAACTGCCATTCACTAAGTGCTTTTGAAAATAAATAAATCCCTGAGAATCCCCCATAAAGAGAAGGACTAGTCCAAAACCTGTCGCTTCTGTCAGATTTCTATTACCTACTGTAAGTGACAGCAACATAGGAGAAAAGTAATTTATGCCTCATTTTACTATGGAAAAAACGTACTTCTTGTTTGTGTATGTTGGCACATATTTTAAATGTTACAATTTTTCACCATAGTACCCCTTTAAACAGCCAAGAAATAGTGAGTGACAGCTTGAGAAGATAAGGTTTTACTGCAGGAATGTTCAAAGGGTCATTATTTCTGCTTTGTTTTGTAGCTTAAAGGGAATCCAAGGTGAGCATTTTTGTAAAAAATTTAAATTAAAATGCTGCCTGATCCAGGGGGCTAGCTGGATAAGGTAGCTTCAATACCTGCTGCTCTCCACTGCTCCTGTGGCCAGATACACAGTAGAGTTGGGCCGAACCTCCGATTTTCGGTTCGCGAACCGGGTTCGCGAACTTTCGCGAAAGGTTCGGTTCGCGTTAAAGTTCGCGAACCGCAATAGACTTCAATGGGGATGCGAACTTTGAAAAAAAAAATTAATTATGCTGGCCACAAAAGTGATGGAAAAGATGTTTCAAGGGGTCTAACACCTGGAGGGGGGGATGGCGGAGTGGGATACATGCCAAAAGTCCCCGGGAAAAATCTGGATTTGACGCAAAGCAGCGTTTTAAGGGCAGAAATCACATTGAATGTTAAATGACAGGCCTAAAGTGCTTTCAAACATCTTGCATGTGTATACATCAATCAGGTAGTGTAATTAAGGTACTGCTTCACACTGACGCACCAAACTCATCGTGTAACGCACCGCAAACAGCTGTTTGTGTAGTGACGGCCGTGCTGGACTGGTGCGCACCATGGCGAGAGTGCAGGTTTTGGTGGCTTTACAGCCCATATGGTCAGTCACCTGGCTGATGTAGCTGAATGACAGAACAGTGACTGTCCAGCTGATCAAATTTGGTCTGACCACAATGAGGCAACGACCTTATTATCGTGGGTGTGCCCCCCGAGACACTCATCTAGGCGCCGGTCATTGCTCCATTGTGATACGCAAGCCCCTTCACCACGGCAAGGTAATGATCACGAAGGGGAATGGGCGCATGTTCATGCCTTTTCTTTTGTTGTTGCAGCTGCCCGCAGTGCAGCCAGAAAAATTAGGCAGTCATGTACACGCACCCGAAAAATTATTACAGCGGCCGCTGCTAGCAGCGGCCTAAAAAATTCAGCAATCCGCCTGGAGTCCCGGACCCTGTTGGTGGTGGCGGAGAAGGTAGTGAAGCGGCCTGCAGGCAGACATGCTGTGTGGAGGGACTGGGAGCGACTTAGTCTTCTTGGGGCAGGCCAGGCAGCCAGTCACACGGCGTGCAGGCAGAGATGCTGTATGTGCGGGGACTGACTTAGTCTTGGGGCGGGCAGCAGCCCTCCGGGATCCATGCCTCATTCATTTTTATAAAGGTGAGGTACTTAACACTTTTGTGACTTAGGCGACTTCTCTTCTCTGTGACAATGCCTCCAGCTGCGCTGAAGGTCCTTTCTGAGAGGACGCTTGCGGCAGGGCAGGAGAGAAGTTGGATGGCAAATTGGGACAGCTCTGGCCACAGGTCAAGCCTGCGCACCCAGTAGTTCAAGGGTTCCTCATCGCTGTTCACAGCAGTGTCTACATCCACACTTAAGGCCAGGTAGTCGGCTACCTGCCGTTCCAGGCGTTGGTGGAGGGTGGATCCGGAAGGGCTACGGCGAGGCGTTGGACTAAAGAACGTCCGCATGTCCGACATCACCATGAGATCGCTGGAGCGTCCTGTCTTTGACTGCGTGGACACGGGAGGAGGATTAGTGGCAGTGGTACCTTGCTGGCGTTGTGCCGTCACATCACCCTTAAAGGCATTGTAAAGCATAGTTGACAGCTGGTTCTGCATGTGCTGCATCCTTTCCACCTTCCGGTGAGTTGGTAACAGGTCCGCCACTTTGTGCCTGTACCGAGGGTCTAGTAGTGTGGCCACCCAGTACAGCTCATTCCCCTTGAGGTTTTTTATACGGGGGTCCCTCAACAGGCAGGACAGCATAAAAGACGACATCTGCACAAAGTCGGATCCAGTACCCTCCATCTCCTCTTGCTCTTCCTCAGTGACGTCAGGTAAGTCAACCTCCTCCCCCCAGCCGCGAACAATACCACGGGAAGGTTGCGCAGCACAAGCCCCCTGCGACGCCTGCTGCGGTTGTTCTCCTGCCGCTGTCCCCTCCTCCTCCTCCTCCTCCCCCAAAGAAACACCTTGCTCATCATCCTCTGAGTCTGACTCATCTTCTGCACATGACCTCTCTTCTTCCTCCTCCTCCCCCCTCTGTGCTGCCGCAGGTGTTGAGGAAACAGCTGGGTCTGATGAAAATTGGTCCCATGCCTGTTCCTGCCGTAACGGTTCCTGGTCACGCTCATTCGCAGCTTCATCCGCCACTCTACGCACAGCACGCTCCAAGAAGTACGCGTAGGGAATTAAGTCGCTGATGGTGCCCTCACTGCGGCTCACCAGGTTGGTCACCTCCTCAAACGGCCGCATGAGCCTGCATGCATTTTTCATCATTGTCCAGTTGTCGGGCCAGAACATCCCCATCTTCCCAGACTGTTTCGTTCTACTCCAGTTGTAGAGGTACTGGGTGACGGCTTTCTTCTGTTCTAGCAGGCGGGAGAACATGAGGAGGGTCGAGTTCCAGCGAGTGGGGCTATCGCAAATGAGGCGTCTCACCGGCATGTTGTTTTTACGCTGAATTTCTGCAAATCGTGCCATGGCTGTGTAAGAGCGCCTCAAATGCCCACAGAACTTCCTGGCCTGCTTCAGGACATCCGCTAAGCCAGGGTACTTTGCCACAAATCTTTGAACCACCAGATTCATGACATGTGCCATGCAGGGTATGTGTGTCAGCTTCCCCATATGCAAAGCGGCAAGCAGATTGCTGCCGTTGTCGCACACCACGTTGCCTATCTCCAGGTGGTGCGGGGTCAGCCACTCATCCACCTGTTTCTTAAGAGCAGCCAGGAGAGCTGCTCCAGTGTGACTCTCCGCTTTGAGACAAGCCATGTCTAAGATGGCGTGACACCGTCGTACCTGGCATGCAGCATAGGCCCTGCGGAGCTGGGGCTGTGTAGCTGGAGAGGAGAACTGCCACTCAGCCAAGGAGGAGGAGGAGGACAGCGAAGAGCATGTAGCAGGAGGAGAGGAGGTGGCAGGAGGCCTGCCTGCAAGCCGTGGAGGTGTCACAATTTGGTCCGCCGCTTTCTGCTTGCCATCGTTCACCACCAGGTTCACCCAATGGGCTGTGTAGGTAATGTAGCGGCCCTGCCCGTGCTTGGCAGACCAGGCATCCGTGGTCAGGTGTACCCTTGACCCAACGCTCTTCGCAAGAGATGACACCACTTGCCTCTCAACTTCACGGTGCAGTTGGGGTATGGCCTTTCTGGAAAAATAAGTGCGGCCTGGCATCTTCCACTGCGGTGTTCCGATGGCCACAAATTTACGGAAGGCCTCAGAGTCCACCAGCCGGTATGGTAACAGCTGGCGAGCTAACAGTTCCGCCACGCCAGCTGTCAGACGCCGGGCAAGGGGGTGACTGGCCAAAAGTGGCTTCTTCCGCTCAAACATTTCCTTCACGGACACCTGACTGCTGCTGTGGGCAGAGGAGCAGGAACCGCTCAAGGGCAGAGGCGGAGTGGAGGAGGGTGCCTGTGAAGGTGCAAGGGAGAGAGCGGCATAAGCAGATGATGCACCTGAAGGAGGAAGAGGAGAAGGAGGGTGACTTTGCTTTTGTGTGCTGCTGCTGCTTTTGCTCAGGTGGCCATCCCATTGCTGTTTGTGCCTTTTCTGCAGGTGCCTTCGTAAGGCACTTGTCCCTACGTGAGTGTTGGCCTTTCCACGGCTCAATTTTTGTTGGCAGAGCGAACAGATGGCTTTGGTCCGATCTGAGGCACACACATTAAAAAATTTCCACACCGCTGAGCCACCCTGGGATGTGGGCACCTCAGCAGCTGATGCTGAAGGGCAAGTTGGCTGGCTGTACATAGGTGGCGAATCTGGCGATACATGGTGCCGGACTCTGCCACCAGCTGTTTCTGACGAAGAGCTGCCCCAGCTTCTTTCAGCAACTTCTATCCTCCTACTACTCTCTGACTCCCCCTCTGAACTGTCCCCCTCTTCATCTCCTCTATTGGGAACATACAGAGGATCCCTATCATCGTCATCATCGTAATCATCCTGCCCAGCTTCGCTTGCCTCAGAAAAATCCAAATGTGTAGGTCCTTCATCCTCCTTACACGTTACATCCATAGTGTTGTCGCGTAACGCAGACATATGAGCTGGTGAAAATTCATCTGGCTGTAACAATGGCTGTGCATCAGTGATTTCACCACCACTAAATAATTCTTGCGAAGTGTCAAATGCAGCGGAAGTGGTGCTAGTAGTAGCGCTGGTGGCTGAGCAAGATGAGGTGTTCTGTGTCGCTAAATACTCAACCACGTCCTGACAATCTTGGGAGGTGATGGGACGTGCCTTCTTCCGAGCACTGTACTGTGGGCCAGGTCCACACGAAATTACATTTACACGACCTCGCGCAGACCTGCCGGGTGGCCTTCCTCTGCCTCTGCCACTACCTCTTCCTCTTCCTCTACCTGTTTTGTCCATATCGGGTATGCACGGAGTGGTATATCACACTGCGTGCACTCACGTAGGTAGGTGGGTTCACTTAACTGCACAGGTATGCGCACTGATGCGGTGGGTTCACTGAACAGTACAGGTATACAGTGGCGGGTTCACTGAACACAACAGGTATGCAGTGGCGTGTTCACTAAACAGGTATACAGTGGCAGGTCCACTGAACAGAACAGGTATACAGTGGCAGGTCCACTGAACAGAACAGGTATACAGTGGCGGGTCCACTGAACAGAACAGGTATACAGTGGCGGGTTCACAGAACAGGTATGCAGTGGCAGGTTCACTGAACACAACAGGTATGCAGTGGCGTGTTCACTAAACAGGTATACAGTGGCAGGTCCACTGAACAGAACAGGTATACAGTGGCGGGTTCACAGAACAGGTATACAGTGGCGGGTCCACTGAACAGAACAGGTATACAGTGGCGGGTTCACAGAACAGGTATGCAGTGGCAGGTTCACTGAACACAACAGGTATGCAGTGGCGTGTTCACTAAACAGGTATACAGTGGCAGGTCCACTGAACAGAACAGGTATACAGTGGCGGGTTCACAGAACAGGTATACAGTGGCGGGTCCACTGAACAGAACAGGTATACAGTGGCGGGTTCACAGAACAGGTATACAGTGGCGGGTCCACTGAACAGAACAGGTATACAGTGGCGGGTTCACAGAACAGGTATACAGTGGCGGGTCCACTGAACAGAACAGGTATACAGTGGCGGGTTCACAGAACAGGTATACAGTGGCAGGATCACTGAACAGGTATGCAGTGGCAGGATCACAGTACAGGTATGCAGTGGGCTGAGGGCTCACTGAACAGAACAGGTATGCTGTGGCAGGATCACTGAACAGCTATGCAGTGGCAGGATCACAGTACAGGTATGCAGTGGGCTGAGGGCTCACTGAACAGAACAGGTATGCTGTGGCAGGATCACTGAACAGGTATGCAGTGGCAGGATCACAGTACAGGTATGCAGTGGGCTGGGGGCTCACTGAACAGAACAGGTATGCTGTGGCAGGATCACTGAACAGGTATGCAGTGGCAGGATCACAGTACAGGTATGCAGTGGGCTGAGGGCTCACTGAACAGAACAGGTATGCTGTGGCAGGATCACTGAACAGGTATGCAGTGGCAGTATCACAGTACAGGTATGCAGTGGGCTGAGGGCTCACTGAACAGAACAGGTATGCTGTGGCAGGATCACTGAACAGGTATGCAGTGGCAGGATCACAGTACAGGTATGCAGTGGGCTGAGGGCTCACTGAACAGAACAGGTATGCTGTGGCAGGATCACTGAACAGCTATGCAGTGGCAGGATCACAGTACAGGTATGCAGTGGGCTGAGGGCTCACTGAACAGAACAGGTATGCTGTGGCAGGATCACTGAACAGGTATGCAGTGGCAGGATCACAGTACAGGTATGCAGTGGGCTGAGGGCTCACTGAACAGAACAGGTATGCTGTGGCAGGATCACTGAACAGGTATGCAGTGGCAGGATCACAGTACAGGTATGCAGTGGGCTGGGGGCTCACTGAACAGAACAGGTATGCTGTGGCAGGATCACTGAACAGCTATGCAGTGGCAGGATCACAGTACAGGTATGCAGTGGGCTGAGGGCTCACTGAACAGAACAGGTATGCTGTGGCAGGATCACCGAACAGCTATGCAGTGGCAGGATCACAGTACAGGTATGCAGTGGGCTGAGGGCTCACTGAACAGAACAGGTATGCTGTGGCAGGATCACTGAACAGGTATGCAGTGGCAGGATCACAGTACAGGTATGCAGTGGGCTGGGGGCTCACTGAACAGAACAGGTATGCTGTGGCAGGATCACTGAACAGCTATGCAGTGGCAGGATCACAGTACAGGTATGCAGTGGGCTGAGGGCTCACTGAACAGAACAGGTATGCTGTGGCAGGATCACTGAACAGCTATGCAGTGGCAGGATCACAGTACAGGTATGCAGTGGGCTGGGGGCTCACTGAACAGAACAGGTATGCTGTGGCAGGATCACTGAACAGGTATGCAGTGGCAGGATCACAGTACAGGTATGCAGTGGGCTGAGGGCTCACTGAACAGAACAGGTATGCTGTGGCAGGATCACTGAACAGGTATGCAGTGGCAGTATCACAGTACAGGTATGCAGTGGGCTGAGGGCTCACTGAACAGAACAGGTATGCTGTGGCAGGATCACTGAACAGGTATGCAGTGGCAGGATCACAGTACAGGTATGCAGTGGGCTGAGGGCTCACTGAACAGAACAGGTATGCTGTGGCAGGATCACTGAACAGCTATGCAGTGGCAGGATCACAGTACAGGTATGCAGTGGGCTGAGGGCTCACTGAACAGAACAGGTATGCTGTGGCAGGATCACTGAACAGGTATGCAGTGGCAGGATCACAGTACAGGTATGCAGTGGGCTGAGGGCTCACTGAACAGAACAGGTATGCTGTGGCAGGATCACTGAACAGGTATGCAGTGGCAGGATCACAGTACAGGTATGCAGTGGGCTGGGGGCTCACTGAACAGAACAGGTATGCTGTGGCAGGATCACTGAACAGCTATGCAGTGGCAGGATCACAGTACAGGTATGCAGTGGGCTGAGGGCTCACTGAACAGAACAGGTATGCTGTGGCAGGATCACTGAACAGGTATGCAGTGGCAGGATCACAGTACAGGTATGCAGTGGGCTGAGGGCTCACTGAACAGAACAGGTATGCTGTGGCAGGATCACTGAACAGCTATGCAGTGGCAGGATCACAGTACAGGTATGCAGTGGGCTGAGGGCTCACTGAACAGAACAGGTATGCTGTGGCAGGATCACTGAACAGGTATGCAGTGGCAGTATCACAGTACAGGTATGCAGTGGGCTGAGGGCTCACTGAACAGAACAGGTATGCAGCCAGGAAGAAGTTAAGCCTAACTAATCTTTCCCTGAGAGACAGTCTGCAGCAGCTCGCCCTACTCTGACTAATGCAGGCACACGAGTGGCCGTAATGGCCGCCGCTGCCTGCCTTATATAAGGGGGGGTGGGGCTCCAGGGGCTAGTGTAGCCTAATTGGCTACACTGGGCCTGCTGACTGTGATGTAGAGGGTCAAAGTTGACCCTCAGGTGCATTATGGGGCGAACCGAACTTCTTCCGCAAAAGGTTCGCGTGCGGTACCCGCACGCGAACCACCTAAGTTCGCGCGAACCCCGTTCGCCGGCGAACCGTTCGGCCCAACTCTAATACACAGTAGTTTTGTTTTCAGGCCCCTGGAGTCACGATGCTGCAAGCTCTGCGTGTCTCATCACAGAGCAGAGTGCTGGGAGGCGGGGGAGCAGGAGGGGGGGGGGGAGGCAAAGCTGCCCAATGAATGAAGGGGGAGGGACATTAGGAACGTTTTGCAGCAGTGCCTCTCCTGCAAGGGACGCCCCTACCCCTCGAGATTGCCAACAAGCTACATGTTGGCAATTTTGAGGGAGGGAAACAGCAAGGCGCAGGAGGGTCAGAGAGCGGCGCAATAGGGACAAAGAGACATGTCATGGACCAGGGAACATGTCTCTGTGTCCCATCTGCCCCCCTGCGCCATCTTGGGTACACTTTAAAATACACAGTGTGGTTTTAAAACTGCAACTGTCACAGTAATGCAATGCAATGTTATTAAACAAAAGCTATATAACTAAAAATAAAAACATGCTACTAATGTTCTATTCATTATAAGTTTTTTTTTTTGTGCTTCAGGTTTGGTTTAAACGCCACATTCCAGGATCCGCTGAAGAGCAGTAAATGGCTTTTCTTTCTTCAGCTAGTAAAGTATATGGAGTTCCAGCGCTGCTTTGTTCCCAGGTCTCGCTGCTCCAAATGAGATATTGAAAGGAAATAGATTGACAATATTTCAGCGAAGGGCCGTGTTCTGCTAAACGCATAAAGTGGAGGGCCCCGATCATGTAACGGTCCCAGCAGAAGACATATTATACATTCATCAGCATCCCAGGGACATCTGTTGTGAGAGGCTCTGCATCCAGACAGCCCGGGGCTGCTCATTGGGGAGCTGTAAGATCAACTCAGGTTATTGCTTGTGATTACTTTAATATGCGCATTGAGACACACATGCTGCAGAGCGGGCAGGGCCCCTTTAAGGCCAAACTCCAGGTATGAGCTGATTCCAAGCCCTCCGTAAGCACTCAGTAGCACAGTTTTGTGGGGTTTTTTTTAAGTGTACCTGTAGCGAAAAAAAATTGGTACTCACCTCAATAAAGGGAAACCTTTAGATAATCCAAAAACGTCCCCTGTCCTCCTCTACCAGAGATGGATTAAGATGTAATGGGGCCTTAGGAAAGGTAGTTGATTTGGGGCCCCTTTGTGATCCTTTTGAGAAGCTAAATTAGAGAGAGCCCCAAGCACCTGCCTAAGTTGCCTGGTTGATGATCCTGCTCTGTCCTCTACCAGGCTGTTCCAGCAACATGTCCTTCTGAAAAACGGTGACAAAGAATTGTTGACGTCTTACGCCTGTGCAGTAACATGGACCGTGATCGGGCGTGGCTTCTTTCCACCACAGCTCAAACAGATCCATACTGGTGCATAGATACGGTAAATCAGGGAGAGGAAATATTTTACAATGGCCAAACACTGACTAAATAATTTCTAAGGACCCGTTTCCACTACAGCGAATCTGCATGCGTTTTCAGCATGACCAATATAAACCAATGGGCTTGTTTCCACTTGTCAGAAATTCTGTGCAGTGGACTGTGCAGAAAAAATCTGCACAGCAAGGTTAGTGTGCGATTCACCTGTAATGTAATAAATAGGAAAACGCATGCGTTTTTGTTATGCAAATATGTCATGCGAATTTGCGTACAATTTCGCTTAAAATCAATGTAAAAGCACACAGGCACTGACATGGTTAAATTCGCATACTTACAAACAGATGCAAATTGTAACATGTTTTCGAATTAAAATTCGCATACAAACGCATACGGATTTGCATCCACATGCAAATTTGTTTTCACATTTTCCGCGACAGAATCGCACTGCACTAGTAGAAACAGTTGCATAACTAACGCATGTACCTGTGATGAAGGGGAAAAAATGGCCTCCTCGATCCTCCAATAGTCTGCACGGTAAATCCGCCAGTCGGGGTGAGTGCTGCATGCATAGTCTGGCCGCATGCACCCCCATCGCACTCAAGTCACTGGGAGCATTCTGTGTCTGTGTAGTATTACTGAGCAGGTGCAGAACGCTCCCGGCCATAGGAGTGCAGTGGGGCGCATGCACTGAATACTGCGACTATAGAACTTACTGAGCAGGCTATTGGAGGATCTAGGCAGCCCTGGAGGACGGTGAGGCAGCTGGATGAAAGTAAACCAGAGCTGATATAATATAGAAAATTGATTCTTACCCGGGGCTTCCTCCAGCCCCATAAGCTCGCCATCCTCCTGCGGTCTGCCATTCGGCCGCAATCAGCCCCGGTAATTGGCTCAGTCGGGGCCATTCTGGGTCTTCTGAGGATGCGCGGACCTCCCGCGCATGCGCAGTAGCCCCAGACTGATGCGACTGAGTCTGTTACCGGGGCTGATCGCGGCTGAACGGCAGACCACAGGAGGATGATGAGGAAATCAGACAAGCTTATGGGACTGGAGGAAGCCCCAGTAAGTATCACTTTTTCACGCATGTGTTATAATGCGTTAAAATAAGTGAGAAGTGCAATGGAAATTTGACATTCACATTAATACAAAGCTTCCATGCAGTGAGTTACAATAACATGATCAGTTACAAAGCAGTACTGTGATCAGCCCCGTAGACCTGTATGGGCAGGGAGTTGACATGCAGAATTATTCTGCAACACAACCGACCACTGTGAACAGGGTCTAAAGAGTCTAGGCTCTGCCCTCTTCTTTAGTTTGCCTTTGGCCTGGTTCACATTAGCGTTTTTTTGCGGAACGTAACCGGAACGTATACTGTACAAACGGAACAGATGTGAACGGATCCAATGTTAAACATTCACATGCGTCCGTTGGTACAGTTGGTACCGATACGTTCAGTATGTTCTGGTCCCTGGATTGAAAAATTGCTGCAGGACCTAATTTTCCGGACCGTTATGCCCAGCCAGCGGAACGGATCCGGACAAAAAATGCTGCAGCATTGGGGCAATTGAAAATGGAACGTTTCTTCACACTAGTGAAATGGACCGTTCCACGGGGGATTGGGGCATGTGCCGATGCAAACCTGAGCGACGGGAGGGTGAGGGAGGGTGCAGCAGCCGGGTGGGTGAGGGAGGGTAAAATGCATACCTAATGTTTTGTAGCAGCTGGCGGTAGAGACTTCCGTCTTCTTCCACGTCACGTGACTAGTCACATGACACGCTGTGTAGTCACAGCAGAAGAAGAGAAAGCCTCTACCGCCGGCTGCTACAGAACATTAGGTATATATTTGCCAGAAACTGAGTGAAAACTGATTCAATCAATCATTGATCAGATCCGTTTTCACTTTCCATTTTGCAGTGTGGATCCGGTGAAGGGGAGACCGGATCTGCTAACCGGATCCATTTGGCTCGAAACGCTAATGTGAACCAGGCCTTTTAGACTCTATTGCTCAGGTTTGTGAGATGTTTATTTTCCCATAAAAAACACAATAGTAACAACATCATCAAGCAACCTTGAATACAATGTTACCATGTAAACAAATATGCAGAGGCAGCATTCCTTACACAGAAACAGAACAGAAACTTTTCTGCGCAGCTGTCAGATAAAACAGCTCAATGTGATTCACTCCAACTTATAAGAGAAACCCATAAAAACGGGAAACTCATTGCTGAAGTGCTAATTACAATCTTCAACATTTTGTTACATACAGTATAACATTAACCTATTCCGGACCGTGTGTAGTAAAGCCTACGCCGCCCTTGTGGCTGTTCTAGCCTGATGCGGCGTAGGATTTACGCCGCCCGCCGTTTCCGCTCCTGACGCGATCGAGCGCACCCAAGAGGGGAGATTAAGCTCTTAAGTCATATGACAGCTGACATCTCCCCTCAGTGATCAGAAGCCATCACGTATGGCTTCTGATCACGTGATCACTACGATTGCCACCGGATCATAGTGATCACTGTTAGTGATGCGGCAGTAGGGGGGGAAAGAAGATGATCCACTCACCTTCCTACCATTTCCCCGGCGATCAGCGCTTCCCTCCGCTCTGGCCAGCATCCCCGCTCGCTCTGACGTGTTGGGTCCCGGCTTGATGATGACGTCATCAACCTAACGTCAGTGCAAGCCAGGATGCCAGCGAGGGCGGAGGGGTGCACAGCAGCTCATCGCTGGAGCCTGGGAGGTGAGTAAAGCTTCTGGCTACAGGGGGGACATCTGGCTCCAGGGGAGACACACAGCCCAGCAAGCCTCACTCGGTATCCGGTTGCCTGACCCCTCCAAACGTACCCCCTCGCATGCAAATTCGCCTGGTCCTTAAGGGGGTTTTGTCAGCCGGTCCCGAAAGGCTTAAAGCTTTGGCTCAGGTACGCAAAACCAGATACTTACCTAAAGAGAGAAAAGTCTCAAGATTCTATTGAGGCTTCCCTCGTTATTCCTCGGTCCTCCGTTGCTGAGCGTGGCCCCCCGGAAGATTAGCGACAATGCATTGCAGCTCCTCTTCCTGGTTTATGCAAACTCAATAGCCGACTGAGCCCGCCTGCGCATTCGCAGTAGCAGGGAACCGTGGGCTCCGTGCTACTGTGCATGCGCAGGTGGGCTAACGTGGCGCCCGTGGGCTAGGAAGGGGGGCCTTACACAGCAATAGAGGGTCCGCTCTCATGAACGGGGGGCTTGTTAAGATCGAGGCAAGACTCATTAGGATCCCGGAGCTTCCCTCTCTAATGGTGTTAGATTTTGAACCCGAGCTTCGACTTGAGTTCGCTTTGACACAGGTGCAGTATCTATTACAAACGCTGTAGAGTTTTTCTGTGGTATATTCTAATCATACTAAAAAAACAAAGTACAGCAGAGTCCCCAGTATCGTGCACCAGCAGGGATCGCCTGAAAGGGACGTTTCTTGGGCACACGGACATAACTGGTAGGGAGCTGGTGATGCGCGGTGCAGCCAAATGGAAGACAAAGATTACCAGCGCGATCACCTTCCTTGATTCCTCCTGAGCTGCCTGTGTCAGACGTCAAGTCATCATCACGTCACCACCACGTGATGACACCTGATGTCCTGTAGCGGTACTGCAGGCTGTCAGTGCGCTGCGCCCATGAAGGCGTCGGCTTTCCAGACTCTCTTTATCTGTGTGTTTTCCTGGTCACTGCTTCCCCCTGGATGAGCGGCTGGTCACGAGTAAGTAGGTAGATCTACTTGTGACCTGTGGCTGTGTGACTGTCCCTAAAAAGTAAGGGCTCGTGAGTCCATGGGCGGGAGCGCAATTTTACCCCCTCGCCCTGGGTGCAATTTAGCCTGGAAACTGCCGTGTCGCCTGGTGCTGGATACATGTGTTTACCGATTGCTTGAGCAACCAACTGAAAAAGCACTAACCTCCCTCCCTGTGCAGCATAAAATAGTCCCCGAGAGTCCAGCTTCTAACCTTTCTGTCACATGTAGCGGCTTTCCGAGGTCCTCCCTGGACAGCTCCTGGCGTGTCACCTGACCCACGTCGTGCATGGATGCCAGAAAGCGGCTAGGAGTGACAGGAAGGCTAGCAGACAGCGCTGGATACATGCTGGACACTCAACACGTATTTTAACCACCACAAACCCCCCCCCCCCCCAAAAAAAAAAATGCTGTATTATACAGCACTACAAGCAGAAGAATTGTACAAATAGAATGGGATTAACTTCTTAACGACCGCCCACGGCAATGGGCGTGGTCATGGCGACAGCCCCGGGACCGCCTAACGCCAATTGGCATCAAGTCCTGGGCCTGGGATTTGCAGGAGATCGTGCGCAGGGTGCGCGTGCATCTGCTGCTTGAGGGGCGGAGTTCCGCCCCGACTTCAGTCTCCGAGCGGCTATTGCCGCTTGGGAGACTGTTAGACGGCAAAATCTCCGTCTTTACACAGTGTACAGCGCTGCGATCAGCAGCAGCGCTGTACTGGGGACAGCCGTGTGACACCGGTTGCTGTGATAGGCAGACGGGGGGGGGGGAGGGGGGGTAATGTGCATAGGGGGGAAAAAAATTATAAAAAAATGACACAGGAAATGTTTGTTTATAAACAAACAAACAAACCTGGGGGTGATCAGACCCCACCAACAGAGAGCTCTGTTGGTGGGGGGAAAAGGGGGGGAATCACTTGAGTGCTGTGTTGTGCTGCCCTGCAGCTTGGCCTTAAAGCTGCACTGGCCATTTTCATAATAAAAGGCCTGGTCTTTAGGGTGGTTAATCACTATGGTCCTCAAGTGGTTAAATATCCTTAGGTCCGCTAACGCATTGCATTTGCATTCATTGTAAGGGGCCTAAGGCCTGGTATACACCGTCCAATTTTCACTATAGATCCTATTTCCGATTAATGGCGTCCATACACGGTACAATAAAAACGTTCGATTTTCCTGTTTATTAGATCTAAACAATCAAATCGAATGGAAGACGAAAATAATCTTTTTTTTTCCGATCAAGAAATTAGAACGATTATACCATTTTTTCGAGAAAATCTGATCGGACATGCTGGAAAAATGTTGATGATTGTGTGTTGTAATTGTATCATGTATGTTAAATTGTATGAAAAAGATCTTTTCGATCTTAATTGTAAGAATTGTTTGAAAGACTGTAATCTTTATTTGCATTGTCTTCATAGCAAGATTAAAGATTAAGTATTTAAGTATGTGTATGATTATTATCATTTCATTATAACTATATATATTTTACTAAAGTAAAGTAAGTTTGTCCTCATCAAGGAGAGTCCACAGGTACAATGCAAATGCAATTTTGACTTTCTCCCTGTTAATTAATAGAGCCATTTGTAATCGCTCTGTGGTAAAAATTCCCTCAGCACGAAAAAATCCCACCCAACATTGTGAGGTAAAACAATAGTTGCCCTGAGGTAATATTAACCTCACAATAAATAAATGGAAACACTCAGAGAAAAAAAACAGCTCAATAGAGGCTTTGAGCTACAACTGTCATCTGTGTTAACTATCTGAGGTAAAATACCGCTCAAACTGAAAAAAAAAAGAGATTCTGGTTGAAAAAAACGTCACTTCCGATCGAATAAACCATTAGATCGAATACTTTATTTTTTATCTCAATCTTTTTTCTCAATTTGATTTTTCGGCATATTTGATCATTTTCCCCAGATTTTCAGCCCAATCAAACGTTCGTGTATGGTACCTCTAAAACAACTATGCGATTTTTTTCGATCCAACGGGATAATCATACTAATTTATCTCATCGGAAAAAAAAATGAAAAAATTGTACCATGTATGGGCACCATTACAAAGTGCAGGGCCGGTTCAAGTAACAATTGGGCACTAGGGCAAAATGAGCCTGGGGGGCCCCCAAAAGTCACCCCCCCAACCAAAAAGCGTCATTAGGGGTCCTTTGTTGCAGCCAAATTTCCCTCCTCGGCCCCTGAGCTGGCTGCTGACCCTCCCCCAATCACCTTCCAACTTAACTGTGCTCCCTAGGACCTCTGCAGCGTCTATGTCAGTGTAGTGTCTCACCTGCCCGCCAGCACAGATGAAACGCTACTGTGCCAAAGACTCTGCAGAGTCCCCGGGGAGCAACAGTTAAGATGGGGGAGGGACACTTTGGGGGCCCCTACAGGCTCTGGGGCCCTGGGGCAGTTGCCCCTTTTGCCTCTATGGTAGCGCCGCCGCCGGCCCTGAGAAAGTGATCAGTTTGGGCAAAAAATTAAACAGCCAGTGACCATCCCAAGCTGAAAATCGATCTGTTTCTGGAAAGAGATCAGGCATGCTGAAAAATATTGAAACATTGGCTTTTCATTCCTAGGGCTTGATTCACAAAAGAGTGCTAACTGTTAGCACGGCCGTTTTCGCGCGAATTTTCGCATTGCGCGCGATCGCGAATTTCCACACGAAACGATAACGTTTTCGCGCGCAAACGCGAATTTTACCGCTAAATCGATATCGTTTTTGCGTGGAAATTCGCGTTTGCGTGCGAAAACGTTATCGTTTCGCACGAAAATTCGCGATCGCGCGCAATGCAAAAATTCGCGCGAAAACGGCCGTGCTAACAGCACTCTTTTGTGAATCAAGCCCCATGTTTTTGTCCTTGTGATTCATTTTCAATCGACATACATTCAGTAAAATGATAGGAAATCTGATTAGAATTTGAAAAAAAAACATCACGTGTGTGTGTTCAGCCCAGTACACGCCACACAATTTCCCGTCAGATCGATAAATTGATTTTTCATTAACTACTGCAGTAAATTTAAGGGAAGACGTTGAGAGCCCAGTATAGTGTAGTATGTACTGTAAATTGGGTGTGGAAGGTAAGTATAGGTAGGCTATACTCACAAACAAGGGTTACCGTCCAGGTAACCACTATGAAGGCAGGTGAGGAGATTAGACTTGTCCCGATTCAGGAAGTCGCTATCTGTAGGTCGGGAAAAAGGAAGAATTCCCCTCCACCAGGGGTGGAAACAACTGCAATAGTAGTACAGAAGCGCCAACAGGGTAAAAACAATATTTCTTTAAAAAGGATAAAATGAAGTAGGTAGCGATGGACTTACCCCTCCAAAACAGACACAAAAAATTGCTGTTTTAAGCAAAAATCAGTTTATTTACATACTTCGAACAAGGTGCAACACATTTCGCGGGTATATCCCACTTCCTCAGGCAATAAATAGGAGCATATCACCAATGCGGTCCGGTACGTAGGAGCATATCACCAATGCGGTCCGGTACGTAGGAGCATATCACTAATGCGGTCCGGTAGAGACGCCAGGCTATGTACCGGACCGCATTGGCGAAATGCTCCTATTTATTGCCTGAGGAAGTGGGATATACCCGCGAAACGTGTTGCACGTTGTTCGGGAGTATGAAAATAAACGTATTTTTGCCTAACCCGAGGTGAAAATAAACGAATGAAATAAACAATTGTATCTATCCTCCTTCTCCTAACAATGACTTTTAGAGCTATTCCACAGTTTTATTTTATATTTAAATCTACTTTTTAAGTTTCTACTGTCTTATTGTTTTTGCTCAATGACACATTCATTGAAGTATGGGGGCGGGGGGCTGGGTGGATCTGGTTGCCGCCCTCTGCCATTCCGTTGGTCTGCGTTACGTGGGGTCACGACGCTGGAAGGAGAAAGAGATTCTCACCCAGCGTGCAGGGAGGTGGGAGGGGGGCGTGGCCAGGGAGACACAGCTGCCCAATGAATCGGCGGGGAGACATGGAGGTATGACATGAGGCAGAGAACATGCCTCTGTGTTCCATCTGCCCCCCTTGCATAGACTCGGGTTCTCTTTAACATAACAATAGTGACCTGATTAAAAGAACAATGTTGTTGCCACTGCTATTAATGTGCAAATTATGATCATATGTGTCTGTGTTTCCCACAATGCATCACTACTGAATATGCAATCTTTATAGGGAACCCAAAGTGAGAGTGATATGGAGGCTGCCATATTTATAGCCTTTTAAATAAGAATGCAGTAGATCCGGTATTCTGACTCAGCTTACTGGATTAGCCATATGCTTGTTCCAGAGTTTGACTCAGACACTACTTATGTCAGAAGATCATAGCTCCGAACTGTCCCTCTATTGGAGGGACAGACCATGTTTGGGGACCTAGTCCCCCTGTCCCTCTTTCTCCCTCATTTGTCCCTCTTTCAGGACTCATGTACTGATCTATGTAAATATATTTACTTTTCTACAGAATAAATGTGTTTAATTGACTCTAAACATCATTCGCATCCTTTAAATTGTTATATTTCTTATTTTCAATTGTTAATATGAAGGAAAATTAACCAGGATAGAAAGGACCAGTGTGGTTTGCATTATAAAACAACACATTTTTCTTATGAAATCTTTATTGTCTACGTGACTAGGGGTGTGACGGAGGCGTGGTTAGAGGTGTGGTAGGGGTGTGGCTTAAGTGTCCCTCTTTCTGATCTCAAAAAGTTGGGAGGTATGGATCAACAGGGCTGCCAGGCAACTGGCATTGTTAGGAAGGAAATAAATATGGCATCTTCCATATCCCCCTCACCTCGGGTTCCCTTTATGCATCCGGAAGCCAGGCTCACACCCAGAACTGCTGGTGTATAGCAAGCCTATAGCTTATAAATTGTTCAGAGCCACATCAACCCAACATGCAGATAGCCTGAATGGATACTGTCGGTAGTCCTTCACATTACATAGAAGTGGTAAAATTGTACAATCTCAAATGTATCACTAAAGGTCCGTACACACGCCGGACTGTCGTTGGAACGCCCACCCAGCGGGAGGTGACGACGGACCCGTCGTTGCCTCCAGTCCGGCGTTTGTACGGACCTTTAGGGGAACCTTAAAGTTGCCCATTAATTATCCAATCTTGTACAATCCTACCTAATCTATGTAGTAGAAGTGTAAACTGTGTGAATATACTTTGAATGCATGCTTTAGGTAGTCCACCATATTACCTAAAAGTGGTAGGATTGTACAATCAAAATTGTATAATGAGTGGGCACCTTAGAGGGTAGACCTGGCCTGGGGGGTTTGGCATATAAAGTATACCTACCGAGTTCACAGAGCAGCCTCTGAGTAAATCTGTTCAATGATAGGCATTTTACATTCGTATGTATTCATTGGGGCTGTTTGCATAAATTATTATACCTTACACGTTACAGTCTTAGGAGAAACACACTTCAATAAATACAGAAAAGGTAAATAAAGATTTTTTTTCTCCTAGACTTACACTGCACTGGCCATATGCCACCAGGGAGGACTTCCTTGCCAAATGACAGGCTGCATGCCAGAAACAGCCATCTGGTTTCATAGTGTAGTGGTTATCACGTCTGCTTTACACGCAGAAGGTCCTGGGTTCGATCCCCAGTGAAACCATGCTTTTCTGCTTTTGATATTACTGTAAATATATTAACACTTGCTCATCCTAAATTAAGATTTACACTGTGGGAATAGAATAATGCTTTCCTTTTTATTTTAGGATAAGTAAATATACTTCTCATATGTTAATTATGTTGTGCAGCAGCTGAATAACAAATTAATGTGTTCTGACACTTTTTTTTTAAAGCAATCTGTTGCTTTCAGCTGCCAAAGCCAGCATTACTGGTATCATCCCTAACTACCAATCGGCAGTCTCCTCTACTAGCAAGAGTGGCCTAAAGTGATAAGTGGCGGGTGGCCAGTGGCGCCCTTTGTAGAGTGTAATTCATTTTTAATTGCCTTATAGTAGTGTATACGCCACCTTGCAATGCCCCTTTGGCCCCGTTCACACTAAAAACACGTCTTCACATTGCAATTTTGCTTGATTTTGCTGGAATTGCATTAATGCTATTCTCATTTCAGCGAATGAGAATAGCATCACAATCGCCTGGAAAATGCTGCATGCATCTTATTTGCGATCGGTGCAAATCGCATTAGTGTCGCAAGTGCTGAAGTATACTGCTGTGCAGAGTTTGTCAGAAATTGCACTCCTGTGCAGAGTTTGTCAGAATTTGTACTCATGTGCCGAGTTTGTCAGAAATTGCACTCCTGTGCAGAGTTTGTCAGAATTTGTACTCATGTGCCGAGTTTGTCAGAATGTGTACTCATGTGCAGAGTTTGTCAGAATGTGTACTCATGTGCAGAGTTTGTCAGGATTTCTACTCCTGTGCAGAGTTTGTCAGGAATTGTACTCCTGTGCAGAGTTTGTCAGGAATTGTACTCCTGTGCAGAGTTTGTCAGGAATTGTACTCCTGTGCAGAGTTTGTAAGGAATTGTACTCCTATGCAGAGTTTGTCAGGATTTCTACTCCTGTGCAGAGTTTGTCAGGAATTGTACTCATGTGCAGAGTTTGTACTCATGTGCAGAGTTTGTCAGGATTTGTAGTCCTGTGCAGAGTTTGTCAGAAATTGTACTCCTGTGCAGAGTTTGTCAGGAAGTGTACTCCTGTGCAGAAAGTGTCAGGATGTGTACTCCTGTGCAGAGTTTGTCAGGATTTGTACTCCTGTGCAGAGTTTGTCAGGATTTGTACTCCTGTACAGAGTTTGTCTGGATGTGTACTCCTGTGCAGAGTTTGTCAGGATTTCTACTCCTGTGCAGAGTTTGTCAGGAATTGTACTCCTCTGCAGAGTTTGTCAGGAATTGTACTCCTGTGCAGAGTTTGTCAGGATTTGTACTCCTGTGCAGAGTTTGTCAGGAATTGTACTCCTCTGCAGAGTTTGTCAGGAATTGTACTCCTGTGCAGAGTTTGTCAGGAATAGTACTCCTGTGCAGAGTTTGTCAGGAATTGTACTCCTGTGCAGAGTGTGTCAGGAATTGTACTCCTGTGCAGAGTTTGTCAGAGTTTGTACTCATGTGCAGAGTTTGTCAGGATTTCTATTCCTGTACAGAGTTTGTCAGGAATTGTACTCCTGTGCAGAGTTTCTCAGGATTTCTACTCCTTTGCAAAGTTTCTCAGGATTTGTACTCCTGTGCAGAGTTTGTCAGAAATTGTACTCCTGTGCAGAGTTTGTCAGAAATTGTACTCCTGTGCACAGTTTGTCAGAAATTGTACTCCTGTGCAGAGTTTGTCAGGAAGTGTACTCCTGTGCAGAAAGTGTCAGGATTTGTACTCCTGTGCAGAAAGTGTCAGGATGTGTACTCCTGTGCAGAGTTTGTCAGGATTTGTACTACTGTGCAGAGTTTGTCAGGATTCGTACTACTGTGCAGAGTTTGTGTGAGGAAACGCGGAAAAGCCGCCGCAAGTGCTCAGAGTAAGGCGGCTGTTTCCGTGTCTAACATGGCGGCACAACACGAAGAAACCGCCGCATGCCGCATGGGCAGAGCGGTGGACTCTGCGTTGGATACAGCAATACTACTGACATTGTGGTTGGACGCGGGGAAGCCGCCGCTTGCTTGGAGAGCAGCGCGGCGGCTCCCGCGCCCGAATCAGCGGATACATTGCAAAACATGTCTGGTGTGGCTGGGACTGCTAGTCCACACAGGTTCAGAAGGATGCGCGCGCGCGCTGAGAGGCAGAGCTTATATGACAGCCAGAGAAGAGTCAGCTGACCAAGCTGGTCAGCTGACATTTTCACCACCTTCCATTGGTCCAGCACTTAGGAGTGGCGCTGGAGAGCGCTATAGAATATATACTGGATGCTGGTCATTTCTCTGGCGTCTGGCGTTGCGATCACTACGTGGTAGCACTCAGACCTTGTCTGTATCTGTGTTCTAGCATAGTTTCAAAAGGTGTTGATGATCAAGGAACTCACACCTTAGCATTAGGAATATTGAACTGTATTATTTGTTATGACCTTCTGCCTGCCTGACTATTCCTCTGAACTCTGATTCTGTACCTTGCTATTTCTGATATCCTGTTGCCAAACTCTGCTCGTTCCTGGACTCTGTATTTGCCTCCTGATTCTGTACCTTGCTATTCTGATACTCCGTTTCCAAACCCTGCCTGTTTATTGGATTCCGTATTTGTCTCCTGAATCTGTACGTTATCTGTCTGTGTGTTAACGACCTGGCTTGCCCGACCTCGAGAACTGGCCTTACTGTTAGAGGCAGTTCCCAGACCTGTTAGTGACACCCTCTCACTGATGTCACTCACGCTCTGTCCTTCCTACTCTCAGCCTAGCTCCTCCCCCGGGAGAGTCTAGGCCATCGGAAGGAACATACTTCTGTGCAGTACTCAAAGTATACTGTTGCATCTAACACTCCCTTGTTATCTCAGGTGTCCAGAGGTTAGTAGTTATATCTGATTATCGGTGATACTGCAGATCACCAATAATCGGGTATATTCTGTATTCTCGGTGATACTGTAGTTCACCGGTAATCAGACCCTCTCTGTGTTACACCGATCGTTACAGTTTGTCAGGATTTGTACTACTGTGCAGAGTTTGTCAGGATTTGTACTCCTGCGCAGAGTTTCTCAGGATTTCTACTCCTGTGCAGAGTTTGTCAGGATTTGTAGTCCTGTGTAGAGTTTGTCAAAAATCGTACTCCTATGCAGAGTTTGTCAGGATTTCTACTCCTGTACAGAGTTTGTCAGGAATTGTACTCCCATGCAGTTTCTCAAGATTTGTGCTCCTGTGCAGAGCTTGTAAGGAATTGTGCTCTTGCGCAGAGTTTCTCAGGATTTGCACTCCTATGCTGAGCTTGTCAGAAATTGTACTCCTGTGTAGTATTTGTCAGGATTTGTACTCCTGTGCCTGATGGGCAACATCAGGTAGGCATGTGTACGCACTCTTAATGTGCTGCTAAATAATGGTGGGCACAATTTTACATTCTTCCCTTAGGGGGTGTACTCACTTTTGTTGTCAGAGATTTATACATTGATGGCTGTGTGTTGAGTTATTTTGATGCCTGCAGTGGAAGGTGCTGCAGTGTCAAATCCAGTTCCAGACACAAAACAAGTAATGCAATGTAACTGAAGCTCAGTATTATGGATGGGGGAACATTTTGAACACATTTTGAGAACGACTTTTATCTGTGCAGTTACACAGTAAACTGTCCGGTGTGAGTCCTCTGTGGTCCCTTGTAGTGGGAATTGTCCCAGGCAGGAACATCTGGCTTGCAGCCAGCATAATTATTATATTCCCCCTGTAAGTGATAGAAACTCTCATCCCCCCAGAGCTGGCTAATCCCCTGGTGTTGTGCTGCTGGACCGGCCTGCATCACCCTTGTCTCCCTTCATTAGGAGCCAGGCGCTGAGCGAGAAGACAGAAGACTCGCAGGTATGAAAGCCTTCCTGCAGAATGTGACACAACATCTGGAGAGTGTTTGTGCAGGGCTGCACAGGAACGATTAGTGCTTGCCATTATTACATTGCGCATCATAAAAGTTATTGCAAGTGGTGTGAGAGTGTCTGAGGAATAGGAAGTACCCACACAGCTCCCAACTGTCCCTCTGCTGGGGGGAAATCCAGCCTGTCCTTCATACAGCTGCGATGACTCGGTCTGAAGATTTGTGTAAGATATTAAAGTACTGTTTGGCTACTAAATATTCTCTTTTATTACTTCTAGCCAGCTATGGGAGCTATGGCCAAAGGGACAAAAGCAGGGCCTGCTGTCCCACCATTCTACTTTCCTTATGTTTAAAGGATACCCGAGGTGACATGTGACATGATGAGATAGACATGTGTATGTACAGTGCCAAGCACACAAATAACTATGCTGTGTTCCTTTTTTTCTTTCTCTGCCTGAAAGGGTTAAGCATCAGGTATGTAAGTGGCACTTCTTGTCCTGCCTCAGACTACAGTGTGACCGTCACTGATGAGAAATTACAACAATAAATAAACTGGGTTTATTTAGTCTAGAGAAAAGACGCCTTAGAGGGATCTAATTAACATGTATAAATACATCTCTACTACTGTTACGTGGATCGGAGGGTTGGCCTTAGAGCTGCGCAGCCGCACTCGTGGCTATGCGGACTGCGCAGCTGCGGCCAGCTCCGGCGGCCATGTTTGTACAGGCTGGAGAGCCCGGGCCGCGCGGTCGGGGACCGTTCGGGGGGCTATTGAGCGGCGGGGACCCGGCGGAACGGCACGGAGGGCGCAGACGGCGTCCTCCGTGCCTTACAAGCTGATGCAGGTAGCTAACTTTTTTTTTATTTTTATTTTCTATTCTTGGCCTCGTAAGTCCTTTAAAGGACTAGAGGACATGATCTGCGCATGGAGGAAAAACGTTTTAGCCATTTATTTAGGAAAGGGTTCTTTACAGTTAGAGTGATTAAGATGTGGAATGCATTGCCACAGGAAGTTGCTATGGCTTAGATGCTTTCCTTGCGTTGAAAGACATTCATGGCTACAATTACTAGGTAATGCCTAATGGTGTTGATCCAGGGATTTTATCTGATTGCCATCTGGAGTTGGGAAGGAATTTTTTTCCCTTTTGGGGCTAATTGGACCATGCCTTGTAAGGGTTTTTTCACCTTCCTCTGGATCAACAGGGATATGTGAGGGAACAGGCTGGTGTTGTACTCTCTGGTTGAACTCGATGGACGTATGTCTTTTTTCAACCAAAATAACTATGTACTATGTATGTGAAACACTTTCCTAGCACAAAATGGCTTCTGAGTGCATGAAAGAGATAAAAAGGGTCAATAGTTCATAGATTTTAGCTCTGGCATACTTCAATGAATGTGTCATTGAGCAGAAACAATACAACAGTAAAAACTTAAAAAGTAGATTCAAATATAAAATAAAACTGTGTAATATCCTAAAAAAGTCATTTTAGGTGAAGGAGGATAGATACAATTGTTTATTTCAATTGTTTATTTTCACCTTGGATGTCCTTTAAACACGAATGCTTGACTGAGCCATGTGTTTGTGTATGTGAGGAAGCCGGACGCAGCAAGTCTTGAGATAGGATGGACCGTACCATCAGTTACCCCCTGAAGCCTAGAGGTTGCCCAGACTGCACCATTATGCATCGTCACACCATAATACACATCCATTACGTATACTTTATTAATGGAGCAGCGTTTTGCTGTTCTGTGGTAATAAATAGTCTGTATAGAGCTTTCCAGCTCGGAGCCTTTGAAAACACAACGTGAAATGTATATTTTATCCAAACATAAAGCCTGTGATTTAAATAAAAGCTGGGAGAATGTTGGAGAGGCCGGGGATGAAAGGAGAAAGCGGGCGGGGACCAGGGACTTCTCCTCAAATTCTGATTTTCTCATCAGGAGCGAGTAAAAGAGAAAAAAATGGATTGTGACTAGACACAGGCCGGAATGCTGCATGTTAGCAGAGGAAGTCGGCGTCCCAGAGCCCCAATAAGCCTTTAGTGGAGCTGTGCTGTGGGAAAGGCGCACACATATTTAGCTGTCTGTGATTACAATCCAAGCTCGGAACTGCGCTCTTTATTCCTGCAGATTACAGGTTATTTATGGGGTGAAAAACTCGAGTCGGGTTATGTGCGTGTGTTCAGACAAATGTCATTTAGTACGAGTGAACAGGGCCGGCTGGGTTATTGACTGGGAAGTGTTCTTTCACCCCCGAATTATAAAGACGTCGTTTCATAAGCCACTGAAACCAGTTGTCTCGACTTTGGGGGCAGGAAGTTGTCAGAGGGCCAGCAACACAGGAAGTTGCCCCGCAGCCATTTTAAGCTGCCCATTCTCATTGCTGAGGTAGTGTATATCTCATATCTCCCGTCAGGATTTATGGTTATTGGCTTCAGATAAACATTAACCACCCTGGCGTTCTGATTAAATCGCCAGGGTGGCTGCGGGAGGGTTTTTTTTAAATAAAAAAAAAACTATTTCATGCAGCCAACTGAAAGTTGGCTGCATGAAAGCCCACTAGAGGACGCTCCGGAGGCGTTCTTCCGATCGCCTCCGGCGCCCAGAATAATGAGCGGCCTTCCTTGTTTTGCTTAGATCGTCGCCATAGCGACGAGCGGAGTGACGTCATGGACGTCAGCCGACGTCCTGACGTCTGCCGCCTCCGATCCAGCCCTTAGCGCTGGCCGGAACTTTTTGTTCCGGCTACGCTGGGCTCAGGCGGCTGGGGGGACCCTCTTTCGCCGCTGCTCGCGGCGGATCGCCGCAGAGCGGCGGCGATCGGGCAGCACACGCGGCTGGCAAAGTGCCGGCTGCGTGTGCTGCTCTTTATTTCATGAAAATCGGCCCAGCAGGGCCTGAGCGGCAGCCTCCGGCGGTGATGGACGAGCTGAGCTCGTCCATACCGCCCAGCTGGTTAAGGAATATAGAGGATGTTGTTGCTGACATGTGTAAGCTCTGTGGTTGATGTGCTGACAGTATGCATGGATGTGAGGTTTGTCTCAGCTATGTATTGCTGTTTTAGTAATTCGTTACCCTGTTGTTCACCTAAACTGGCTAGGAATGGTCGAAAATTGCCAATTTCTGATTCCGCGGGAAAATCTGCTTTCCGCCATTACCGATTACTGCATTCCGATTTTCGTAGAAATTTCTGCCGAATTTAACAACGATTTTCTCAAAAACGACAAGGTATTTTTGAAAAAAAAGAATTCCCTCTCTTGTTCCCACTCTTCTGCTTAACTACTTGCCGACTGCTCCATGCCAATTGGCGTGAGCAGTGCAGCAGCCCCAGGCATCTCTTGCCTTCAGTCTCTGATTGCCGCTCGGGAGACTATTAGATGGCGAAACAGCCGTCTAATTACTTTGTACAGTGCTGCGATCTGCAGCAGCGCTATACTAGGGATAGCCGTGTGACCCGGCTCTCCCCCTGGGACACAGGGAAGCGATCCGCTGTGATAGGCTGAAGCCTATCACAGCCAATCACGCTGATAGGCAGGCCAGGGGAGGGAGGGATTACGGGTAGTAACATTTATAAAAAAAAAACATTTAATGTAAAAATTATACAAATAAATATTTATAAAAAACAAGCAAACATTGGGGGAGCGATCAGACCCCACCAACAGAGAGCTCTGTTGGTGGGGAGAAAAGAGGGGGAGGGATCACCTGTGTGCTGAGTTTTACGGTCCTGCAGCCTGGCCTTAAAGCTCCAGTGGCCTATTTAACTAAAATAGCCTGGTCTTTAGAGGGAGTTAACACTGCGGTCCTCAAGTGGTTAATATACCCTGAATATTTGGTGTTTCTAGCACCTGTGTGGGGCTTTGCTATTAATCTCTAAAGACGGCAGCATACCACATATCGGTAATGCGGATTTTCCGCATTTTACATTACAGTCAATGGCCGCCATTTTATTGGTTAATAGAAAAGCCCCCGTAGTTGCTAGAAACACCACATTTTCAGGGTATGTTAAGCAGAAGAATGGGAACAAGAGAAAAAACTTTCAAAAAGACCTCGCAGTTTTTGAGAACATCAATGTTAAAGTCGGTGGAAATTTAAGCGATTTACGCAAAAATCCGCCTACCGCACTCTTATTACTGATTTCCGAATTCCGATGCGGAGATGCAATTTCCGATCAAAAATGCGAAAATTGCATTTCCGCGGAATGTGAGCGAGCATCCGTAAAACTGGCCAAAACACCATGTCATAGCTAACCCTAACCTTCCCTAAAGCATTCACTAACCCTAACAAAATCTCCCTTCCTGAAGCTAATACCAAAACTAAAAGTGGTCTGAAACTTAGCATTTCTTCTTTGCTCTAAAAGATTATTCACAAAATAAAATCTACTATCAAATTTTTTTCCCTAGCAGAACAGCTCCTTGCTTCAGTGGGCAGCTTGTGGACACATCTACGGTAAGTAATAACATTATCTTTTGTTTATATACCTCTGTCTGCTACATTCATAGCTGTGCTGAAAATTAGCTCTCTATGCTGAAGAAGCAGAGTGCTGAGAAGTGATCACTAGATAGATTTTAAGATATACACACAGCAGCTATGCAAGAAAATGCAATGGCCCTTTCAGAACTGATAACCCATACTTTGGGAACTTGTCATTAATGAAGAGACAATATTACTTGTGCAAAAAAGCAATGACATATAGTACAATGTAATGCATTATTCAGGATACACAATTTTACTTTAATTACCCTGATTTCAGCATCAGAAGCACTACCTAAATCTATGGGCTCGATTCACAAAGCGGTGATAACCCAGTTAAAGACTTTAGGCGTGATAACCATTTTTATCATGCCTAAACTCAGTTTAGGCATGATAAGTTTAGGCATGCTAAGTTTAGGCATGATAAGTTTAGGTGTGATAAGTTTAGGCATGCTAAGTTTAGATAAGGTTATTACGCGCACAAAGTCCCGCACGCAAAGCAGCGCCATTAAACTCTATGCAAAGTGCACCAGACTTTGCTAGCGCAAAACTTTTGATCAGCTGTGCACTGCGGTGCTAACCCAGTTGGTGCTTAAACTTATCACGTCTAAAAACTTATCACACCTAAACTTATCATGCCTAAACTTATCACACCTAAACATCATGCCTAAACAGAGTTTAGGCGTGATAAAGGGCTTTTCACCACGGTGCTAACTGTTAGCACCGCTTTGTGAATCAGGCCCTATGTATTGCTGTATATTGATATGTAACCCCGCCGTCTCAGTGACTGATATTTAGCTATTTAGTTATTTAGCCTTTGCCCCAGGAGCTCTAGGAGTCCAGGCGTTGTTTCTGCTCACTTTGGAACACACAGCTAACAAGCATTCTGCAGTGATGCTCCTTGCCAGCAGTAAAGTTGTCACCACCCATGATACATTTCAAACTGTAAATCAGGGAGAGGAAGGATTTGAAAATGGGCAAACATTGACCAAATAATGTATAAATTAATATTGTAAAATATAAGCAATTTTAGTCATTAATAGTGATGATCATAATCTGCTAATTACGATTATGCAAAATTTTGCATACATTTTCAGAATTATGGCCATATGTAATTACAATTTGGACATTCACTTGATTTAAAGAGAACCCGAGGTGGCATTGTATTACGTTAGTGGGGCACAGAGGCTGGTTGGGCACACTAACACCAGCCTCTGTTGCCCCATCGTGTGTCTCAAAGACCCCCCTGCTCGCCGCTATACTCCCCGCAGTGCTGGCAATGTTTACTCTAGCGCTGTCTGTCAGCGCCGCTCCCCCGCCTCCTCCGCATCGCCGCTACCCGCCCTCGTCCCTTCCCTCCAATCAGCGGGAGGGAAGGGACGAGGGCGAGTAGCGGCGATGCGGAGGAGGCGGCGGAGCGGCGCTGACAGACAGCGCTAGAGTAAACATTGTGCTGGCGACACGCTGCATGTCGCCAGCACTGCGGGGGTATAGCGGCGAGCAGGGGGGTATTTGAGACACACGATGGGGCAACAGAGGCTGGTGTTAGTGTGACCAACCAGCCTCTGTGCCCCACTAACGTAATACAATGCCACCTCGGGTTCTCTTTAAGGTGGCTGGGTGGTGTAATGGTTAAGGGCTCTGCCTCTGACATGGGAGACCAGGGTTTGAATCTCGGCTCTGCCTTTTCAGTAAGCCAGCACCTATTCAGCATCTTTTAGTGTAATCCATTCATAGTTTCGCGTAAATTTGGGGTAATTTTTGCCGACTTTATCGGTTAATAGCAAAGCCTCTATACATGCTATAGTCACGAACATTTTTTAAAGACTAGTTTTTGAGAAAATCCATTTTAAATATGAAAAGTGGTTGTTTTTCTGAGTTTAAAAAACAGTTTTACCTTTGCATTTTTAAAATCGATCTTAAAAACTATAAGGTCTTTTTGAAAAATTATTTTTCATTATTCCTACTAATCCCCCATAACATACGTAACACCAATAATGGTGGTGACACAATAGTGTGTATGGAGGCTTTGTACTAAATTACACAAAAATTTCATATAATTGGGAAATTACAGTTCTAGATTACGTTTACAAACAAAATTAAGATTTTTAATTACGATTTAATTTAATTACAATTTTTTCCCCAAATTTCACCTTACAATTTTGCATTGATATTGCAAATTACGATGTGAAATTACGGTTATGCGAAATTTTTGCTCATCACTAATCATTAGGTTAAGCTTTGTAAAGTTCCTCTTTAAAGGATACAGGAGTTGAATTCTGCTATTTATTTACTTACTTGGGGCTTTTCCCAGGTGAACATGTAAAAAAGGCACCTGGAAAAAACGGTGCAGGGGATTACCGCTAGTAAAATATTGGTAAAGATATTCCACTACTTAATTCCAATAGTTAAATATACAGGATCTTCTCAAGAAATTAGCATATTGTTATAAAGTTCATTATTTTCTGTAATGTACTGATAAACATTAGACTTTCATTTATTTTAGATTCATTACACACAACTGAAGTAGTTCAAGCCTTTTATTGTTTTTAATATTGATGATTTTGGCATACAGCTCATTAAAACCCAAAATTCCTATCTCAAAAAATTAGCATATTTCATCCGACCAATAAAAGAAAAAAGTGTTTTTAAAACAAAAAAAGTCAACCTTCAAATAATTATGTTCAGTTATGCACTCAATACTTGGTCGGGAATAGTTTTGCAGAAATGATTGCTTCAATGCGGCGTGGCATGGAGGCAATCAGCCTGTGGCACTGCTCAGGTGTTATGGAGGCCCAGGATGCATAGATAGCAGGCTTAAGCTCATCCAGAGTGTTGGGTCTTGCGTCTCTCAACTTTCTCTTCACAATATCCCACAGATTCTCTATGGGGTTCAGGTCAGGAGAGTTGGCAGGCCAATTGAGCACAGTAATACCATGGTCAGTAAACCATTTACCAGTGGTTTTGGCACAAGGCTTAAACTACTTCAGTTGTGTGTAATGAATCTAAAATATATAAAAAAAGTCTAATGTTTATTAGTACATTTCAGAAAATAATGAACTTGATCACAATATGCTAATTTTTTGAGAAGATCCTGTAATGCTTTTTCTGATATTTTTCCATGTCTTAACCTAACCCTACTCTTACACAGAACCCTCCCTCTACCGAGCCTACCCTAAGACCTCCCTCTACCGATGCCTAACCGTAATACTTCCCTCTACCGATGCGTAACCTTAAGGCCTACCACTACCAATGCCTAACCCTAAGTGCTCCCTATACCAATGCCTATCCTAAGACATCCCACTCTCGATGCCTAACCCTAAGACCTCCCTCTACTGATGCCGCCTAACCCTAAGACCTCCCTCTATCGATGCTTAGCCCTAGGAACCTCCTCTACAGATGCCTAACCGTAAGACCACCCTCTACTGATGCCTAACCCTAAGACCGCCCACTATCAATGCCTAATCCTAAGTCATTCCTATACCAATGCCTATCCTAAGACATCCCTCTACCGATGCCTAACCCTAAGATCTCCCTCTACCAAGGTCTAATCCTAAAACCTCCGTCTACCGATGCCTAACCATAGAACCTCACTCTACTGATGCCTAACCATAGAACCTCACTCTACTGATGCCTAGCCCTAAAACCGCCCTCTACATATGGCTAACCCTAAAGCCGCCCTCTACCTATGCCTAACCCTTAACCCCCCCCTCCAGGTGGTGACCAACACTTAACCCACCGAACGCCAAACACTTAAACCCCCCCCTAACCTTAACCTAACTCCCCTGCCGCAAAGCAATGACTTGCAGCAAAGAATGTAAATTTGGGTGCCTGGAGATGCCACCACTAAGTGGTGATTTGTGGCAAAGAAAGTTAATTTGGGCATCTGAAGGTGCCGCTGAAAAGTGGCGATTTGTGGCAAAGAAGGTAAATTTGGCTGCCTGATAAAATCACAGGCACCAAGGCATTCCGATATAGGGTGCACCCAGATTTCCCTGCTTTGCCTCAAATAACGGCTTTTATAATGGGCACATATGGAGGTGCCCTTTTTCCGCAAGGGCTCCTCTGCCCTTTTTTTCCTGTATCATTCTACCAGCCTCTAGAAATCTGTGTGTCCCTCGCAGCAGTTCTGCTGTGGTTCAGTCACCTGCTGTTCCCTACATAATGATGAGTGACCCGCAGGGGCGTAACTAGAAATCACTGGGCCCCCCTGCGAATATTTGGATGGGGCCCCCCCCCATAGGTGCCAAATAATCGTAATGGGGCAGCGTTTCACTGTAAATTAATTGTAAAGTGGGCAGCATTTTACCAGACAATCGTAATGTGGGCCAGAAAATCGTAATGTGGGCAGAGTTCACCAGAAAATCGTAATGTGGGTCTTTAGAAAATCATAATGTGGGCAGAGTTCACCAGAAAATCGTAATGTGGGCAGAATTCACCAGAAAATCGTAATGTGGGCACCAGTCACCAGAAAATCGCAATGTGGGCATCAGTCACCAGAAAATCCTAATGTGGGCAGAAGTCACCAGAATATCGTAATGTGGGCAGCAGTCACCAGAAAATCCTAATGTGGGCAGCAGTCACCAGAATATCATAATATGGTTGCAGCACAAACCAGAAAATCCTAATGTGGGCAGCAGTCACCAGAAAATCCTTATGTGGGCAGCAGTCACCAGAATATCGTAATGTGGGCAGCAGTCAGTCACCAGAATATCGTAATGTGGGCAGCAGTCACCAGAAAATCACAATGTGGGCATCAGTCACCAGAAAATCGCAATGTGGGCAGCAGTCACCAGAAAATCCTAATGTGGGCAGAAGTCACCAGAATATCGTAATGTGGGCAGCAGTCACCAGAAAATCCTAATGTGGGCAGCAGTCACCAGAAAATCCTTATGTGGGCAGCAGTCACCAGAAAATCGCAATGTGGACAGCAGTCACCAGAAAATCGTAATGTGGGCAGCAGACACCTGAAAATCGCAATGTGGGCAGCAGACACCAGAAAATCGCAATGTGGGCAGCAGACACCAGAAAATCGCAATGTGGGCAGCAGTCACCTGAAAATCGTAATGTGGGCAGCATACACCAGAAAATCGCAATGTGGGCAGCAGACACCAGAAAATCGCAATGTGGGCAGCAGACACCTGAAAATCGCAATGTGGGCAGCAGACACCTGAAAATCGTAATGTGGGCAGCAGACACCTGAAAATCGTAATGTGGGCAGCAGACACCTGAAAATCGTAATGTGGGCAGCAGTGACCAGAAAATCGCAATGTGGGCAGCAGTGACCAGAAAATCGTAATGTGGGCAGCAGGCACCTGAAAATCGTAATGTGGGCAGCAGACACCAGAAAATCGCAATGTGGGCAGCAGACACCAGAAAATCGCAATGTGGGCAGCAGACACCTGAAAATCGCAATGTGGGCAGCAGACACCTGAAAATCGTAATGTGGGCAGCAGACACCTGAAAATCGTAATGTGGGCAGCAGACACCTGAAAATCGTAATGTGGGCAGCAGTGACCAGAAAATCGCAATGTGGGCAGCAGTGACCAGAAAATCGTAATGTGGGCAGCAGGCACCTGAAAATCGTAATGTGGGCAGCAGACACCAGAAAATCACAATGTAGGCAGCAGACACCAGAAAATCGCAATGTGGGCAGCAGACACCTGAAAATCACAATGTGGGCAGCAGACACTAGGAAAAAAAATGCACCTGTGAAAAAAACCAATTCACTTACCTGACAGAAGTCTTCTCCTCTCCCGGCATCTGGCTCGCAGCTCCCCGAGTCCTCCTGCAGCACATCTCCCGCGCTGACAGGCAGAGTGCAGGGCTACGGCAAGATGGCTGCCGAAGCCCTGTACTAGAGACACAAAGTCTCCAGTGTAGGGCTTCTTCGGCGGCCATCTTGCCGTAGCCCTGCTCTGCCTGCCGGAGACTATGCAGGCTGCTGGGCTGCGGGGAATGAAGCACCTTGCTGGGGGGTCCAGAGCAGCGCTCCCCCCACGCACAGTGAGCGGGCCCCAGAGCAGCCCCGGGCCCTCCTGCGGCTGAGGGGGTCGCATCCCCGGTAGGTACGCCGGTGGTGACCCGGCTGAGTCTGCAGGCTTCTGCCCATGCAGGGGAGCACGTGTGCCGCTCGTGATTGCGCTCCCATGGCCTGGTCTACAAACTGTACACAAGACCTGTCTGACCTGCATGCCTGAACTTATTGACAGACATACCCCAGGCTGCCCCCTCAGATCCTTCAACGATCTGCGCCTGGCCATCCCGCCCACCTCCCACTCCCATGGGAGACTGCAGGACCTCTCAAGTGCTGCCCCCACTCTCTGGACCTGCTTCTACCAACCATCAGGCTTGCCTTATCCTTCAACACCTTCAACACCTTCAAATAAGCCCTCAGGTTTGCCTTCCCCCTCCCCCCCAGCATCAATGCCATAAATCGCTCTGCTGAGCTCCTATTATACAACCCATACCTAGTGTGTCCCTACCCCCCTCCCTTTAGATTGTAAGCCTCCCGCAGTGTCCTCCTCCTAGTGTAACCAACTTGATCATGCACCCCCGTTACTGCTCGCGACGTTACCCGACGTTACATTATGGCACACGACGGGCGTGAACGGGAAGTAAAACGATCGTCCTCCTGCGGTCTGCCGTTCAGCCGCATTCAGCCCTGGTAACTGGCTCAGTCAGGATCAGTCTGGGTCTTCTACACATGTACAGAAGACCTGGACTGACACAACTGAGCAAGTTAACGGGGCTCGTCGTGGCTGAACGGCAGACCCAGGAGGACAGCGAGGGACTCACATATGTTTATGGGGCTGGAGGAAACCCCGGATAAATATCGATTCTTCTTAGTTTTTCACCTCTGAGTAGTGTTGGGCGAACACCTGGATGTTCGGGTTCGGGAAAGTTCGCCGAACATGGCCGCAATGTTCGGCATGTTCGGGCCGAACCCCGAACTCCCCGAACATCCCGCTTTTGGGGGCCCTATGGGGTCGCAGGCATAAGGGGGGAGCATGCCCCGATCGCGGGGGGGGGGGTCGGAAATTCCCCCCACCCCCTCCGCTAGCGCTCCCCCCTCTGCCCGCTTCCCCATACAAAAGTTTCAGGAAGTACCGGTCCGGTGGTAGTGGGTGGCTGGCAGTGGGCGGCACTGTGAAGTGAGTGACTGAGGAGGAGGAGTCCGGAGAGTGACGCGTTGAGGGAGGCCGGGCAGCGGGCGGTTCAGCAGTAGTACCGTACTACTGCTGAACCGCCCGCTGCCCGGCCTCCCTCAACGCGTCACTCTCCGGACTCCTCCTCCTCAGTCACTCCACAGTGCCGCCCACTGCCAGCCACCCACTACCACCGGACCGGTACTTCCTGAAACTTTTGTATGGGGAAGCGGGCAGAGGGGGGAGCGCTAGCGGAGGGGGTGGGGGGAATTTCCGACCACCCCCCGCGATCGGGGCATGCTTCCCCCTTATGCCTGCGACCCCATAGGGGGGCAGTATTCGGCCGAATAGGGCTCTGTTCGGCCGAACAGGGGCCCTGTTCGGCCCTGTTCGGCGGCCAATTAGTAGTTCGGGGTGAACCCGAACTTAAAAGGCCGAACACCATCAGGTGTTCGGCCGAACTCGAACATCACCCGAACAGGGTGATGTTCTGCAGAACCCGAACAGTGGCGAACACTGTTCGCCCAACACTACCTCTGAGACTCTTTTAGCATCACTGAAAGGGAAAGCTACATACCAATATGCACCAATATATAGCTATAGAGCAGGGGTCAGGAACCTTTGTGGCTGAGAGAGCCATAAACGCCACATATTTTAAAATGTAATTCCCCGAGAGCCATACAATATTTTTTAAACTGGGACAGTAGGGCTCACGTCCCTGTTGCCATAGTAATGTGTATACAGTTGATCCTCCGGGCAGTGGAAGTGTCTTCAGCTTCTCTTGGGTTTCAGCAACATCAACAATTTCCCCGAGAGCCAGACAGGAGAAATACCGACTAACAGCTTGTACAATTAGCTAGCTGACTTGGGGGTTGATTCACTTTGTAGGACGAGATCCCCGCACTTTGGCCCAATAGGCTGCTTGTCAAGTGACAGACAGCCTATTTGGGCCAGTGAAAGTGTGGGGATCTTGTCCTACAAAGTCACTGGACATGACAGGGTCCAGAGTGGGACAATTGGAGCAGCTGTTACTTTTGGTGGGAGCGCAACTAAGTTAGTAGTGCATGCTACAGCAGTAGTGTGCCTACTTTGAAAATTGTACTTGCGCTGTCACACTAAGCTGCGCTGCTTGAGCAGTGTAGCATAGTGAATCAACCCCTACTGATTTGTCTGTGAGCTAGATGCAGCCATCAAAAGAGCCACATCTAGCTCCAGGGGCGTAGCAATAGGCCCTGCAGCGCCTGCGCCCGCGGGGGGGCCCGGCCCCCCCCTGGGGCCCGCTCGGGGCCGTTTTTTGGGGGCTGGAGGGGTGGCAGCATGAGGGGAAAGCCTTGCCCACAGTCGGCGGGGAGAGGGGAAGTTCCCCCCTCTCCCTCACCTCGGGACTCTCCCCTCTGCGCCCCCCTCCAGCTAGTGAATGTGTGTGGGCAGCGGGCAGCAGCGGCGGCGGGATACATACCTTCTTCCTTGCGTTCCATCGCCGCCTTCTCGCTCTAGCGGCTGACGTCACTTCCGGAAGCGGAAGTGACGTCAGCCGCTAGAGCGAGAAGGCGGCGATGGAACGCAAGGAAGAAGGTATGTATCCCGCCGCTGCTGCCCGGCCCGCTGCCCACACACATTCACTAGCTGGAGGGGGGCGCAGAGGGGAGAGCCCCGAGGTGAGGGAGAGGGGGGAACTTCCCCTCTCCCCGCCGACTGTGGGCAAGGCTTTCCCCTCATGCTGCCACCCCTCCAGCCCCCAAAAACCGGCCACGAGCGGGCCCCGGGGGGGGGGGGGGGGGGGGGGCGCTCTGAAATTCTGCAGGGGGATTTTCAGGTGTCTGCTGCCCACATTACGATTTTCAGGTGTCTGCTGCCCACATTATGATTTTCTGGTGTCTGCTGCCCACATTGCGATTTTCTGGTGTATGCTGCCCACATTGCGATTTTCAGGTGTCTGCTGCCCACATTGCGATTTTCAGGTGTCTGCTGCCCACATTGCGATTTTCTGGTGTCTGCTGCCCACATTACGATTTTCAGGTGTCTGCTGCCCACATTGCGATTTTCAGGTGTCTGCTGCCCACATTACGATTTTCTGGTCACTGCTGCCCACATTGCGATTTTCAGGTGTCTGCTGCCCACATTACGATTTTCAGGTGTCTGCTGCCCACATTACGATTTTCTGGTGTCTGCTGCCCACATTGTGATTTTCAGGTGTCTGCTGCCCACATTGCGATTTTCAGGTGTCTGCTGCCCACATTGCGATTTTCAGGTGTCTGCTGCCCACATTGCGATTTTCTGGTGTCTGCTGCCCACATTACGATTTTCTGGTCACTGCTGCCCACATTGCGATTTTCAGGTGTCTGCTGCCCACATTACGATTTTCAGGTGTCTGCTGCCCACATTGCGATTTTCAGGTGTCTGCTGCCCACATTGCGATTTTCAGGTGCTTGCTGCCCACATTACGATTTTCAGGTGTCTGCTGCCCACATTACGATTTTCAGGTGTCTGCTGCCCACATTACGATTTTCAGGTGTCTGCTGCCCACATTACGATTTTCAGGTGTCTGCTGCCCACATTACGATTTTCTGGTGTATGCTGCCCACATTAGGATTTTCTGGTGACTGCTGCCCACATTGCGATTTTCTGGTGACTGTTGCCCACATTGCGATTTTCTGGTGACTGCTGCCCACCTTGCGATTTTCTGGTGACTGCTGCCCACATAAGGATTTTCTGGTGACTGCTGCCCACATTAGGATTTTCTGGTGTGTGCTGCCCACATTATGATATTCTGGTGACTGACTGCTGCCCACATTACGATATTCTGGTGACTGCTGCCCACATTAGGATTTTCTGGTGACTGATGCCCACATTGAGATTTTCTGGTGACTGCTGCCCACATGGCGATTTTCTGGTGACTGCTGCCCACATGGCGATTTTCTGGTGACTGCTGCCCACATGGCGATTTTCTGGTGACTGCTGCCCACATTACGATATTCTGGTGACTGCTGCCCACATTAGGATTTTCTGGTGACTGATGCCCACATTGCGATTTTCTGGTGACTGCTGCCCACATGGCGATTTTCTGGTGACTGCTGCCCACATGGCGATTTTCTGGTGACTGCTGCCCACATGGCGATTTTCTGGTGACTGCTGCCCACATTGCGATTTTCTGGTGAACTCTGCCCACATTACGATTTTCTGTCCCACATTACGATATTCTGGTGAACGCTGCCCACATTACAATTGTCTGGTGAATGCTGTCCACGTTACAATTTTCTGGTGACTGCTGCTCATGTTACGATTTTCTGGTGACTGGTGCCCACATTACGATTTTCTGGTGAACTCTGCCCACATTATGATTTTCTGGTGAACTCTGCCCACATTATGATTTTCTGGTGAACGCTGCCCACATTACGATTGTCTGGTGAATGCTGTCCACGTTACAATTTTCTGGTGACTGGTGCCCACATTACGATTTTCTGGTGAACTCTGCCCACATTATGATTTTCTAAAGGCCCACATTACGATTTTCTGGTGAACTCTGCCCACATTACGATTTTCTGGCCCACATTACGATTGTCTGGTAAAATGCTGCCCACTTTACAATTAATTTACAGTGAAACGCTGCCCCATTACGATTATTTGGCACCTATGGGGGGGGGGGGGGGGGGGCATCCAAATATTCGCAGGGGGGCCCAGTGACGCCCCTGTCTAGCTCCCAAGCCATAGGTTCCCTACCCCTGCTATAGGAAGTGTTTCTGATGCCGAAACCAGGAAAATTACCGTAAAAGGGGGTATTCTGAATAATTTACTGCATTCTACTATGGCATATGGCTACTCTGTCTCTGGCCACAGCTACTCCACACACGGGTCCCCAGCTGCCGCTGCGTCCCCTGCCGTCCGCTGCCGAGGCGGATCCTGGCCGCTGCGGATACTTGGCCCCCAGCTCTCCGACACTCTGGTCTCCTGCAGCCCGACTGGTTCCTACCCGCTGCTGCTGAACTGGACACTCCCTGCTGCCGGTAGGTTCAGATCTCTGCCTCTGCCTGGTTCCACCTAGCCTGCATTTCCTGTAGCCTCCGCTCCCAGACAGGATAGCTGTCTCACACGGCCCTCACATGGCCCTCCACCACCCTTTGCTGGAGTAGTCAGCTAGCAATCCCCAAGGCAAAATCGCAGCCCTAGCCCCACTCACAGACAACTCCCTCTGTCCCTGCTGTTCTGCAACCACCACTGCTGCATCTGCCCTGCTACCACCTCTGCCGCACCTGCCCTAGAAGTGCATCTGCCCTGCGTCCACAGCTACTGCTCGGAGCAGGAACTGCTGTACAGAGCAGGTTTGCTGTGCCACTCTGCACTCGCCATCGCCGGCGCTGGTCTGCCACTCGGTACAGCCCCTACGGCACACCACTGCCCTCGGGATACTAGCTCCACCAAGGGGATCAAATGTGGCCTGCAGTACTATGCCACTGCCCCCGGGCAGGGGAGGAAGGCAGACAAACTCCCCCGCACCTCCACACCCTTTCACCCTGCCCAGGGAGGACCTACTCCATTGGGAGTCCAGAGTGCGCAGCAAACTATTCGACCAACTGCGGGACATTGTCAACTCCCACATCAACCACCTGATGGTCAGCGGCCACAGTGCCCCGAAGAAACGGCGCCACAGGGGATGTAGAGCAGGTGCCCTTGTGCGTCTAAAGAAGAAGGGCTCCGCTCCCCCATCCCTGCTATCCTTCTTGGGAACGTCTGTTCTCTCACTAACAAGGTGGAAGAGCTGCTCCTACTTCTCGACAGCAAACCGGCGAGCAGCAGGAACACTCCAGTTCTCTGCTTCACAGAGACCTGGCTGAACGATGGCATTCCCGATAACCACCTACAGGTGCCAGGCTACAACCTCCACCGTGCCGACCGTGATCCCACCCTCTCCGGGAAAAAGCGAGGAGGTGGGATATGCTTCTACATAAACTCCGCCTGGTGCACCGACACCACCATCCTCTGCACTAACTGTTCCCCTGATGCTGAGATCCTAGCAAACAATTGCAGGCCACAGTACTCGCCCAGAGAGATCACATCCTTTGTTCTCGTCGGAGTCTACATCCCCCCTGACGCAAACACCAAGCAGGCCCTACATATCCTGAGCAACTGCATCTCTAGGTGCGAAACCCTCCTCCCAGGGGCCCTCCTCATCATACTGGGGGACTTCAACAATGCTAAACTGAACCTAGAACTGCCTCAGTACAAGCAGCATTTGACCTGCCCCACCAGGAACGACAGCACCCTCGACCACTGTTACACTGTCCACAAGAATATGTACAAGGCTGCTCAAGGTGCTGCCCTGGGGAACTCCGACCACAGCCTAATTCACCTGATCCCCACCTACAGGAGACACCTAGACACCGTCAAGCCTGCCATCCGGTCATCCAAAAGGTGGTCTGAGGAGGCTAAGCGGGAGCTCCAGGCATGCTTTGATTGCACGGACTGGACAGCCCTGGCGGCCCCCACCCTGGAGGAATGGACTGAGAACATCACCTCCTATATCAGTTTCTGTGAGAACACATGCATCCCAACCAAGACCTTCAAGGTGTACCCCAACAATAAGCCTTGGTTTAGCAGCAAGCTGCGCCGGCTCAGGAAACTGAAGGAGGTAGCGCACAAGTCTGGCTCCCTTGAAGAGTTCAGAGGGGCCAGGAATGCCCTAAATCGTGAACTGAAGCATGAAAAGAAAGCCTACTCGGACAAGCTGAGGCTAAGCCTTCAGTCCAACAACTCACGTGAGGTCTGGAAAGGCTTGAGGGCAGTTACAAACTTCAAGCCCCCCCCCCCAGCAAACACCACCTAGCACCCAGCTGGCTGACGAACTCAATGACTTCTATTGCAGGTTTCAGCAAAGTCCCAAGCAGCCTGGAGACTCCGGGGCCATGGCTGGAGAGGCGCACTCCCCTCCACCTAACTTAGAGGACAGTGGTCCCGCAGCTTCAGAGGCAGTCCAAGAAGTGGAGGTGCTACGTCACCTGCGCAAACTCAACCCCAGGAAAGCTTCAGGCCCGGACGGCGTGTCGTCAATCTGTCTGAAGACGTGTGCAGTCCAGCTAGCTCCTGTCCTCACCTCCATCTTCAACAGGTCTCTAACAGAAGGCAAGGTCCCCTCCTGCTTTAAAGAGACTCCGTAACAAAAATTGCATCCTGTTTTTTATCAACCTACAAGTTCCAAAAGCTATTCTAATGTGTTCTGGCTTACTGCAGCACTTTGTACTATCACAGTCTCTGTAATAAATCAATGTATCTTTCCCTTGTCAGACTTGTCAGCCTGTGTCTGGAAGGCTGCCAAGTTCTTCAGTGTTGTGGTTCTGCTTTGCACTCCCCCCTCAGGGGGGAAAGAAACACACAAATGATCTCTTGAGATTCAAAAGGAAGGCTGTATACAGCCTGCTTGTGTATGGATGTATTTTCTATGTGTGGACATACTGTACATCAACCTACTTCCTGTTTTGGTGGCCATTTTGTTTGTTTATAAACAAACTTTTTAAAACTGTTTTTAACCACTTTTAATGCGGCGGGGAGCGGCGAAATTGTGACAGATGGTAATAGGAGATGTCCCCTAACGCACTGGTATGTTTACTTTTGTGCGATTTTAACAATACAGATTCTCTTTAAGAGATCCACTATCATCCCAGTCCCCAAAAAAACGGGGAACACGGATCACAATAATTTCAGACCAGTAGCCCTAACCCCCACCATCATGAAGATCTTTGAGCGGCTCATTCTTGCCTCGCTGAAGCTATCCACGAACGCCCTCCTGGACCCACATCAATTTGCCTACAGGGCCAATAGGTCGGTAGAGGATGCCATCAACATCAGTCTGGCACACATCACGGAGCACCTCGATAGACCTGACTCTTATGCTAGGCTCCTGTTCCTGGACTTCAGTTCCGCGTTCAATACCATCTGCCCAGACATCCTGCTTGCCAACCTTGCGCAGCTGAGAGTAGCCCCCTACCATTGCAGGTGGATTAGAGACTTCCTTTCAAACAGATCGCAGAAGGTTAAGCTTGGCAAGTGCTACTCCAGCGAGCGAACAACTAACACAGGAGCACCGCAAGGGTGTGTTTTGTCCCCGCTCCTGTTCTCATTATACACCAACAACTGCACCTCAACCGATGACTCTGTCAAGATCATTAAATTCGCAGATGACACAACAATCATCGGCCTCATCAGCAGGAATAGCGAGCATGCCTATCGTTATGAGATAGACAGGATCTGCAACTGGTGCAAAGACAACAATCTCGTCCTCAATGCGGCAAAGACTGTTGAACTGATTGTGGACTATAGGAAGCGCCCGCCGCCCATCCGTCCAGTCCACATTGGGGAGACCGAGGTCACCAGGGTTCCGTGCGTTAGATTCCTCGGCACATCCATTACTAATGACCTAAGATGGGGGGAGAACACCACCAAAATCCAGAAGAAGGCACAGCAGCGGCTATTCTTCTTGCGCCAGCTGAAAAAATTCGGTATCCCGCGTGAACTGCTTAAGAATTTCTACACGGCTGCTGTGGAATTCATCCTGTGCTCCTCCCTCATCGTCTGGCATGCAGGAGCATCTGCCAGGGACAAGTACAAACTGAATAGAGTAATTAGCACCGCAGAAAAGATCATCGGAGTTCCCCTGCCGCCCCTTGATCTTCTCCACACTACCAGAATGAGGACAAGAGCCATCAAGATCTCGCAAGACCCCTCCCACCCCGGCAACCGCTTCTTCAAGCTTCTCCCACTGGGCCGCCGTTTCAGAGCCATCCCATCCAGAACCACCAGACGCTGGAATACCTTCTTCCCTCAGGCGATACACCTTCTGAACTCAACCTCGACCCCCCCATGACCAGTTCAGCCATCCCCTGGCCCTTGCCCTGAATGCACGTTCCTTAGGCTCACTCCATGTGTGTTATGTTATTTGTGATGCAGTACATGCTATGTTATATATGTTTGCTATGTTTGTATATGTTCGACTGCCATGCCATGTGTACCAAAAACAATTCCGGGTACGTCATTCCGCGTACTTGGCGAATAAAGCGGATTCTGATTCTGATATGTCACTACAGGGCCTCTTTAACAGAAGCTGGTAGATAGGAGTGCTGTCAATAAATACATACATATTGTGTGTATATCTGTCTGCATGGAGCTTAGCCTTACAGTGTTAGCAGTGATTGGTGCACTCGGTGCTGGCGCAGCGCATCTAAGCTGCCAAATACCACATGCTGCGGCCTGCACTGTCTAATCCAGAATATACTGCCCAGCTAACGTTGGAAAAAGACAGCAGCAATACGAAAATATGAAAAAGCGAGTCCTTGCGACTCACAGACAGCGGCTTTCGTCGAACGTCAGCTGGACCCAAAACCATTTTCCAAAAAAATGTAATGAAAGGCGATACCTGGAAGATGCCCAGTGGCAGCTGCTTTCTCAGTGCAGCGCTGGATCGTCTCCGCATGGTAAAATCATCTGTCTCAGCGCAAGGATCCTTAATAGCAAAAACAATTCTGCACTGGGGGTGGGGAACAGACCAAACAGCGAGGATCATTTCATCACGTCTTCCCGCAGACCAGACCGCTCCAAATCATCATCTCCTGCACCAACACCTCTGATAACTACTGATTATTGCAGCAACATCAGGCCCAAGCCAGGGACGCGGGTATAACGCCAGGCCCAGAGCTATGTATTGTATAAAAGTGGTCCTGAAAATTTAACTTTCTTTCTGCACTAAAAGATAAGCAACAGCATAATTATCGTAAAAAAACAACTTTTATTTGATACAGCTGATACAAATCCTGTAATAATTCTGCAGTGTGCCTACTTCCTGCTTTCATTTCTCTATGTTTTCCTTGTAACCCGTGTAAGAGTTCAGGTCCACTTTAAAACAGAGATGCCATAACCTTTGAACAGTGACATAGACTAAAACAGTGATGCTTTCCTAAAGTAAATGTGAAGCAAGATTTTTTTTTTCAAAGCATAATGTTGCGCCTTTAACCACTTCACCCCCCAAGGAGTTTTTACCCTAAAGGACCAGAGCAATTTCACCGGTCAGCGCTCCTCCCTTTTATTCGCCAATAACTTTATTACTATTTGTCACAACAAAATATTCTATACCTTGTTTTTTTTTCCTTCACAAATTTGGCTTTTTGTGGGCCATACTTGTTTTCAGAAATTACGGTACTTTATTTTGTATGCATTTTATAGGAAAACACAAGAAAAAGATGAAAAATACACTATTTTTAAAATTCCATCACCTATAGTTTTAAAATAAGCAATGCTACTATAAATAAAACCCATCCATTGTATTTGCCCATTTGTCCTGGCTATAGCAACATTTAAAGTATGCACCTAGTACAATGCATGGTTATAATATATTATTTGGAAATACAGTATAGGTCTAATTTTTATGTTTTTGGTTTTCCATGTCCGGTCATCAATTAAAAGCTCTTACGTACTAAAATAAAAGTAATATACCCTTGTGACATACATATTAAAAAAAGCATAGTCCCCAAGGCTACTGTTTACATATTTTTTAACAAGTTTTTTTTTTATATGTTAAGTGTTGAGGGGGTGATTAATTTTAAATTATATATGTACTCTGTGTGTGTAATTTTACTTTTTGCCTCTAGATGGCTCTAGAAACTCTATCCTGATTTACCAGGAAGTTGTTCTTTTTTTTTTTTTTTTACTTCAATTTACTACTTCCTTTATGATGAATGGACATGGCCCCTCATCGGGGTCATGTCCATTCATTAAAGGCACTGAAATTGGTTTGGGGAACTGTTTTTGCCCTTCACCTATCACTGATCTCCGAGACCTGACGGGTACAAGCGGGAATGGTGGTGGGGTGGGGGTGCGCGCGCGTGCTCAATGGCGGTGGGAGAGAGCGATGCATTAAAATAGCCTGGAGCTGTTAAGAGGCTCCAGCATGACATTTTAATGTGATGGCTTGCCATTAAATGGTTAAGGCACACACACTATACTGTCCCAATCCACCCAAATCTGAAATCCCTCTGTAAATTGATGGACCAATTTGGTTGAATATCCTTGTAACAGGAAGAGGCACAGCTGGTTTGTCTCTGCCTCACATCTGCCCAAGTCTGTCCGTCTCCTCCCCTTTGTCTGCCCTTTAAACGCCTCTCTGGAGCCGCGCTCCTGATGCTGCCCGTCTCCCAGCTCAGACTTCCTGCTCTGGAGCAGTGTGGTGCGCTCAGGAGTGCGGCGTGCACATCCGCATTGTATGGGGGAATAGGAGATGACCTGGAAGTGCTCAAAAGGTAACAGTCATCTTTGAGAAAAAAAACCCTGATCTTTGGGGATGAAAATATCAGCAAGTAGAAGCGATGGAGCTGCGGCAATGTCACCAACAGTGTGTAAATAATACACTGAAGAGATCCATGTGTTCTTTATTTATATTTATTTAGTTTTTTGCTTCACATTTGTTTTAACCCTTTAGCAGCCAATTTATTTAGAGGCTTGCAAGTGCACCAGGCCAATTTATTTTAGCACTTTTTTTTTTTTATATTTCTTACTTGTTACATTTCCCTGTTTCTAATTAATACTGCTGTAATGTGTATTTATGGCCACTTGTCACTAGGGGGCAATGTGAGACAATAACAGAGGACTTCTGCTTTCGGTTTCTATATTTTCTGCTAGCAGAGAGACATCAAAACATTCCAAGAATTTACAGCACAAGTTCTGTTGATTGAGGCCAAAAGCAGTGCAGTGCTGCCAATGGGTTAAAGGACCACTATCGTGAAAAAATGTAAAATTTAAAATACATTAGAGAGACAGACTAACCAGCAAGCTCATGGTGACCCAGAACTCATTGGAGTGTGTAAGGGACTACAATGGTCCTAAAAGCCCCCTTACTAAGATGTTAAGAAAAACAAAAGTTTGCTTTCTTAAAACAGAAATAATTTGCGATAATTCAGGTTGGAGTGAGCTTGAGATGTCTCCCAGAGCACCACTGCTGAATATATGCAAATTAACCATTGTTACCCTTAGAAGATAAACACACCTCCAGAACCGATGGAATGCAATGATGTGTCAGTTTGTTAATTTGTACAGAGCCAGAATAATCCAACATGCATACAGACTGTTTTGGATTGTTTGATCCTCATCAGTGCATTAGTATACAGTACATACCCATAAGAAGTACATTTCTCCCTGATTAAAATGAACTACAAGTATAATTGACTTTTCTCTTTTATTCCTGTCACTTGTAGTAGGTAGTAAAAAATTGACAGAACTGCCAGGTTTTGAACCAGTCCATCTGCTAATGGGGGATTTTGTAGGGTTTTCTTTATTTTCTAAAACACTTACTGAACGGCAGTTGCTCAGTTCTACTGCCAGAGCCATGTGTAAATCAGTAGGCTGGTCAACATCTTAGTATTGATCCTTCCCAGGGATTGTTTTTGTAGAGAATGAAGGACATACATAGAATCCCCCATGAGGAGATGGACTAGTATTATTAATAATTTTTTTGTTGAATAAATAAACAAAAAAAGTTTTGCGCACCTTATTAAAATGCAGGCATGGTCGGAATAGCCCATTTCCGTTTCCGGCACAATTCCGCATTCCGTCATATAGAAATTCCGTTACCGTTCCATTCCGACGGTATACCGGGGTAATTCCGCGGAATTCCGTTTAAATCTCTCTCTCTCTCTCTCTCTCTCATCCATCCAATGCATATCATGCAGTAGGGAATTGCAGATTTTCAAAACAGCTTATATACCATAGCTGGGATTTGAACCCAGAACCTAGTGTGTAGTAGGTATGTGTCTTAACCTCTAGACCATGACCCACACTACATGTTAAAGCTGGCGGTAGCATAAACCATACTTCCATTATGATCAATTCGATAGAAAAAGTAGCATGATTAAGGATTTGTACTTTTTGAAAAGCATGCCTATATACCATAGCTGGGATTTGAACCCAGAACCTAGTGTGTAGTAGGTATGTGTCTTAACCTCTAGACCATGACCCACACTACATGTTAAAGCTGGCGGTAGCATAAACCATACTTCCATTATGATCAATTCGATAGAAAAAGTAGCATGATTAAGGATTTGTACTTTTTGAAAAGCATGCCTATATACCATAGCTGGGATTTGAACCCAGAACCTAGTGTGTAGTAGGTATGTGTCTTAACCTCTAGACCATGACCCACACTACATGTTAAAGCTGGCGGTAGCATAAACCATACTTCCATTATGATCAATTCGATAGAAAAAGTAGCATGATTAAGGATTTGTACTTTTTGAAAAGCATGCCTATATACCATAGCTGGGATTTGAACCAAGGACCTAGTGTATAGTAGGTATGTGTCTTAACCTCTAGACCATGACCCACACTACATGTTAAAGCTGGCGGTAGCATAAACCATACTTCCATTATGATCAATTCGATAGAAAAAGTAGCATGATTAAGGATTTGTACTTTTTGAAAAGCATGCCTATATACCATAGCTGGGATTTGAACCCAGAACCTAGCGTATAGTAGGTATCTGTCTTAACCTCTAGACCATGACCCACACTACATGTTAAAGCTGGCGGTAGCATAAACCATACTTCCATTATGATCAATTCGATAGAAAAAGTAGCATGATTAAGGATTTGTACTTTTTGAAAAGCATGCCTATATACCATAGCTGTGATTTGAACCAAGGACCTAGTGTATAGTAGGTATCTGTCTTAACCTCTAGACCATGACCCACACTACATGTTAAAGCTGGCGGTAGCATAAACCATACTTCCATTATGATCAATTCGATAGAAAAAGTAGCATGATTAAGGATTTGTACTTTTTGAAAAGCATGCCTATATACTATAGCTGTGATTTGAACCCAGAACCTAGTGTGTAGTAGGTATGTGTCTTAACCTCTAGACCATGACCCACACTACATGTTAAAGCTGGCGGTAGCATAAACCATACTTCCATTATGATCAATTCGATAGAAAAAGTAGCATGATTAAGGATTTGTACTTTTTGAAAAGCATGCCTATATACCATAGCTGGGATTTGAACCCAGAAACTAGTGTATAGTAGGTATCTGTGTTAACCTCTAGACCATGACCCACACTACATGTTAAAGCTGGCGGTAGCATAAACCATACTTCCATTATGATCAATTCGATAGAAAAAGTAGCATGATTAAGGATTTGTACTTTTTGAAAAGCATGCCTATATACCATAGCTGGGATTTGAACCCAGAACCTAGTGTGTAGTAGGTATGTGTCTTAACCTCTAGACCATGACCCACACTACATGTTAAAGCTGGCGGTAGCATAAACCATACTTCCATTATGATCAATTCGATAGAAAAAGTAGCATGATTAAGGATTTGTACTTTTTGAAAAGCATGCCTATATACCATAGCTGGGATTTGAACCAAGGACCTAGTGTATAGTAGGTATGTGTCTTAACCTCTAGACCATGACCCACACTACATGTTAAAGCTGGCGGTAGCATAAACCATACTTCCATTATGATCAATTCGATAGAAAAAGTAGCATGATTAAGGATTTGTACTTTTTGAAAAGCATGCCTATATACCATAGCTGGGATTTGAACCCAGAACCTAGTGTATAGTAGGTATCTGTCTTAACCTCTAGACCATGACCCACACTACATGTTAAAGCTGGCGGTAGCATAAACCATACTTCCATTATGATCAATTCGATAGAAAAAGTAGCATGATTAAGGATTTGTACTTTTTGAAAAGCATGCCTATATACCATAGCTGGGATTTGAACCAAGGACCTAGTGTATAGTAGGTATCTGTCTTAACCTCTAGACCATGACCCACACTACATGTTAAAGCTGGCGGTAGCATAAACCATACTTCCATTATGATCAATTCGATAGAAAAAGTAGCATGATTAAGGATTTGTACTTTTTGAAAAGCATGCCTATATACCATAGCTGGGATTTGAACCCAGAACCTAGTGTGTAGTAGGTTTGTGTCTTAACCTCTAGACCATGACCCACACTACATGTAAAGCTGGCGGTAGCATAAACCATACTTCCATTATGATCAATTCGATAGAAAAAGTAGCATGATTAAGGATTTGTACTTTTTGAAAAGCATGCCTATATACCATAGCTGGGATTTGAACCAAGGACCTAGTGGATAGTAGGTATGTGTCTTAACCTCTAGACCATGACCCACACTACATGTTAAAGCTGGCGGTAGCATAAACCATACTTCCATTATGATCAATTCGATAGAAAAAGTAGCATGATTAAGGATTTGTACTTTTTGAAAAGCATGCCTATATACCATAGCTGGGATTTGAACCCAGAACCTAGTGTGTAGTAGGTATGTGTCTTAACCTCTAGACCATGACCCACACTACATGTTAAAGCTGGCGGTAGCATAAACCATACTTCCATTATGATCAATTCGATAGAAAAAGTAGCATGATTAAGGATTTGTACTTTTTGAAAAGCATGCCTATATACCATAGCTGGGATTTGAACCCAGAACCTAGTGTGTAGTAGGTATGTGTCTTAACCTCTAGACCATGACCCACACTACATGTTAAAGCTGGCGGTAGCATAAACCATACTTCCATTATGATCAATTCGATAGAAAAAGTAGCATGATTAAGGATTTGTACTTTTTGAAAAGCATGCCTATATACCATAGCTGGGATTTGAACCAAGGACCTAGTGTATAGTAGGTATGTGTCTTAACCTCTAGACCATGACCCACACTACATGTTAAAGCTGGCGGTAGCATAAACCATACTTCCATTATGATCAATTCGATAGAAAAAGTAGCATGATTAAGGATTTGTACTTTTTGAAAAGCATGCCTATATACCATAGCTGGGATTTGAACCCAGAACCTAGCGTATAGTAGGTATCTGTCTTAACCTCTAGACCATGACCCACACTACATGTTAAAGCTGGCGGTAGCATAAACCATACTTCCATTATGATCAATTCGATAGAAAAAGTAGCATGATTAAGGATTTGTACTTTTTGAAAAGCATGCCTATATACCATAGCTGTGATTTGAACCAAGGACCTAGTGTATAGTAGGTATCTGTCTTAACCTCTAGACCATGACCCACACTACATGTTAAAGCTGGCGGTAGCATAAACCATACTTCCATTATGATCAATTCGATAGAAAAAGTAGCATGATTAAGGATTTGTACTTTTTGAAAAGCATGCCTATATACTATAGCTGTGATTTGAACCCAGAACCTAGTGTGTAGTAGGTATGTGTCTTAACCTCTAGACCATGACCCACACTACATGTTAAAGCTGGCGGTAGCATAAACCATACTTCCATTATGATCAATTCGATAGAAAAAGTAGCATGATTAAGGATTTGTACTTTTTGAAAAGCATGCCTATATACCATAGCTGGGATTTGAACCCAGAAACTAGTGTATAGTAGGTATCTGTGTTAACCTCTAGACCATGACCCACACTACATGTTAAAGCTGGCGGTAGCATAAACCATACTTCCATTATGATCAATTCGATAGAAAAAGTAGCATGATTAAGGATTTGTACTTTTTGAAAAGCATGCCTATATACCATAGCTGGGATTTGAACCCAGAACCTAGTGTGTAGTAGGTATGTGTCTTAACCTCTAGACCATGACCCACACTACATGTTAAAGCTGGCGGTAGCATAAACCATACTTCCATTATGATCAATTCGATAGAAAAAGTAGCATGATTAAGGATTTGTACTTTTTGAAAAGCATGCCTATATACCATAGCTGGGATTTGAACCAAGGACCTAGTGTATAGTAGGTATGTGTCTTAACCTCTAGACCATGACCCACACTACATGTTAAAGCTGGCGGTAGCATAAACCATACTTCCATTATGATCAATTCGATAGAAAAAGTAGCATGATTAAGGATTTGTACTTTTTGAAAAGCATGCCTATATACCATAGCTGGGATTTGAACCCAGAACCTAGTGTATAGTAGGTATCTGTCTTAACCTCTAGACCATGACCCACACTACATGTTAAAGCTGGCGGTAGCATAAACCATACTTCCATTATGATCAATTCGATAGAAAAAGTAGCATGATTAAGGATTTGTACTTTTTGAAAAGCATGCCTATATACCATAGCTGGGATTTGAACCAAGGACCTAGTGTATAGTAGGTATCTGTCTTAACCTCTAGACCATGACCCACACTACATGTTAAAGCTGGCGGTAGCATAAACCATACTTCCATTATGATCAATTCGATAGAAAAAGTAGCATGATTAAGGATTTGTACTTTTTGAAAAGCATGCCTATATACCATAGCTGGGATTTGAACCCAGAACCTAGTGTGTAGTAGGTTTGTGTCTTAACCTCTAGACCATGACCCACACTACATGTAAAGCTGGCGGTAGCATAAACCATACTTCCATTATGATCAATTCGATAGAAAAAGTAGCATGATTAAGGATTTGTACTTTTTGAAAAGCATGCCTATATACCATAGCTGGGATTTGAACCAAGGACCTAGTGGATAGTAGGTATGTGTCTTAACCTCTAGACCATGACCCACACTACATGTTAAAGCTGGCGGTAGCATAAACCATACTTCCATTATGATCAATTCGATAGAAAAAGTAGCATGATTAAGGATTTGTACTTTTTGAAAAGCATGCCTATATACCATAGCTGGGATTTGAACCAAGGACCTAGTGTATAGTAGGTATATGTCTTAACCTCTAGACCATGACCCACACTACATGCTAAAGCTGGCGGTAGCATAAACCATACTTCCATTATGATCAATTCGATAGAAAAAGTAGCATGATTAAGGATTTGTACTTTTTGAAAAGCATGCCTATATACCATAGCTGGGATTTGAACCAAGGACCTAGTGTATAGTAGGTATCTGTCTTAACCTCTAGACCATGACCCACACTACATGCTAAAGCTGGCGGTAGCATAAACCATACTTCCATTATGATCAATTCGATAGAAAAAGTAGCATGATTAAGGATTTGTACTTTTTGAAAAGCATGCCTATATACCATAGCTGGGATTTGAACCAAGGACCTAGTGTATAGTAGGTATCTGTCTTAATCTCTAGACCATGACCCACACTGCATAGTAGTAGGTACCTGTCTTACCCACTAGTAAGGGAGAGGCTGCAGCCTCAGGGCGCAGTGTAGGAGGGGGTGCACAATTCATTCAGCTGTCATTCCCAATTGTGTTTGAAGCAGAAAGAAATAAGAAAAGGTGATACATGGCAGCGACTGCAAGCCAGATAAGTAGAGATTAAGGTGTTGGGGGTGGGGGGCCCTGGGGCACCTCTTAGTGTAATAGCAATCAGTGTGTGACAGCTGGGGTGGGAGGGATGGGGGGGCGCACTTTGCTGTCTCAGCCTTGGGTGCTGAAGGACCTTGTCCCACCTCTGACCACACTACATGCTAAAGCCTGGCCCTGAGTGTGGTTGATGGTCTAGAGCAGTGGTCCTCAAACTAAGGCCCGCAGGCCGAATGTGGCCCCCTAAGGCTTTCTTACCGGCCCCCCACACAGAAAATGTATTGCTTATAAATGCAGTCAGCTACATCTTTAAATATTGGTGGTCCACATATGGAATAGCAGTGCAGCACCCCCCATCCACATGGAAGCCAGAAAGTACAAATCCTTAATCATGCTACTTTTTCTATCGAATTGATCATAATGGAAGTATGGTTTATGCTACCGCCAGCTTTAGCATGTAGTGTGGGTCATGGTCTAGAGGTTAAGACAGATACCTACTATACACTAGGTCCTTGGTTCAAATCCCAGCTATGGTATATAGGCATGCTTTTCAAAAAGTACAAATCCTTAATCATGCTACTTTTTCTATCGAATTGATCATAATGGAAGTATGGTTTATGCTACCGCCAGCTTTAACATGTAGTGTGGGTCATGGTCTAGAGGTTAAGACACATACCTACTACACACTAGGTTCTGGGTTCAAATCCAAGCTATGGTATATAAGCTGTTTTGAAAATCTGCAATTCCCTACTGCATTGGATGGATGGAGGGAGGAGGAGGAGATTTTTGCTATTCCGGAAAATTTCCGCGGAATTCCGTTTGAGAGGTATAGGAATTCCGATTGACTACCGGAATCGGAATTAACCTAATTCCGGCCGGAATCACGGAATTTATAATTCCGCGGAATTTTCCGAGCATCCCTATTAAAATGTGCCTTATTGTACAGCAGAGTAATGAATGACAGGAGAGCTACCTTCAGTAGTAGTGCAGGTGGCAAAGTATGTGAAATGACAGTGGTGGATCACCATGAACAGCACAGACCCCTCTCTCTCAGCCTGCTACTGAGAGCTACTTTCAGTAGTAGGTGGCAAAGTATGTGAAATGACAGTGGTGGATCACCATGAACAGCACAGACCCCTCTCTCTCAGCCTGCTACTGAGAGCTACTTTCAGTAGTAGGTGGCAAAGTATGTGAAATGACAGTGGTGGATCACCATGGACAGCACAGACCTCTCTCTCTCAGCCTGCTACTGAGAGCTACTTTCAGTAGTAGGTGGCAAAGTATGTGAAATGACAGTGGTGGATCACCATGGACAGCACAGACCCCTCTCTCTCAGCCTGCTACTGAGAGCTACTTTCAGTAGTAGGTGGCAAAGTATGTGAAATGACAGTGGTGGATCACCATGGACAGCACAGACCCCTCTCTCTCAGCCTGCTGTCAGCCTCCCGGAGGCCGGACTCTCTCTCCCAGATTCCATTCTGTGTGCATCATCCGCAGTCATTCCTCCTGTAATCATCAGAACACCCACCAACTCACTTCCGGCACCAGAAGTCATTTCGGACAGTCTCCATAAGATAGGCTGAGATGAGACAATGTCTAATAAACTGATTCATTCTGGAGGACAAAAAAAATGGCCTGTTTCTAAGAGAATTTGACCCATTGCTTTGAGTAGATGACCTGATGCTGAGGATGCTGGATTACTTGCTAAGGGTGTTTGACTTGTTTACAAGACCCATTGCTAAAAGCTCGATCTATTGGTAAAGGAAAAAAAACAGCCCTAGCAACACATCTCCTGCCTTTTCTCCCCAGCAACATCACACCACATCACCTGAGGAATAAACGGAAACAACAGCAGTACCTGGCCAGAAACTGTTAAAAAAAACCCTCACACTAATCAAGCACCTATGCATCTGTGCATATTAAATACAAACGTGTATAACCATTTTTTTAAGAAGATAAAAGGGGGAGGGGGGTATGGTGAAGGAGTCACCGGTCCCATGGCACTCCGTACAATTTGCTGTGGGGTGCAATCAGGAGCAGCAGCAGCAGACAGGTTAGGATTTAAAGAGCCACACTCAAACACATAGGGGAGCACGGCCGCAAGCAATCTTCAAATTTATTCTAGATGATTGTTCAGAGGGTCCCAGCACAGTGCAGGAGTGGCAGGAAGCCCATGGATCATTCAATGGTTTCCCCTAATGAGGTCACTAACATTTTTTTTAAAAAGAGACACTGAAGCGAAAAACAAAATTATGATATAATGATTTGTATGTGTAGTACAACTAAGAAATAAAGCATTAGGAGCAGAGACATAAGTCTAATATTGTTTCCAGTACAGGTAGTGTTAAGAAACCCCAGTTGTTATCCCTGCAAAAGAGCCACTGAGTTCCACGTCGCAGAGAGCTCTGTCTTCTGAAGCTTATTATCTCAAGTGTCAGTCACTGTATTGTTTTTTTTCCTGCAGAGGACAGTTCAAAAGTTCACTAGCCTGCTCTGTACAATCATTTAGAATGCTAAGTAGTGTGTAAACTGCAAATATTAGAGAATGATGCAATCTTATTAAAAAAAAACTATATAACTGAAAATAAAAATGAGAATATTTTCTTTGCTACTATTGCTCTAGTAATTATCTGTACTACACAACCAATTCATTATTTCATAATTTTTTTTTCCGCTTCAGTGTCTCTTTAAAGATTACAGGTACCCTTTAGGTCCATATTACACTTGCCTTGCAAGTGTATGTTGCGTTACCCTGTTTTACCGCAGGGTAACACAAAGGCAATGCAAGGCAATGGGGCCATTCACACTTATGGCATTGTGTTCCACCCGGAAGTGCCTGATCAGTCCGCGGTGACGCAGCAGAAGTAATGAAAGTCAATGGACAACGCAGACATTTCTAATATGTGGGCGGTGTCAGTGTGGCGTCCATGCATGGACTGATGGGAATAGCGGGGAATCCCAGTGATTTACGTCATGTCCAGCAGGGAGTATGCCACTGGGCGAGGGACGGGAAGGCCGTGCGAGCAGCATGCAGGGGGTTGAGGTGGCGGTATGCATATGACCCTGTCTGCCAGTGGCGTAGCTAAGGAGCTGTGGGCCCCGATGCAAGTTTTACAATGGGGTCCCCCAAGCCCTCTATACATAACAATTGATACGGCGCACCAAAACCTGCCACTGTCAACTACAGTGTCAGAGGTGCAAGAAGGGGATGGGGAACAGTTTGTCAATGATTACCACTATTCAAAGTATCTGTCGAAGTGATTATTATGAGCACAAGACCAATTGAGAGCTAATACTGTAGTTGAGAGAGAGCCCTTCGGGGCCCCTCTGGCCCAAGGGCCCCGATGCGGTCGCTACCTCTGCACCCCCTATTGCTACGCCCCTGCTGTCTGCACACTCTGCTGCAGGGTCATATAAATGACCTTTAGTGTGTTTTGTGGGGGCGGAGCATCGCACTGCAAACACAATGGCCAGGTGTAAAACCGGCCTAAAAGTTTTATAATTGAAAAAGTTAAATTAATAATTTCTCGTTGATTGGAAAAGCCCATACTAAAGTTCTGCCATATTTTATCCAATATTGGAGTTTGTTCTGTTAGATAAGCTAACAGAGCGGTCTGAAATTTATGATTGAATTTTATGTAATTATATTTTTATGCTATACCCAGACTGCTTATTTTATTTTGGTGGTTGCTCTTCCAAGATGGATATCATCACATAGTGATGATGAGCATAAGGCAGAAATCCATAGCAGCCAATCAGATTTCACCTTTCACCAGTACAGAGCTGCCAGAACAAGGCTTTCTGATTGGCTGTCCTTTGCTCATCACCACACCTCATTGTTGTTCCTTATTATAGAAGTCTTGATCTCATCGTGCACTTCCGTGACAGATGACAGTTTACAACCTCTCCGCCCGCACACTTGTCTGGGCTCCTCAAGCTCTTGTCACTTTCCCCTTCCCGCTCAGACGGCACCTGTCCTCTGCCACCTGCTTCTCCGGCCCCTCCAGCAACTAGCAGGACGTTTACAAGCCTCCTTATTAACTGTAATCCCAAAATAGCAACCTGAGACGCGTATCTCAAAAAAGGGCGCCTGGAAAAAGGGGCGCGGGGTGTAGCCGAAATTATAAGTTTGAATGCAAAACCGTATTTTTCGTTTAAGAGGTTATAAACGATAATTTAGTGCTAAATACGTTAAATAAACAGAAATGAAATGGCAAAATACCGTCTATAACAGTAAACGAATTCTGAAATGAAACGTCAAATAGCGTCTATAGCAAAAACGATATTTACACTTGTATTAAGCATAGTACTAGAATGGTAGGTTTTACAGGTATTTTACTACAATTATACCTAACTTTAGGGTCACAGATATCTCTCCTTATCCCTATCCCTCACACCTAGACCCCCCTTTGTGTAAATACACATAATGTAATAAATTGTATATATTACATATATTGTACTATAACTATACCTAACCTTACTCTCATACAGAGCCCTCCATGTACCTATCCCTAACCCCTAGACCCCCCTGGTGGTGCCTAAACCTAAGACTCCCCTGGTGGTGCCTAAACCTAAGACCCCCCTGTTGGTGCCTAAACCTAAGACTCCCCTGGTGGTGCCTAAACCTAAGACCCCCCTGTTGGTGCCTAAACCTAAGACTCCCCTGGTGGTGCCTAAACCTAAGACCCCCCTGTTGGTGCCTAAACCTAAGACTCCCCTTCTGGTGCCTAAACCTAAGACCCCCCTGGTGGTGCCTAAACCTAAGACCCCCTGGTGGTGCCTAAACCTAAGACTCCCCTGGTGGTGCCTAAAACTAACCACCCCCCTGGTGGTGTATATTGCACTGTATGTATACCTAACCCTCCCTGTACCTATCCCTAACCCCTAGACCCCCCTGGTGGTGCCTAAACCTAAGACCCCCCTGGTGGTGCCTAAACCTAAGACTACCCTGGTGGTGCCTAAACCTAAGACCCCCCTTCTGGTGCCTAAACCTAAGACCCCCCCTGGTGGTGCCTAAAACTAACCACCACCCTGGTCCTAACCCTCCCTGTACCTATCCCTAACCCCTAGACCCCCTAGTAATGCCTAAACCTAACCATCCCCACTGCACAAAACACGCTAAACACATATAAACAATAATATATTTAATCCTTAACCACTTAACGACCGCCCCCAGCCGATGGGCGGCGGCAAAGACCGGGCCCAAACGACCGCAATACGCCCATCGGCGGGGGCGGCATCAGCGGTGGCTGTGCGGCGATCGCGTCATCAATGACGCGATCGCCGCCGGCAATAGGCTCCGCCCACTCTGCACGGAAACCCGCCGGCCAATTAGCAGCGCCGGCGGGTTTCAAATGCGGCGATCCGGCCAATCAGAGGAGTATAATACACTTTGTTATTGTAACAAAGTGTATTATACTGGCTGCCTCCTCCGCTGATGGTCACTCGTCGTGCGACCATCAGAGAGGACGGCAGCCATTAGCTAAGTAAAAAAAAAACACACGTTGCATGACACAGACCCCCCGATCGCCCACCCCAGCCCTCAGAACCCCCCCTGACCACCCCAGCACACCAGTATCTGCACCCCACCACCCACCTAAAAACCCATCAATCACTCCCTGTCACTATCTAGGGACGCTATCCCCTAGGTTAGGTCCCTAACTGCCTCCTAGGGTCCCCTGATCACCCCCCCTACCCTCAGATCCCTCCCAGACCCCCCTCCCAGACCACCCCCCTTGTATGCTGTATACAGCTATATAGCTGTCTTACCCACTGATCACCTGTCTATCACCCATCTATCACCTGTCTATCACCCCTTGTCACCACCACCCATCAGCGCAGACCCTAAATTGTCCCTTGGGGGCACCTGATCACCCACCCAGACCCTCAGATTGCCCTCAGACCCCCCCCTCCTGATAACCTCCCCAGTGCATTGTTTACATCTATTCTCCCCTGTAATCCCTCACTGATCTCCTATCGTCACCCCCTGTGTCTGCCACCCACCAGATCAGAACCCAGTCTGCCCCGTGCGGGCACCTAATCAACCCCCCACACCCTTAGATCGCCCTCAGCCCCCCCCCCCCCCAATCACCTTCCCAGTGCATTGTATTTGATTGTGCTGCAATTGTATTTGATTGTGCTGACATTCAATTTCATTGTGCTGACATTCAATTTTATTGTGCTGTAATTGTATTTGATTGTCCCGTGATTTTTTTTGATTGTCCCGTGAATGCCCTGTGATTGCCCTTTGATTGGCCTGTGATCGTCTTTGATTGTCCCGTGATCGGCTTTGATTGTCCCGTGATCGGCTTTGATTGTCCCGTGATCGGCTTTGATTGCCCTGTGATTGCCCTGTGATTGGCCTGTGATCGGCTTTGATTGTGTCGTGATTGGTTTGATTGGCCTGTGATTGGCCTGTGATTGGCCTGTGATTTGCTTTGATTGGCCTGTGATCGGCTTTGATTGTGTCGTGATTGGTTTGATTGCCCTGTGATTGACTTTGATTGTCCCAGGAATTGAGTGCCCTGTGATTGGCCTGCGATTGCCCTGTGATTGCCTTTGATTGTCCTGTGATTGTTTCTGATTGCCTCCGATTCCCCACTCGCCACCACCCCCCTGTCACTATCCAAGTGATCTAAAAACAGTGAAAACTGTCACTTTTTTAGTATCACTAGTGTTAGCAGTTAGGCCAGTTAGCTAGGCCCCTTTGTAAGTGTCAGTTAGTGCTCAGCCCACTGCACCACAGTCACTAATTAGCGTCATCACTGTCGCTAATCAACATTGGTACTATATAGTATCTGTAAGTGATCATTACTGATCGCAGTCAGATCTATTAGGGTCACTAGGATCCACAAAAAAAAACGCAGTGTTTGCCCGATCAGGCCTGATCGTTCGCCTGCACTTGCTTTCAGCCCGCCCCACCGCAGTGACAGAATTTTTTTTCTGATCACTGCAAAAAACACTGTACAATAGCTGTGGCACTGTAAACCTCAGTTTTGATTTATTTTTTTTATCAAAACTCAGTGAGCACAGCTTTCTACCTCTCAAATACTCCCTTTTGCTAGGTAGGTGCTCTTTTTTCTGCGTAGTCTCAGAGGAATACCCCCTAAATTTAGCAGCCCACCATGGCAAGAAAGGGGTATTCCGATGATGAGGTTCTCAGGTACATGGCCCAGTCGGATGAGGACGATTGGGACGCCTCATTCGACGAATCTTCCGGGTCAGAGTTTGAACCTGAATTGAGCAGTGGCTCACTGACCGATAGTGATGACGAGGTTGAGGTCCCGGCTAAAGCCAGGCGTACCACACCCCATGTTGTTGGACCGCAGGTGGCGCAGGATCAGCCTCAAGGGCAGCAGAGTGGTGTTCGTGCTGGTCTGAGATTTCATGGTGGGGCAGGCACCAGCAGCACAACATCTCCTGGACCTAGCACCAGTACTTCCGTAGACCCTGGTGAAGTGGCGAGCACCAGCATGGAAGTTGAAACTGGTTCGGTGGCACGTGCAGTAAGATCCCAGTCGCAGCCACCAAGAAGACGGGCCCGTACTACCCCTAATTTACCAGAGGTGCTGGCAAACCCAAATTGGCAATCCCCTGATTCCGCCGCACCCGTACTTCCCCCTTTCACCGCCCAGTCTGGAGTCCAGGTGGAGACAGATAATCTAGGATCGGCCCTAGACTTTTTCTATCTGTTCTTCACCCAGGATCTCTTGGACTTAATTGTGGCAGAGACCAACCGTAAGGCCACACAATATATAACCGCCAATCCGGAAAAGTACCTTGCCCAGCCTTTTCGGTGGAAACCAGTCCAAGTTTCCGAAATGAAAATTTTTTTGGGCCTTCTCCTTCACACGGGACTAGTAAAGCAGAATGTGTTGCGGTCTTATTGGTCTACGGACCCAGCACATCATGTTCCCCTGTACTCTGCTGCCATGTCCAGGACACGATTTGAGAACATCCTGCGCTTCCTGCACTTCAATGACAACGAAACCTGTCATCGAAGTGACCACCCTGCTTTTGACCGGCTCCACAAAATTCGACCCCTCATAGACCACCTGTCATCCAGATTTGCAGATGCTTATACCCCTGACCAGGACATCTGCGTAGACGAGTCCCTCATACGCTTTACCGGGCGCCTTCGCATCAAACAGTACATCCCAAACAAGCGCGCCCGGTATGGGGTGAAACTGTATAAGCTCTGTGAAAGGGCCACAGGCTATACATCTTATTTTAGGGTCTATGAGGGAAAAGACTTAAAATTGGAGCCGGTCGGATGCCCTGACTACCTGGGGAGCAGTGGAAAGGTTGTGTGGGACTTGGTGTCACCCTTGTTTCAGAAGGGGTACCATCTTTTTGTGGACAATTATTACACAAGTGTGGCCCTCTTTCAGCACTTAAAAATAGAAAAAATCCGATGCTGTGGCACCGTGCGGCCTAGTCGCCGGGGCTTCCCCCAACGGCTCATTACCACCAGACTTCAACGGGGGCAGAGGGCCGCCTTGTGTGCTGACGACCTGCTCGCGGTGAAATGGAAGGACAAGAGGGAGGTTTACTTCCTGTCCACCATTCACGCAGACACGACAGTTGAAATTCAACGGCGAACTAAGGTCATTGAAAAACCCCTTGTCGTCCACGAGTATAATACTAACATGGGAGGGGTGGACTTCAATGACCAGAGGTTAGCGCCCTATTTAGTTGCCCGAAAAACAAGACGCTGGTATAAAAAAGTGTCTTTTTACCTCATTCAATTGGCAATTTACAACAGCTTTGTTCTCTACAGTAAGGCTGGGAGAACTGGCTCGTTTATTCAATTTAATAAACAGATCGTGATAGAACTCCTGTATCCAGGAGGTGCCGTGGCCCAACCCCAAGATGCAACTAGCCGGCTGCATGGAAGGCATTACGCCTATCCAATTCCGACTACCCCAGGTCAACGAATCCGAAGAAAACGCTGTCGTGTCTGCAGCAGGGCTGGAATAAGGCGTGACACCACTGTTTATTGTCCCACCTGTCCTGACCAGCCTGGCCTATGCCTAGGGGAGTGTTTTGAGAGGTACCACGAGCAGGTACACTATTAGAGAGTAGGGAACTCCACACACAGCGGTAGGCACACAAGGGTCTCTCAGTGCTATTTCACACTGCTGCGATGCGTTAGGGCAAAATGCCTAGCAAAAGTCACACTTTGCGGTCCCCCCCTACGCCGGAAGTGCTTGACTTAACGCTAGTGCATGCCTACGTTACTGCGTGGCTTCTGTGGCAATATCGATTGGCGCGGAAGTCATGTTAGTCTATGGCGACGCAGTTCATTACTAGGCCGAATGCTACTCTTGTGGTATTGCCTGAAGGTCTGTTTTGGACGATACGGTGCGGCGGGCTCGACCCACCGGATATGTCAATATGCAGTGTGAAACCAAACATCGGGTTTCCAGAGACCCTAATACACAGGGCTGCCAGAAACCTCTCCTTTCACTTGGGACAAATTGCGTAATGTATTTCGCCACAACTCTGTGCAATTTGCACTTCGCACATTGTTCCATGGGGGAGGAGAGGTTTGTCCTCGGGAGGTAAGTTAAAAAAAAAACAAAAAACAGGTAAGCAAAGAAGTTAATGTTTGGTTTGCAATGTTAAGTTTTTTATTAAAAAAGTTCAAAGGTTATTAATGTTAATGAAGTAATTGCTTTGCTGCTTGCTTGTTTTTTGGGGGTTTTTTTCTCTTTTTCCATCCAATAACCTTCCAGGTGGACCGAGCGAATGACTAACCAGCTGCAGTACTGATGGTGCATCCTGACAGAACGTTGCGCGTCTGTCAGCTTACACACAAGTCGGTGCATGCAGCGCTGCAGGACGAGATTTCTCCTCCGCAGTCAAAAAGATACGTTTGCCGAGGCATATGGGCCGAGGAGTGGTGTTGGGGATTCATATGCTTTGGCAAACACTTTGTATCAAAAAAGAACTCTGGCAATGATTTGTTCATCCACATCGATCGGTGTGAATGGATAAATCAGGTTTGCCAGGGCATACGAGCTGGTGGGTTTGGATTTTTGGGGCGGCAGCTCCTATGTCCTGGCAGACGCCTTCCCCTCCTTTTTGTATTGTTTTGTCTTTTTTTCTTCTCTCTTTTTTTCTATCCAGACCGACCAATCAGCTGCAGCACTGATGGTGCATCCTGACAGAACATTGCGCGTCTGTCAGCTTACACACAAGTCGGTGCATGCAGCGCTGCAGGACGAGATTTCTCCTCCGCAGTCAAAAAGATACGTTTGCCGAGGCATATGGGCCGAGGAGTGGTGTTGGGGATTCATATGCTTTGGCAAACACTTTGTATCAAAAAAGAACTCTGGCAATGATTTGTTCATCCACATCGATCGGTGTGAATGGATAAATCAGGTTTGCCAGGGCATACGAGCTGGTGGGTTTGGATTTTTGGGGCGGCAGCTCCTATGTCCTGGCAGACGCCTTCCTCCTCTTTTTTTTTTTTTTTTTTCAAAATTTTTTGGCAGATATTTTTTCATCCACATTGATTGATTGTTTGACGTTCATTTTTCCTTTCAGCCCACAGTGCATTACCCTTATGCCCAATATAAGGAGTATAGCAGAAACTCCTAATACTGGCCATACATGTAATGATTGCAGAGACCCTAAAATGCCAGGACAGACCCCACGAATGATGCCATTTTGGAAAGAGGACACCCCAAAGTATTCCGTGAGGTGCATGGTGAGTTCATAGAATGTTTTATTTTTTGTCACAAGTTAGCAGAAATTGTGGTTTTGTGTTTTTTTTTTTTTCACAAAATGTCATTTTCCGCTAACTTGTGACAAAAAATAAAATTTTCTATGAACTCACCATGGCCCTCATGGAATACCTTAGCGTGTATTCTTTCCAAAATGGGGTCATTTGTGGGGTTTGTTAACTGTCCTGGCAAGTGGGCGGGGTGCTAAATTTTGAGCACCCCTGTAAAGCCTAAAGGTACTCATTGGACTCTGGGCCCCTTAGCGCAGTTAGGGTGCAAAAAAGTGCCACACATGTGGTATTGCCGTACTCGGGAGAAGTAGTATAATGTGTTTTGGGGTGTATTTTTACACATACCCATGCTGGGTGGGAGAAATATCTCTGTAAATGACAATCTTTTGATTTTTTTTACACACAATTGTCCATTTACAGAGTTATTTCTCCCACCCAGCATGGGTATGTGTAAAAATACACCACAAAACACATTGTACTACTTCTCCCGAGTACGGCGATACCACATGTGTGGCACTTTTTTGCACCCTAACTGCGCTAAAGGGCCCAAAGTCCAATGAGTATCTTTAGGATTTCACAGGTCATTGTAACGATTGGTGTCAGCAAGAGGCACAAATATCTGATTAAGTGGTGATATACAGAATCACCACTAATGCAGATATGTTAGAGTGAAATAGTAAGTATCTTCCTGATGGTAAATCAGCGGAAGGCTCACTAACACGGTAAGTGCCTGAAATGATCTACTCAGACCAGTGTCACACCCCGAACCTTGATTATTGGGGATCCGCAGTATCGCCAATAATACAAGGATAGACCCGATTATATAGCAATCTGCGGAATTGCTAATAATGCGGGTAGATGTAAAGCAGTGGACACACGAACAACATGAAAATATACAAAGCAGTAAATATTCACAAAGTTGTGGAAATATCCACCACACGGCAATTCCTCAGAGGTGTGGTTACCTCTGAATGGGAACCCCGTGTGTGAGATCCCCCAAAGTGGCAGTGGAGGAATCTCGGCCTCTGGCAGTAACGGTCTGCTAGGGCCGGCGTCTCAGGGAGGCAAGCCTCAGATAATAACCCAACAGTAGGAGACGTTCCACTGAAGGGAGCAAGGTCAGACAGAAAGAGGTTCGGCAACAGTACAGGCGGCAACAGTACAGAGACGTGAGACGAGAGAATAGTCAGGAACCAAGCCAATAGTCGTTAACGGTACGGGCTGGCAGAGTACAGAATCAGGAAGCAGAAGAGAAGTCAAGACAGGCACAGAATCATACACAGAGAATCAATAACAATAATAATAATCTCCTAGTCTAGGTGTGAAGTCCTTGGTTTCAACACCTGGGATCTAGTCTAAGGTCTGAGTGCTGACACAGGGTATCGCAAACACAGACAAAGTGTGACTGAAAAGCACTTCCTTATATACTGCCTGGGAGAGAAGTCTCCACCCCAGGCAGCAACCAATCAGAGCAGGCTAAAATGTCAGCTGACCTCCAGGTCAGCTGACACGCTTTCTAAGAGTATAAAGGCGTGTCTGGTGTGCGGCCGCACCCCCTAGAGGCAAGATGGCAGAACCCTGGTGAACAGCATGTTGGTGAGTTTGGAGCAGAGTGCTCGGACGGGTGTGCGCAGCGGATGCGGACGAATTTCCGCATCCCGCGTTGGAAGGTCCGCTTGCCGGACTGGATGCGACCATATTTCCGCAATCCATCCGGCGTTGCAGATTTTTCGTTACAGTACCCCTCCCTCTAGGCGTGGACTCCGGACACGTCCCACCTGGCCTGTCAGGATGGAGCTCATGGAACCGTCTCCTAAGTTTATCAGCATGTAAATCACCTGCTTTGACCCAGGATCTTTCCTCTAGACCGTACCCTCTCCAATGCACCAAATACTGCACTGAACCCTGAACTCGTCTGGAGTCCAAGATCTCCTCAACCTCCCATTCAGGCTCACCATCAACCATGACAGGGTGAGGAGGGGGGGAATCCACCTGAACAGCTGGTTTCAGGAGTGACACATGAAAGGCTTTCCCCACCTTTAGAGACTGCGGTAACCTGACTCTGTAAGTAACACGATTAACCCTTTCGGAAATTGGATATGGTCCAATATACCTGGGCCCCAGTTTCGCGGATGGCTGCCTCAGAGCTATATGACGAGTTGATATCCAAACTCTGTCTCCTGGTTTAAACTCCCACTCCGCAGACCGTCTCTTATCTGCCTGCCTCTTCTGTATGATGAAAGCCTTTTTTAAATTTTCTCCGACATTAGCCCAAATCCTCTTGAAAGATTCCTGCCACTCCTCCAGGACAGGGAATGGAGAGGTCGACACTGGCAAAGGAGAAAATTTGGGAGATTTCCCATTGACAATTTGAAAAGGCGCATAACCAGAGGACTCATTCCTGAGATTGTTATGTGCGAACTCAGCAAATGGTAGAAACTCCGCCCACTGGTGTTGGGCGTCCGCCACATAACATCTCAGGAACTGTTCCAAAGATTGATTGGTCCTCTCTGTCTGGCCGTTGGTCTGTGGATGGTAACCTGATGAAAAGGACAACGACATACCCATCCCCTTACAGAAGGCCCGCCAGAACCTAGAGACAAACTGGACCCCTCTGTCTGAGACAACATTCTCTGGAATGCCGTGTAATTTAAAGATATTTTGAATAAAAAGATCTGCTAATTTTTGAGCAGTAGGGAAACCATTCAAAGGCACAAAGTGGGCCATCTTACTGAATCTGTCTGTGACCACCCATATGACAGTCTTTCCATTGGAATCTGGAAGTTCTCCCACGAAGTCCATGGAAATATGTGTCCATGGCTCCTGAGGGGAGGGCAGAGACTGCAAAGTTCCAACTGGAGCCAGTCGGGAGGGTTTGCTCCTGGCACAGACGGTACAGGTCTTAACAAATTCCTTGCAATCTTGTTGTAGAGATGGCCACCAGACAGATCTACACAACAATTCTTGGGTTCGGGTAATGCCAGGGTGTCCAGCATTCTTGTGTCCATGAAACAACTGCAGCACTTTGGGACGTAAAGTACAAGGGACATAAAGAACCCCTCTTGGTTTCCCTTCTGGCACTTCTAATTGAAAAGGACTTAAGAGGCTAGGAAGGTCTTCAACTATCTCAGTGGCTGCCAGGATGATCTCTTTCGACAGAATACTTTCTGAGGAAGGAGATGGAGCAGTTTCAGGTTCAAAACAACGAGAAAGGGCGTCCGCTTTAACGTTCTTACTCCCTGGTGTGAATGTAATTATAAAATTAAAACGGCAGAAAAAGAGAGCCCATCTAGCCTGTCTGGGGGTGAGTCTTTTAGCTTTTTCAATGTACTGTAAATTTTTATGATCCGTGTACACAGTAATTACATGCTCCGCCCCCTCTAACCAGTGGCGCCACTCCTCAAAAGCAAGCTTGATGGCTAATAATTCCCTGTTTCCAACATCATAATTTCTCTGGGCAGGAGAGAATTTTCTGGAAAAAAAAGCACAGGGATGAAGCTTGCCCTGAAGTCCTGAACGTTGAGACAATACTGCTCCTACTCCAACCTCCGAGGCATCCACCTCCACTATAAATGGGTAAGCAACATCTACATGACGTAATATGGGAGCAGAACAGAATGCCTCTTTCAGAGAGGAAAATGCCACAACTGCTTCTTCTGACCAATGAGTGGCATCAGCCCCTTTTTTTGTCAAATTAGTAAGCGGAGACACCACCGAAGAGAACCCCTTGATAAATTTTCTATAATAATTTGCGAATCCCAAGAATCTCTGTAGTGCTTTAAGCCCAGATGGTTGTGGCCAATCCCTTACAGCAGAGACCTTTTTGGGATCCATGGACAACCCTGATGTAGAGATAATGTAACCAAGAAAGGCAATCTCCTTTACCTCAAAAACACATTTCTCTAATTTCGCAAACAATTGATTCTCCCTGAGTCTTTGTAACACATACTTCACATGTTGGCGGTGTTCCGTGATATTTTTAGAAAATATTAAGATATCATCTAAGTAGACGATTACAAAGCGACCCAGTACCTCCCTAAAAATCTCGTTGACGAACTCCTGAAAAACTGCAGGAGCGTTACACAACCCAAAGGGCATCACCAAGTATTCGTAATGCCCCTTGGGAGTGTTGAATGCCGTCTTCCATTCATCTTCCTCCCTAATACGGATCAAATTGTAGGCCCCCCTTAGATCCAACTTAGTGAAAACAGAAGCCCCGGGAACCTGTGTAAATAAATCGTCAATTAGCGGTAGTGGATACCGATTCTTAATCGTGATCTTATTTAGACCCCTGTAGTCAATACAGGGGCGCAAACCACCATCTTTTTTCTGAACGAAAAAGAATCCCGCTCCTGCAGGAGATCTTGAAGGGCGGATGAAACCCTTCTGCAAATTCTCCTGAATGTACTCGTCCATGGCCAATTTTTCCGGGGACGAGAGGTTGTATAGGTGGCCCCTGGGTGGCATGGTTCCTGGTTTCAAATCTATTGGGCAATCAAAAGGTCTATGGGGGGGTAATTGATCTGCTGCCCTAGGACAAAAGACATCAGCATATTCCTGATATTGTGGAGGTACTCCTTCCACTTGAATCTTAGTAGAACACAAAACTACATTCTGTAAACAATGTTGTGTACAATAAGGCGACCAAGTAGTCAACTGCCCATTCCCCCAATCAAACTGAGGAGAATGTAATCGTAACCAGGGCAACCCTAGTATCACCGTAGAGGTAGACATCTTTAAAACGAAAAACTGTATGACCTCCCTGTGCAGAGCTCCCACTTGCAGCGAGAGGGGAGGTGTCTGACACAGTGGGGACTTTCCTTGCAAAGGAGTGTCATCAATCGCTGTAACATATAAATGTCTTCCTACCGGAAGTACAGGGATATTTAAACTTAAAGCAAAGCTTAAATCTAAAAAGTTAGCTGTTGACCCGGAATCTACAAATGCTGTGGTAGGAAAGTTCTTCCCTTCCCAATTTAGGGAACAGGGCAATAAAATTTTTTCTTGTTTTGGAGGTAAAGCAATTCCGCTTAGGGTGGTACCCCCTACCACACCTAAGCCGAGGAGTTTCCCGACTTCCTACCACAGTTTTGTGCAATGTGGCCCTTTTCCCCGCAGTACATGCAAAGACCCTCTCTGCGTCTTCTTGACCTTTCCGCCTCCGTGAGGCGCCCGTGGCCTAACTGCATCGGCTCCTCAGTCTCAACTGCTGCCGAGCTACTGGCCCCAGAAGTCCTAGAGTACATGGGGTACCTGCCCTTCTTGTTGTACCTCAGACGCCTATCTATTTTAATAGACAGCGTAATAGCCTCATCTAGATCTTTGGGTTCCGGATGACTAACCATCACGTCAGTTACTGCTTCTGACAACCCATCTAGGTATCTATCCAAGAGTGCATATCGCTCCCATCTAGAGGACACAGCCCACTTCCTAAACTCTGACGCATACTCCTCAGCAGTACTGCGTCCTTGTCTAAGGTTTTTGAGCTTACGTTCGGCCGTGGCGGCACTATCTGGATCATCGTAGATGACCGCCATGGCCTTAAAAAACTCCTGGACAGAAGACAGAGCAGGATGCTCATCAGGTAAGCCATAAGCCCACGTCTGGGAATCTGCATGCAATAGAGTCTTGATAAGAGTGACCTTCTGAGCCTCGGTTCCCGAGGACACAGGTTTCATCTCAAAGTAAGACAGCACTCTGTGACGGAAATTCTGGAAATCTGACCTTGTGCCTGAAAATTTCTCAGGAATGTTCATTTTAGGCTCGCTAAGAGCCGGGGGAGGTAGAACGTTAAGTGGTGATTGCAACCTTTGGACAGTCTCATTTAACTGAGTAATCTGAGCCTGCTGTGCAGTTACAGTAATCTTCAGCTGTTCTAACTCTGCCCTTACAGTCTGAAGCTGGTTTATCACCCCCTCCATCTTACTTCTTTATGGTCTGTGTTTCTGTAACGATTGGTGTCAGCAAGAGGCACAAATATCTGATTAAGTGGTGATATACAGAATCACCACTAATGCAGATATGTTAGAGTGAAATAGTAAGTATCTTCCTGATGGTAAATCAGCGGAAGGCTCACTAACACGGTAAGTGCCTGAAATGATCTACTCAGACCAGTGTCACACCCCGAACCTTGATTATTGGGGATCCGCAGTATCGCCAATAATACAAGGATAGACCCGATTATATAGCAATCTGCGGAATTGCTAATAATGCGGGTAGATGTAAAGCAGTGGACACACGAACAACATGAAAATATACAAAGCAGTAAATATTCACAAAGTTGTGGAAATATCCACCACACGGCAATTCCTCAGAGGTGTGGTTACCTCTGAATGGGAACCCCGTGTGTGAGATCCCCCAAAGTGGCA